>NC_090188.1:21124123-21724123 GCF_024679245.1 Pseudorasbora parva
GACCATACTGCTCGATGACATCGCAGGGTCGGGGCTGATCGCTGTGGTTGTGTCCACTATAGGAATCGTTATATTCGGAGAAATCGTGCCACAAGCCATCTGCTCCAGGCATGGGCTCGCCGTGGGCGCAAACACAATATTCCTGACTAAATTTTTCATGATCCTCACTTTCCCTGCGTCCTACCCCGTCAGTAAACTCCTGGACCACGTGCTGGGGCAGGAGATAGGCACTGTGTACAACAGGGAAAAGCTGTTGGAAATGCTCAGGGTGACCGATCCGTATAATGACCTGGTGAAAGAGGAGCTCAACATCATCCAGGGTGCTCTGGAGCTCAGGACTAAAACTGTGGAGGATGTCATGACACCTTTGCGAGACTGCTTCATGATTGCCGGTGATGCCATCCTGGACTTCAACACCATGTCTGAGATCATGGAGAGTGGCTACACGCGCATACCTGTATATGAGGGCGAGAGATGTCATATTGTGGACCTGCTGTTTGTCAAGGACCTGGCCTTTGTGGATCCAGATGACTGCACGCCGTTGAAAACCATCACCAAGTTCTACAGCCACCCTCTGCATTTTGTCTTCAATGACACAAAGCTGGATGCCATGCTTGAGGAGTTTAAAAAAGGTAAAGTATTTTAAAAAAGGTGAAAAATGCTACATCATTAATTATTAAATATTACAGCTTTATAATAATCAAATATACCAAGGAGTTTAAAAAGGTAAAGTTTAATACAGTTGCATTGTTTTAAAAAAACTGCACATTTTGTTATTAGTTGAATAATTCAGCTATATTATGATAAAAGTATGCTGGAGGAGTTTATAAAAGGTGCCTATATAATTTCAATGTTTTATTCTAAAGTTAGATTACAAGTTCTCTAACAGAGACTCTAGGAAATAGAAATCAAAACTGTGTGCTCATATGTGACAGTTGACAAAACTATGGAAAATTGAACCCTACTGTTAATTTATTGCTTTGTTTCCACTGATCAGTGTTTGTTAAGCCGTATATTTACATATCCTCATAAATGGCAAACTGTTCTATAGGGCAGTTTGATTGTGCGAGATGAACCTCTTTTCAACCTTTCAAAAATGGTATTAATTTTAATTAAAACATTTCAAAGTAAGGTTCATAGTATTCCTAACTAACAATTTTTTAACTAATTATGTGTCAAGCATTTTATAGTGTGGCAATGTTAAAGTTTTTAACTACTGCTCAAAAGTAACATACTCAAAACAGGAAGTGTTATATTTCATTGCTCAGCATCAGTAGGTGTGTTATTATTGATTGTAATGTAAAAAGTTACTTGAAGATGGTACCTTGTTAATAAGATGATCTGCTCTCTCTGAGGTGGAGTTAATTAAACTTCAGTCAGTGATGCAAACCTGTCTCTGACTGATATAACAATTGATCTCTGGTGGAGTTCATGAAAAGACTGTTATCTGATCATGCTTAAGCTTTCTTTTTACAACATCACAGTCATCCCATAAAGCTGTTTTACGATTGCTGTTCAGGGAATCATTCCTTCAACAGGAACTGAGAAATCGCTCTGGCTCGTGATGTTCACTTATTGCTCTGAGCAACCTGAAAATGATGTCTGAACCAGTGAATTATTTTCTGACTGAAATGCCAAACAGCAATATGAGTGGGTGAGGTTATGCTGTCATGCTCAGTACACTGTAAAAAATTATTTAGAAAAGAAGTTACCTGGTTGCCTTAATTTTGAGTTCATTGAAATTAAAATTTTGAGTTAATACAATGAACATTTTTTGAGATTCGACAACCTTTATTAAAATATTATTAAAAGATTTAGTAAGCATATTGGGTAATTGTGTGTGTTTTATTTCTGATGACACAGTGAAACATGCCAAATGAATATTTTCATGATTTATAAAAAAAATTTCCTTCATTGTAGCAACTCAAATTTTTAATTTCAATAAACTCAAAATTTTAAGGCAACCAGGTTACTTACTTTTTTAAGTTAAACCAACAAAAAACATTTTTTTTACAGTGTAGAAGAATGCAGCTGTGACATATGTATTTAAATGCATAAATTTATTTTTTTAGGCTAAAGTGTGCCTATTAAAGTAATAGTTCACCTTGAAATGAAAATAAAGTAATCTTTTACTCCATATAATGGGCGAGCAGTATTTTCGCAAAGCCTTATAGTATGCCTCCTAAGAACTCCATATATGGCGCACATCTCGCTGTATCATTATGTGATACTTTTGTATCTTTTTTGTAAAGTTATAATCTGGTCACCATTCACTGCCATTATATGGAGGAGTGCATGCAGGACGTTTTTCAAATTTTCTCCTTTTGAGGTCCGATAAGGGCATTAGAAAAACAGCAGGGTGAGTAAAATATGACTTTATTTTCATTTCAGGGTGAACTATTCCTTTAATAGGTTTAGTCAGTTGTTTCAATGTTAGTTGGATGGTGTAATTTTTAAACATGCTGTCACCCAGTTGTGGACACAGACCATAGTAGGACCGTGGCCTGACATTCCACAAATTGTGGCTGAACAGGAAATGGACTTAAAACAGATTTGGGCAACAATTGAGGTATGTGTAGTACAGTGTCGAGCTTGAGTCCATCAACAAAGCCTATCTTAGAAGCTCCCACATCTCCTGTGTAAAGGACTCCGTATCACCCACATAAGCCTTTCTCTCAATTTCTTTGTTGTGACTCGGCATACCTTTCAAACTGTGTTTACTCAACACAAAAGTAGTGATATGCTGTTATGGTGAAAGCATGTTGTCACCTGATGTGTCAAAGGGCAGGTGACCATTAAGCAGCTGTACTCTGATGCTCATATCTATATGTATTATTTACAGTACATCCCTATTTTTGGTTTCCACTTGGTCTTATGCATCTGTACTGTTTGTTAAATCATTATAATTCCCAGGCAAAGTGTATCTGGCTGTTGTAGCATTTTGTACTCCGATGCACTCGATTTAAAGTTGTTTGTTATGTAAACGGCTTTGATTGTGGGTTTTTCTTTTGTTTTTTTCTTTTGGCTTCTGTAGTCTTATAAAATGACTCTTCTCAGGAATGAGAGGTATTTGCGTTCAAAATGTTGTGGGGATGGAATGTGTAATCCAGTAAGCAGGGTCAGGAATTCACAGGGTTAATTGATGTTTATGTTGTTGACATGAATACAATGTGCATTTGACAGACTTAAACATAAATCGTGTTGTAAACAAGATAAAGCCACTAGTTTCCAGTAAAGGTTCTTGAGATTATCGAATTGTTGTTACAGTTACAACTGAGTAAAAAACCAATACAGGAAAATGTTCTGAATTGTATCAATATTTATTATATTATGAGTCTTATTTGATTATTTTAATAATATATTATACCATTCAAAAGTTAGGGGTCAGTAAGATAATATTAATAATGTTATTTTAAAGAAGTTAATAATTTTCTGCAAGGAAGGACCCATTAAGTTCAAATAAATGCTGTTCTATTTTGAACTTTATATTCATCAAAGAATCTTGAAAAAATATAGTTTCCACAAAAAATATAATGTTTTCAACATTGAAAATCATAATAAATGTTCATATTAATCAGCATATTAGAATGATTTCTGAAGGATCATGTTACACTGAATACTAGAATTAATTATTAAAAAATGTAAGCAATTTTTTGGGGAATTTTTAATTTAAATTAACTCTTTTCCTGCCAGTGTTTTTAAAAAAGTTGCCAGTCACTGCCAGGGTTTTTGACCATTTTCACAAAAATGTAATAGCCCACAGAATATTTCGTTTTATGAATATCTGAGCATGCAATATATCAAAAGAAAGAGTTGACCCTCTTCTTTTAAGCAAAAAATTAAATTTTTTAGCTTCATGCATTCTTTTTTTTATCAACACTTGATTATGGACAGTGGAAACCCAGAAAATTCCGTTTTTGGCCGGGAAGCGTTTTCTCACAAATAACAGAAAATTCTGTGTTTTGCTGGGAAAGGGATAAAGGTGCAATAGTTGATTCTTTGCTGGTTGAAAGTCTCCTTCATATCCTGATAGCAATTACTATGTTAAGTGTTCTAAATGTATTTTTATAAATATATGTCTGGAAGGCGTAGGACCATAAAATGTTCGTTCAATCATTGTATTCGGTCCAAATTAAATTATAGCATGTTCCCTGTCAGTCATTGTGTGTTTGCATACCACTGCGCAGCCTGTTCACACATACATCATACGTCATCAGCCTGTTCGCATACGCCATGCCTACAGAGCGAGTTTACATTTGTTATTGTGGTACTGTTACTCACTGTGATGTAAAGTTTACTCACCGGTGAATGATACATGATGTAATCTAATAACTTCTAGCTTCTGGTCTGTCCACTGATCCCCTGTCTGGGTCTGGGATCGTATGCTTTCAATGCTAGCAGGCTAAAGTTAGCATTTCTCAGATCACCTATTGCACCTTTTAAAGGGTTACTTCAGCAATTAGCATATGGCTTTGTATCAGTAGAAACCCTGGTAGGGCAGCGAAGCATTCTGGGAATTGTATCTTTCATCCCCATGAGACAAAAATACATTTTCTGTCTTTTCTCAGTCTAGAAGGCACCAAATTCAAAAATAATTTCACATTTCTACTACATTAATGACCCAGTTTAAATACAGATTCATCTTTCCAGAGCTGAAGTACCCCTTTAATGTTTGCATTTTACAAAAGCAACTACAAATCTCCTAATATAGAACAATTTAATAATGTTATTTTAGGTTGTAATGCTTAAATCCACCCTAAATCGTATTGACTTTCACCTATTTCAATCTGAATCTCAGGTAATTATCTCAGTTAAATTAGCATTTTTGGCTTCAAAACAAAAGTCTCCCTAGATATAGATGAAGGGATATTTATTTAAAGTGTTTAACATGTTTAGTCTGTCAGTAAGATAAATTATCTTGACATATGACTAAAATACTGAGGTCTGAGGAGATCCTTTGTAATTGAATAAGAAAATGTTGATCAGATTTTGTGTTTAAAAATAACTGCACGGACTGTTATACAAATTGTGATGCTGTGTGAGTCATAGGCCTGCCATTGGGGAGAAGCACTTGGGGTGAGTTTACTGCACTGAAATTTCCCTTTCCGGGACGAAATTTTATTAAGAATGATGTACGTCTTTTCCTTGGGAATCTACATTTTCAGTCATTGTACTGTTTAAAAATGACTATATATAAAAAAGGAACATTGCCCTTGATAAGTGCCTGTGATATTTGTAAGATGTTCCAGTGAAGCATCACAGACATGCCACCCACAGTCCCACCAGCTATTTATAGGGAAATTCCATTATGGAAAATATCTAAGGAAAAACCTCATTCCATAAATAAGGTGGGAATGTACGAAATGTGACTGTATGTGTTGTCTAGAAACCATGTGTTCATTTGGAGTCAAGTTCTGTTTATATGATCCAAAAGGTTTAAGCACTCCATCAAATAACATCACATCTTGTTTTTTTTTATTTTTTTATGTTTTATGATCGACAGCCATGTCTCAAGCTCCGAAAGGAAGTGTTCTATTCTCACATGAAAGAGGTCATATTCTTATGCCTTGGGAACTATGCTACAATTCTATGCAAATTGTATCAACATATTAGAATGATTTCTGTAGGATCATCACAGGTTATCACAGGAATAAATTACTAAAACAAAATCATTTTCAAATATATTCGTATAGAAAACAGTTATTTATTGCACAAAATATGACTGTTTACTGTATTTTTGATTAAATACATGTTGCCTTGGTGAGCAAAACAGACTTATTTCAAAAACATAATCAATCTTACTGACGCCAAACTTTTGTCATTTTGTCACATAATTGCACCAGTCAGACCTAATAAAAACTAGAAGGGTGAAAGAAGATTATGCTATGTGAATACACTTGAATACACTCAAAATGGTAAAAGTTAAAAAGTCAGACTTTCTGTTATTTGCTGTTAAAGCCTCTGTGACGCTGTGTGGGCATTTCTTGGAAACTCTAAACAATGGCTCCTCTTCTCCAGATTCTTTGGATGTAGGACCTACTGTAGAATTGTGTTTTCGGGTTTGGCTAAAACAGTACTGAACTTATGAAAGATCATTTGGTTCATGTGTTGAGGAGTGACTGTCTAAAACTCTCCTAAGATCAGATAGCTCATGGCTGAGGGACGTGGATGGCCTCTGAAAACCAACTCGGTTTAGACCGTAACAAAGAAGCAGTCAGTTTTTTTATTTACAAAATAATCTTATTATCATGCTAGTTTTAAATGCAAATAAGCCTATATTTCCTTAGGCTAGTGTTGGTGCTTACTAATTCCAACAGGCATGAAACAGGCCTTTGAACCAAGATCGGTCAGTCATTAACTCGGATCTCTACCACCCAGTAGTTTTTAAAGAAACCTCTTCTTTTTCTGTCTGTCAATTTTTTTTATTGTATTTGTTTTGTTTTGTTTTTGCTGGTATATATAGGGGTATTTATGGAAAAGTTTTATCCAGACACCCTACATAATGGATTGCTACACTGTCACGCCGGTGAGAGCATCGCCCAAGTGGAATGGAAACTTCATTTCAGATCTAATATTAGCTCTGGCTCTGGAAAATTCCTTTTAAATGATCACTAGCTGAGAAACAGGAAAAGAATTTTCTTTAACATTTTGGTTGACAGTGCTGGGCAGGAATTTTTTAAGCAGCTTATCGAGGAGGTCCTGGGAAAACAGATGTGGAACCATGAGAGATTGGTATGAAAACGCGACGGATCGTTGTCTGACTCTAAGAACCTCTTGCTTGAATAGTCACAATTGTCAAATAATAACTCTCTCATAGATTTTGGTAAGCTTGCATGACATATTTTAATCATAAACCAACAGAACTGAGATTCTATGGGTTTTAGTTCATTTATGTTTGCAGAGGGTTCAGAGGACCACCATGTTTGATACGATTGTAAAGAGAGATTCCTCATAACCTCAACTGTATTTTTGTTTTTGTCCTGGCAGGTAAATCCCATCTGGCCATTGTCCAAAGAGTGAATAATGAAGGAGAGGGTGACCCATTTTATGAAGTTCTGGGTATTGTCACGCTAGAGGACGTAATTGAGGAAATTATCAAATCTGAGATTCTTGATGAGACAGACTTGTACAGTGAGTAACATTTAAAAATCAAGCAAACACTTGTATTTATTTTATTTGTTTTATTCTATTTATTCAACCTACTGATCGATGACTGGACGCTCATAATTATTTCCCAAAACATATTTAAAGTGCAATGCATGCATACAATTCCTTGAATTCACCTAATCTTTGAGCATGTTTCTTTATTAATATTAATTTAGATTTTTTGTTTTTTTGTTTTGCTGATCATAAAGTCAAAAAATTTAGGGTCAAATGTCAAAAAAAATGTTAAAATGATCTAATATTTTAAGATATTTAATCACAAAGGAAGTTGTGACCTAATATTATGATTATTGAAAAAAAAAAAAAAGTTGATTTAAAAAAAATATATATATTAAAGGGTTTAGTTCACCCAAAAATTACAATTCTCTCAATAATTACTTACCCTCATGTCATTTGATACCCTTAAGACCTCCGTTCATCTTATGAATAAGCACATTGATTCATGATTCGGATCGCATGTCAAACTGCTGAAATCACGTGACACTGGCGAATCACGAATCAAATCATTTTTGGGTGAAAAATGTCCTTTAAGGTGACGTTTTCAATTAAATAACTTTTTGCTTTGATTTGCACCTCATGACACTTTTTTTTAGATTTGTTACATCGATCCTTTGCTTGAAAATAAAACACAATGCATTCAAAACCACATGAATCAACATCAATACAAACACTGTTTAAAGTAGATATCATTTATTATGATATGCATCAATGCATTACCCTATGCATATTATCATTACATCCGCATCCTGGGAATTGAAACCCAATAACTTTGGTGTTACTAGTACTATGTTCTACTTTTCTCATTTATTTAGATCTCACAACGCAGGTCAAAAGATCTAACCATGTTCTTCTTTTTTTCCCAATGACAGCTGACAACAAGACGAAAAAGAAGATAGCCCACAGGGAGAAGAAACAGGATTTCTCTGCTTTCAAACCCACAGATAACGAGTTGAGGGTTAAAATATCTCCGCAGCTTCTTTTGGCCACACTACGTTTCCTGGCAACTGGTACTGATGTCCAGCATGTAACTACATGTGTCTCTGCATTCGTAATAAAATAATAAGGACAAATACATCACAGACTCATAAAGCATTGTTAAACCCTGTCTTTTGTTCTCCCCCAGAGGTGGAGTCTTTTAGTACAGCTCAAATGTCAGAGAAAATCCTCCTGCGCTTGCTGAAACATCCTAACGTCATCCAGGAGCTCAAATATGATGACAAGAACAAGAAAATGTCAGAGCACTACCTCTTTCACCGCAACAAGCCTGTGGACTACTTCATCCTCATCTTGCAGGTCAGAACCCCCTCGGCTGTAGCTCAATGTTATGAGTTCTGATTGAGCGAAAGGTCGCAGCCTTTGCAAACCTTAACCTATGAACAAAGTCATGACCTTCACAGGATTGAAATCTTGAAGCTCTCAATCTATTGAGCTGCTCAGGAAAGGTTTGCAAAGAGTTGGACGCCTTCTAAAGGTCCCGATTTACTCACAGCAAAGTTATTTTTCAATCATCGCTTTGGGTTCTATTTGGGAAATACATGACTAGCGGAATACTGTTAGTGGACGGTCTCAACACCACCCACACTGTGAGCGATGAATATGTAAATATGTGCTGTGCGTTTTGCTTTCAATTTTTTTTTTTTTCACAACAAAGATGACAGCGGTGAGAAAGCAGTGCTAAAGAAAGCATCTGATCATAGCAATGTGGATATGTTTGCATGAGCGCTGAAATTTGGCACTCTTGTCACGACATGTCTATTTGTATAACACTATATACAATAGATTGTTTAAAAGCAAGCAGCTTTACAGTATTTAACTTTAAAAAAAAAAATGTTTTCAGTGTCAGTATTTCTTCATTTTCTACTATAAAGAGACTCCGGTGTAGTCATGGTTTTACTGCACATCTGACCTCGACGGAGCGAACAGAAGAAATAAACTGGAGAAGGTTTCCATGTCTAGCACCCGTAACTATTATGTAATTGCCACGGACTAACGGAAGTTTGAGGATGTTTACCAACCAGAGCGAACTTTGCTGAACTTTTCGAACTCCCGAAACAAACACCAAGCAAACTTCGATTTGGCCTGATTTTGTTCGAAATGACATCACACCAGTTCGATCCTATATTTCGTTTGATAACGGGGCTGAAGACTCCTCATTTTGACATTCTAGGCATTATCACACACATTCATAAGAATAAATCATCCAATACTTATTTGATTCAGTACTGAAAATTAAATCAAATAGTTTAAATCTATTTGCATTCAACCACTTTTCAAAAACCTGTATCTCTGTTGGCCCACAGGGGAAAGTGGAAGTTGAGGCTGGAAAGGAGGGGATGAAGTTTGAAGCTGGTGCCTTCTCGTATTATGGAGTGCTTTCTCTAACCTCCTCACCAGGTCTGAACAATGCATAGTCTCACTTATTGCACATGCCTCTCTAGATGTCAGGATTTTGATTAAAATGTATGGTATTTGGTCATAAAATGTTTTTACACACTTTTGTATGGCTGATATCTTCATTTCGTACAACTGTTTCTCCCAAATCATGCATGATTTTCTTTTTTATCAGATTTACTATTGGATTTCTTTGAGCATGAGGGAGACTGTCTTTAATCAATCACATTATGCAAATGCACAACTATGCAAATGATTCCTGGTTCGATTCTTGATGGGATTCTGTGTAAATCATGTTTTCCTTCCCATGATTTCCTTCTGTCTATTCCTACTCCTCTCTTTCTCTTGCTCTCCAGTTCCTCTCTCCTTGTCTCGAACCTTTGTGGTGAGCAGGGCAGAATCGCTGGCAGGATCTCCAGGTACCACACTCGTTTCTTCACCGTTTTCTTCACTCCTTCTTCTGAATAATCTTTTCACATCAGAATCTGAAAATGTGAATGGTGCGTCATGAGTTTTCTCTGTCCAAGGTCCTAATTTTCTTATACAGAAAAAAGTTAATGATAATGGGAGTCAATAAGCAAATGCATTTGTGTTTATGTGTATTTATACAAGCGTTCATCTTTTGATAATGTCTGTTCCATAGTTTTCAAATTTCTGTTGTTTTCTTTTTTTATTTATCCAAAAGATGGATGCATTTTTCAGCAAAATTGCAAATATCAAAATTATTTTACAAACGGTGATTTGTTCACTTTATCCATACACTACTATTCATAGTTTTAAAAGGAATTAATACTCGTCACTAAAAAAATTTTAAGCAGCTCAACTGTTTCTTAACATTGATAATAATAATAAATATTTCTTGAGCGCCAAATAAGTATTTTTGAAAGATCGTGTGACACTGAAGGTGTAATGGCTGCTGAAAATCAGCTTTGCCATCATAGGAATAATTTACATTTAAAAATATATTTAAATAGAAAAGTTATTTTAAATTGTAATAATATTTCATATTAATAATGTTTTACTGCATTTCTAATTAAATAAACGCAGCCTTTGTGAGGATAAGAGAGGATGAAACCTTTTTAAAACACAAAACTCTTGAATGGAAGTGTACATGCTATCTATTTATGTCATTTTATTCAGTAATTTTCATATGAAGCAAATCGGTTGTGTATATTTTTCTAAATTTGCTAAAATCTACACGGTTAGACATCTGACCCTGGGATTATATACATTCCAGTGTAATGACTGTTGTACTGCTTCCCCACAGACACCCTTTGAACTTTCTCTTTAAGAAGTGGAGAACCTAATCTTATTTTGATTAAAAACTCTTCATTACGTGTGAGTTAAGCAGATGTTCTAATCTTAATTATGTCACTTTCTGGCAAAGTTTAAAAATGTGCAAACATGCAGTGGATTATAACCATTGTTTTATCAGCAGAACAAAGGCTAGTGATAAAAGACAACTGGAAGCCACCGGCCTAATGGTTATTGTCCCTTATCGTATAGGTTACGTAAGCAAATCCTCACTGGGTTTCTAGCAGAGGAAGATCAAAGTCACATCAAATGAATGCTACATTGCAAATTTGGATCGTAAAATAAATGAAGCTCAACTTTTGTCTAAACGTACAAAAGCGTTCCAGAGCACCGTTCATGAGAAGAGAGGAGGCATCCAAAAGGAATGGAAAAATGAATGGAACATCAGACAAGCATCTTTTGTTTGGCTTGTTTACATCACAGCAACTGACCACTGACCTGCATGTCACCCTTTATTTGCTATACAGAAAATAAGTCACCTCCACGACCGTTCGGACTCAACCACTCAGACTCCCTGAACAGGAGTGACCGGATGGAGGCGGTCACTCCCACACTGGGCAGCAGCAACAACCAGCTCAACTCCTTCCTCCAGGTCTATGTGCCGGACTACTCCGTGAGAGCCGCCTCTGACCTGCTTTACATCAAGGTTTGAATGCTGCTGAGAATTTGTATTGCTCTTCAGAATCTGAACTTAAACTAGTTTATCTGGAATGCATAGAATTGCCTAAAGTTCCTTAAGCCTTCTAGAACCTCACCTGAAGTTTGTGACACTTCGTGCATCGTAAATTACTGTCTAACCACGGTCTTGTATTATTATGCCTAAAACTGACAGTTGTATTATATTTTTACATTTAGCAGAAGCATGTATCCAAAGCCAGGGATGTCATGCAGCTTGAACGTTAGTCCAGGGGTACTTTTGTTGTTTAGTGCAGAGGATTTTAAACTTTTTTTGAATCCAAGGACCCACAAATATGATGATCCCACTTAGATTACTATAATTATTTACAGTGAGGACAATGAATATTTAAATACCCTGCTATTTTGTAAGTTCACCCACTTAGAAATCATGGAGGGGTCTGAAATTGTCATCTTAGGTGCATGTCCACTGTGAGAGACAATCTAAAAAAAAATCCAGAAATCACAATGTATGATTTATTAACTATTTATTTGTATGACACAGCTGCTAATAAGTATTTGAACACCTGAGAAAATCAATGTTAATATTTGGTACAGTAGCCTTTGTTTGCAATTACAGAGGTCAAACGTTTCCTGTAGTTTTTCACCAGGTTTGCACACACTGCAGGAGGGATTTTGGCCCATTCCTCCACAAAGATCTTCTCTAGATCAGTCAGGTTTCTGGCCTGTCGCTGAGAAAAACGCTGTTTAAGGTCCCTTCAAAGATTCTCTTCTGGGTTTAGGTCTGGAGACTTGGCCACACCAGAACCTTGATATGCTTCTTACAGAGCCACTCCTTGGTTATCTTGGCTGTGTGCTTCGGGTCATTGTCATGTTGGAAGACCCAGCCTCTACCCATCTTCAATGCTCTAACTGAGAGAAGGGTTGTTCCCCAAAATCTACATGGCCCCGGTCATTCTTTCCTTAATACAGTGTAGTCGCCCTTTCCCATGTGCAGAAAAAAACCCCAAAGCATGATGCTATCACCCCCATGCTTCACAGTAGGGATGGTGTTCTTGGGATGGTACTCAATCTTCTTCCTCCAAATAATTTAATTATGACGATCTCAAACATGAATTATGACCAAAATGTTCTATTTTGGTCTCATCTGACCACATGACTTTCTCCCATGACTCCTCTGGATCATCCAAATGGTCATTGGCAAACTTAAGGCGGGCCTGGACATGTGCTGGTTTAAGCAGGGGAACCTTCTCGTGCCATGCATGATTTCAAACCAAGACGTCTTAGTGTATTACCAACAGTAACCTTGGAAACAGTGGTCCCAGCTCTTTTCAGGTCATTGACCAGCTCCTTCCGTGTAGTTCTGGGCTGATTTCTCACCTTTCTTAGGATCATTGAGACCCCACGAGGTGAGATCTTGCATGGAGCCCCAGTCCGAGGGAGATTGACAGTCATGTTTAGCTTCTTCCATTTTCTAATGATTGCTCCAACAGTGGACCTTTTTTTCACCAATCTTTCACCATCCTTGTGGAGGTGTACAATTTTTGTCTCTAGTGTCTTTGGACAGCTCTTTGGTCTTGGCCATGTTAATAGTTGGATTCAACTTTCAACTTTCAAACTTTATTGTCATATGTTCCATAGACAGCTGTCACGGAACAATGAAAATCTTATTCTGTGAATCCTCCCAGCAGCATTAAACATCAATTAAACAAATAACAAATAACATATATACATACAAGATACATACAACAACAATGTGTGTATGCACGTGTTCAGTGCAAAATTCGCAGTAGGTCGTCAGTAGTTATGTTATGTTGCGTGTTTCTATGTGTTTTTGTGTGTGTGTGTGTGTGTGTATGCATTTATGTGTGTGCAAGGTGGAATGTTTAATAACAAAATCAGCGAGTAGGCTGTAGTATAGGTGGAAGGGGCAGTGGGTGTGTGTCATTCACAAGCCTAATGGCCTGTGGATAAAAATTTTTGTTTTGTTGTTCTTGATTTCACACTTCTATAGCGTCTTCCTGATGGTAGAAGTGAGAAGACAGTAGCCACCCTCAGCATAACTTATTCAATGATGTTGCGGGCTTTTTTGTTGACCCTGGCATGGTAAATACTCTCCAGTGTTGATAGGGCTGTTCCTGTGAGTTTTTCAGCTGCCCTCACCACCTGTTGCAGAGCCTTGCGATCCCGTGCTGTGCAACTTCCAAACCAGACTGTGATAGAGCTGGTGAGGATGCTCTCAATTGTAGACCTGTAGAAGCTGCTGAGTATTTTTCCTGGCATGCCAAATTTCCTCAGCCTTCTTAAGAAATACAATCGCTGTCGTGATTTCCTTACCAGGTGTGTGATGTTATGAGTCCACGAGAGATCCTCAGATATGTGAACACCAAGAAATTTAAATGTGCTCACTTTCTCCACTACAGTCTCTCCAATATGCAATGGTAGGTGCTGGTGCCTCCTTCTCCGTGGGTCAACAATCATCTCCTTTGTTTTACCAATATTTAGGGAGAGATGGTTGTCCTGACACCACTTCACCAGGCCATCCACCGCCCTCCTGTATGCTGAATCATCACCTCCAGATATCAGTCCAATGACTGTAGTATCATCAGCGAACTTGATGATGCGGGTGTTAGTCTGGGAGGCAACGCAGTCATGGGTGTAAAGTGTGTAGAGCATGGGACTCAGTACGCAACCTTGTGGGGTCCCTGTGTTTACACTTATTGTCCTGGATGTGTGGTTGCCAATTCTGACAGACTGAGGTCTGCCTGTTAGAAAATTCAAGACCCAATTACAGAGGATGAGTGGCACACCAAGGGTGGAGAGCTTGTTGACCAGCTTAGATGGTATCACGGTGTTAAACGCTGAACTAAAATCAATGAACAAGAGTCGAACAAAGCTATCCCTACTCTCTAGGTGTGTAAGGGTTGTGTGTATTGTTGTACTAACAGTTGTTACTGATTGTTTGGGGTGGGCAGGTGTCTTTATGCTGCTAACAACCTCAAACAGGTGCATCTAATTTAGGATAATAAATGGAGTGGAGGTGGACATTTTAAAGGCAGACTAACAGGTCTTTGAGGGTCAGAATTCTAGCTGTTAGACAGGTGTTCAAATACTTATTTGCAGCTGTATCATACAAATAAATAGTTAAAAAATCATATATTGTGATTTCTGGATTGTGATATGAAGTGTGTAAAGTAATGTATTTTAGCAACTGTGTGAAAGTTAAAAGCACATAACTGGTACAATAGTGGTATAAACATACATATCTTTTGGTACAATATGCGTCACATGACTAAACGTATCATCATTTTCAAATCCCTTCGTCTTCACAGTCCACAATACAACACAAAGACGGCATTTTCAAATTTATCCACTTTGGAGAGCACTTTCAAAAACCTAAATTTCCCTTGCCTTAAAAAGCTGCCTCAGTGTGGACGGAAGGCCAAAACTGAGAGAAAAAGATGCGTTTGAATATGAAAACATATTAGTGTGGTCCGTCTGCCCATCGACATGCATGTTTGCTTTGCGGCCCCTTTAATACAGTTTAAAAAAAGACCAAAAATTCGATTTACATCAGAGTGGCAGCGGGTCCACGAATCTTTCTACAGTGTTGTTGGCTCTTGCCGGTGGCAGTGCTGGGAACAAGTGTCACAGCAGCTGCTGAGTGGACGCTCAGAGTAACTTCATAACATCATTTTCAACACACTCAAAAATGTATCTAATATGATAAACAGTGACCACTAATATGATAAACAATGGATCCACCACAAGCTCCGCACACACATACTTTGACATATGTTCGCTCCTACAAGTCTACACCCGCACCAGAAACCTTCGCTCCGAAATGTATTTGCAGTATTTTTTGTGCAAAGTCCATGTTTATGGATATAGCTAATTTAGATTGCGCTTTTGTTTCCGTTTGTGCAGTTCTTACAGCAATACACATCTATGCCACTTTTTTTTATTCTTGAAGTGAACTTTTTTGACCTGTATGTTATGTTGAATCACTGTTTTGCATTGCCGCCTTGAACATGAGAACGCGATGTGTCTTGTGCGTGGCATGTAGTGCTTCATCAATAGCCTATCATAGTAAACACAGTTGGCTATGTCTTCAACGAATATTCAATACTGTGCATTTGGTCTTAGTGACCGCAACAGCATAGCCTTTAGCCTACATCCTTTAGTCTATTATTAAAGCTAATCAAAGAAAAAAAGAAAGAAAAAAAATCACCCACTGACCTTGACTGAATAACTTTTGTAGCCTATCTAGTTTTAACATGCATGAATCTATATTTAGTTTATACAGTGAAGATTATGCAATGTCATTGTTTCTGTACCTGAATCACTGACCTGAAACTTCAAACACTTAATTATTAGCATTGTTACTACTTCATTGCTAACAATACATTTAAAACATTATTGAATACAAATGAAATATTAGGCTAGGCTTGTAGTTTTTGCTGTGGAATATCAGCTGGGAATTGTGGAACCCCCTAAAGTAGCCTTGACAGAAAAAAAGAAAAGAAAAGAGACCACATGTCCCAAGAAGCTGCGCCCAAACTTTTCCTTCATCAAACTCTACGCCTCTGTTTTAAATAGGCGCCCTCTAGCGGATGGAAAAGTTGCATAGTGCACCTTTAAGTTGGATCTGAAAAAAATTTATTCATTTGGCAAAAAGAAAATCACTTTAGTGCATTTTAAATCCACTTGGCTCTATTTAAAGAAAAAATACAACCACCTGTTAATAATTACAGTACTGCATCACATAATGTCCAAAGTAGATAGACAAAATAATTATAGCTCATTATTTCTTGTTCCCCCTCTGTCAGGTGACCCGGCAGCAATATCAGAATGCCCTGATGGCATCTCGCATGGACAAGACGCCTCAGTCCACGGACAGTGAGTTCACCAAGATCGAGTTGACCTTCACCGAGCATCAGGATGGACCACTGGACGAGTCTGCCACTCTTTTGACCACCAACTCACACAAACCCAACCACACTGCCCACAACGACGGGGCTATTTAATCACCCTCAGCGGAAAGAGATGGCGAGAGAGAGAGTGCTCGGATCCATTAGCCTCTCCCGAGAGGCCTTCTTGTACACTGGGCAGCTTCAATTTGACATAACGAGTCCTCTCATCACGGTCGATTTTAAAGGGGAACGTATGCAAAGACTACAATGTGAAGGGCCGCATATCCCACAATGCATGCACTAATGACCTTAACACCTTTTTTTAGGCAGCGGATCAGTCAGGGACCACAAAATCATTCTCGCTCGAGGACGAACACACTTGAAATACACGCTCACACACTTTCACTTAGAAGGAGCAAGGTGAAGACCCACACCACACCTCGACCAGACACGATACTAGAAGGGCAAAGAAATAAAGGTGCCTTTAGACAGCGCTCGGTTACTGTCAACAAAGGAGACCTGGAGGCCCCCGAGGGCCCGGGTGACACGGAGCTCTCCCAAATCTTCCATTCGACCCAGGAAGCCTGAGCAGATGCAACCACATGTGAGGTATCAGCGACTGGGGGCTTGGAAACACTCAAGGGAGATCCATAACACTCTTTCGAGAGACCAAGATACATCTCACCGTCAGAGCAGAACTGAGACGCCTCATGACCAAAGACATTTGGCAAGGACTGCAAAAACGGGCAGAATAACTTTGGGTCCTTCAAGACGGATTGTTACAAAACAGCAGCCTCTGATACGGCGGCATTTGCCTGGACTGTGCCAAATAACACCAATGATTTCAGTGATTTCTGCCCAGGCTAATCCACATCACGTGCAGATGTGCAACGTACAACATTCGCAGTACAAAGAAATCAGATGTGTTTACATATTGAGGGCCTCATAATATTATATTAATATATAATATTATGAGAGAGGGGGGAGAGAGAGAGAATTTTTTACGTCAATCCTGGTTGCGCTGAGGTACAGTCACCTATTTTAAGGTGAATAGAGTATACGTCTCATGACTGGTTCCATTTTTTTATGTACGTCGGACCACTCTTTATTAACGATACGTTTTTGATTTTTCAGTGCTTTTGTTGTAATCATGTAACTTCATTTTTAAAAGAAACATTTTGTACGTCACAACTACCTTTCTTCAGATAGCTGCATTTAGGACCTCAAAGAAACATGTAAAGGACTATTTCAGGAACTTACACTGTAACTTATATTATCTTCAGATTCCATACTTTCTCTTTTATCTTACTTTTATTGTTTTTAGACAAAAAGCTTGGACTTAATGCCATGGGATTGTAAAAAGAGGTACTTGTAATGATTTATCGATTTTAAAACAGATGAAAAAGGAAAATAATTCAGCATTATTGTATTTATTTTGGTTCTGTTATGACGAGATTACACTAACGCTCTTGATACAAAGGGGAACGATTCTCTGGCTGATGTTTTTATCCGCTGACTTTTTCTTTTTCTTTTTTTTGTGTGTATCAGAACCTCCTTCTGTCAGAAGCATAAAGCTGCTGGATATCAGGACATTCACGTCTTAAGTGTTTTTTATGTAGCAACCTCTCAATAGTGCAATAGTGCAACAGCTATGCAGGGACAATCATGACCAATTAATGAGCTTACAGATAGAACAAAATAACTGAAAGCAAACTAGCAGAATCTTAATAAGAGGCTGAGAGGTAGAATATGTTTGTTAGATTAACATAACTATTGTTAAGGGGCTTGAGATGTGAAATAGTGATTGTTGAGCACTAACAAAGGCTTCATTCCTGTTCTTCTGTTACATCGACCACTTAGTCCAGTTTTTTTCACGCTGTGTTAAAGAGGAACGTCCTTTCATTTCACTTAAAGCATTTGGTGATGTCCTACAGGTCAGATCAGTGTTTTCACGTTGGATCACCTGCCTTAGAAAAGAGGAAATGTCTTCAAAAATGTGGTGCTCTAACATGCGGTTTGAGTCTGTCATACACTGCTGCTATTTTCAATCTTGAATGTGTATAGAGATGCTGTACAGTCATAAATCAGAGAGTACTATTGTATGCTTAAATACTATAAAACAGACAATGCTATATCAGATTTAAATATACGTATTATATATATATAATGCAGATGGAAATTGCTATAATAAAACTATTTGACAACTTTATGCCTACGTGCCTGCATTTGTTTTTTTGTTTTTAAGATTTTTTTTTAAGGTAAGACAGAAGCGGATGTAATGGATTAATGCGTATAATATATACAGTCTTGTTCAAAATAATAGCAGTACAATGTGACTAACCAGAATAATCAAGGTTTTTCGTATATTTTTTTTTTATTGCTACGTGGCAAACAAGTTACCAGTAGGTTCAGTAGATTGTCAGAAAACAAACAAGACCCAGCATTCATGATATGCACGCTCTTAAGGCTGTGCAATTGGGCAATTAGTTGAATTAGCTGAAAGGGGTGTGTTCAAAAAAATAGCAGTGTGGCATTCAATCACTGAGGTCATCAATTTTGTGAAGAAACAGGTGTGAATCAGGTGGCCCCTATTTAAGGATGAAGCCAACACTTGTTGAACATGCATTTGAAAGCTGAGGAAAATGGGTCGTTCAAGACATTGTTCAGAAGAACAGCATACTTTGATTAAAAAGTTGATTAGAGAGGGGAAAACCTATAAAGAGGTGCAAAAAGTGATAGGCTGTTCAGCTAAAATGATCTCCAATGCCTTAAAATGGAGAGCAAAACCAGAGAGACGTGGAAGAAAACGGAAGACAACCATCAAAATGGATAGAAGAATAACCAGAATGGCAAAGGCTCAGCCAATGATCACCTCCAGGATGATCAAAGACAGTCTGGAGTTACCTGTAAGTACTGTGACAGTTAGAAGACGTCTGTGTAAAGCTAATCTATTTTCAAGAATCCCCCGCAAAGTCCCTCTGTTAAAAAAAGGCATGTGCAGAAGAGGTTACAATTTGCCAAAGAACACATCAACTGGCCTAAAGAGAAATGGAGGAACATTTTGTGGACTGATGAGAGTAAAATTGTTCTTTTTGGGTCCAAGGGCCACAGGCAGTTTGTGAGACGACCCCCAAACTCTGAATTCAAGCCACAGTACACAGTGAAGACAGTGAAGCATGGAGGTGCAAGCATCATGATATGGGCATGTTTCTCCTACTATGGTGTTGGGCCTATTTATCGCATACCAGGGATCATGGATCAGTTTGCATATGTTAAAATACTTGAAGAGGTCATGTTGCCCTATGCTGACATGCCCTTGAAACGTTTGTTTCAACAAGACAATGACCCAAAACACACTAGTAAACGGGCAAAGTCTTGGTTCCAAACCAACAAAATTAATGTTAAGGAGTGGCCAGCCCAATCTCCAGACCTTAATCCAATTGAGAACTTGTGGGGTGATATCAAAAATGCTGTTTCTGAAGCAAAACCAAGAAATGTGAATGAATTGTGGAATGTTGTTAAAGAATCATGGAGTGGAATAACAGCTGAGAGGTGCCACAAGTTGGTTGACTCCATGCCACACAGATGTCAAGCAGTTTTAAAAAACTGTGGTCATACAACTAAATATTAGTTTAGTGATTCACAGGATTGCTAAATCCCAGAAAAAAAAAATGTTTGTACAAAATAGTTTTGAGTTTGTACAGTCAAAGGTAGACACTGCTATTTTTTTGAACACACCCTTTTCAACTAATTGCCCAATTGCACAGCCTTAAGAGCGTGCATATCATGAATGCTGGGTCTCATTTGTTTTCTGAGAATCTACTGAACCTACTGGTAACTTGTTTGCCACGTAGCAATACAAAATATACTAAAAACCTTGATTATTCTGGTTAGTCACATTGTACTGCTATTATTTTGAACAAGACTGTATATATAATAATGTGATTTAATGATTGCAAACAGGCATTAAATTACGGAAAAAATTACAATATTTTAAAACTAAATTGGTAGATTTTATTTGGCCTAAATGTTATTCAGCCAGACAGACTCAATCTTCTACACTTATGGTGCAGTAAAGTTGACCCATTTTGATTTTTAAATAGTCTGGTTAACATGTTTTTTTTTTTTTTCTTGGCATTTTGTAACATGCTAACTTACAAAAATCTTGTAAAAACCCTGATTTATGCACACATTTTCCATTATGATTATGTTTGTGGGTCAATTTGACCCAAATATGTGATTGTTAAAGTCAGTTGCACAGGTTAATATCAGTTTCTTGAGAGTATTTACAAGTATGCATTTGTCTCACACTTTTATCCAAAGAAATTTGGGGCCATATTTACTACGAATTTGTAAACCAAACCCTCTTTTGGCTTTAAAAAAAAACTACTGTCAGGATTTACTGTTAGAATATTACCATAAAATGTTAATATTTATTTATGACTATAAAAATAGTTACCAGATTTTGAGCATAATACAGGGGTTGGTTTGGATCAATTCCATGTGGTCACCTTCATTTATAGTGCTTTTTACAATCCAGATTGTTTGAAAGCAGTTTACAGTGATTCATTAATGGAAGAGACTGTTTTGGCTGTACAGCAGCAAAGTTATTGTTCAACTAAAGCAGGTTTTTGATTATATTAGGTCTTTTTTCTTTTCAGATTGACTGCCAAATTACTTGTCTGGCATGCATAATAGCTACATGTTTTTTGAAGGCGTTAAATAAAGAATTTGCTGAATGACCACCAGGGGGTGCTGTATGACAGGATCTTTATTCTCTTCATATACAACAAGCAAACAGCACTGAAAACAAATCCTGTGTGTAGCAAACAATGCAGAACATAAAAATAAAAATCTTTAATGACATCTGAGTTGAAAGACTTCTGATTTACTTCTACATTTGAACTACAGTAATATATAACCCTCCCAAACTATCCGTCACAACCGTTCACTTTACAGTAAAGAACGACAAACTAAAACAGAAAAAAATCTTCCAAAACAAGACAATAGTAAAAGAACACTTATAAAAACAGGGATTCACAGGCCTTGGGTAAAAACAAAATCAAACAAGTAAAGAAATTTAAAACAACAAAAGGTACAGATGATTCAAAAATACCACCCCCACTATACAGAAGATTTAACCTGTGTTGTTTGGTTAGGTTAAAGCAAACTCAAACATATCGCTATTACACAATAGTCAGAAAATCAATACTCTTCAACAGCTTCTGTGATTTTAAATGAAGGACACTGTTAACAGTCTTTGGTTCTGAAAGCATCCCTCCACATATTACAATGGCATGATGGCCCTCATCTTTCAGTCTAAATTCAACAATACTGTTCAAAACAAACCAATGCAGTTGTAAATATAGGAGTGCACGTAGTATGGTAAATCCAAAGCAACACGGACCCATCATAAATTCCCTTTATGAGTTAAAACAATAACAAAAAGACAACACCACTTCTGATGCTGATCAGAACACCATGAAACTCAAAGTTTCAGGATCTGGGCTGTTACTGCACAGGTTAAAAATATTCCATTATGTCAGAGCGTGATTCCTGGATGAGCTTCCTTTTGGTCCAATGTCACCCACAAGGCTTTGTGCCATGCATTGAGACCAGCTCCCAATCTTAAATCGCTGCCAACTGCCAAACGCTAACCGTTACACTAATATCAAACTAAATTATTTGTTTTAATTTATCTGGTGCAATTAACTGTATTAGTAGATATAAAAATAGTAAATCTAAGCTCTAAAACGAATCTAAGCTCTAGATTCAAGGTTTAATGTTAACACAGTGTTCATGGAGAGTGCATTAGACATTTCTGTGTTGGCTTCATCTTCCAAACAGTTATTGAACTTTACTTGGCAGCAACATGAAACCCTTTATCTTATTCTGCATGTAATGGCAACAGCTGCATGCGTTCCATTTCTCACAGAGTGACATGACAGCAATTTGCATACTACCAGTTTTGAAATGTTATAGTGCTTGAACAGGCAGTCAGACAGATACTGAGCAAGCTGCATTGTTGGTGTGATATCTCCCAGCATGCTACTTGGCTCATTTCCAAAGTTTGAAGGCAGTCTATAAGACCACATGGAGCCAAGAGTGAGTATTCATGCTATTTTCTCAAGCTTAAGTCAGTGATGTACCTTGTAACTGTTGTGTTTCCTCAATAGCATGCAAATAAAATTGTAACTGATTCTGTAATTCAGTTTAAACAGGGTTCTGTTCTCCCTGTTATATTTTTTTTCCCAATGCACTTTAAAGTGAGGCCATCTGTAAACCCCTAGAAGCTAGAACTATAGTTTTAGCTTCATACTCCCATCAAACCTTAAACTCTAAAATATGTAATACGCTTTGCAAGAAATAATCATCCTCTCTGATATCTTTACAAAATATATAGCTGAGTGTGAATGCAATGCTCATAATCATTTAACCGTAGACTCATCTCTAAGCAATGCCACAGGCTTATTCCTCCTCCTCCTCTTCTTCCTCCTCCTCCTCGTCGTCATCCTCATCGTGACAGTGTGTGATCTCCTGTGGTGTCTGAGGGAAGAGGTGTGGAGGGTTTATCTCGCTAATGGAACGGGTCAGCTGGTGTTTCTTGCACTCGCGGTCTCTAAAGTCGATGGAGTGGCGGTTGCGCGTGGCCATGGGCGATTCCATGTCGTTAATGTCCATGTGAGTGTGCTCCACGGTCGACTCGTGAGGCATCTGAATGCAAAACAAAGACAAAAAAAGTTTACTAAAGATTTCCTGACTTTTATGACCCATGTATCAACTGTTGACAGTGTGTTTGTTGAGCTTACCAGGACGTGGGCGGCTCTGAACAGGTAGCTGAAGGGGTAGTACAGAAGATTGATGAAGGACGCAGCGTACAGGTCAGCGTAACGCATCACTTGAGATGCAAACAGAGTCTGACGAGAGCCACTGCGGAACAGACTTCCCATCATCCCATAGCACATGTCCATGTCATGGGTCACTTTCTGAGAAAATCGGATATAAAGAAACAATACTGAGTTCGAATGCATGCATTTTCTGTTAAGTTGCTTTGAAACGATATGCATTGCGAAAAGCGAATTGATTTAAGTTGAATCTAACAAATTAAAAATAATTGTAATGTTTTTTTTTTGGGGGGGGGGGGGGGGGGGGTTAATACTTTAATTCAGAAAGGATGTATTCAATTGATCCTAAATGACAGTAAAGACATTTATAATGTTATTTATATTTAAAATAAATGCGTTAAGATAAATTCTTTTCACATTTCTTTTTACTAAAGAATTCTGGAAAAAAATGAATCACTGTTTCCACAAAAATATTAAGCAGCACAATTTAAAATTATTATTACTACAACATTGTTATAAAAATGTGAGCAGCAAATCAGCATATTAGAAGGATTTCCTGAGGATCATGTGACACTGAAGACTAGCCATCACAGGGATAAATCACATTTTAAAATTGATTAAAATAGAAAACAGTTATTTTAAATTGTTATAATATTTCACTGTATTTTAGATCAAATATATTCAGCCTGGACACTCAAAAAAAAACTTACCAAGCTTACACTTTTAAACAACAGTGTAATGGTTTTAATAATCAATCTGGTGAATATTTCTAAAATTAACCAAATATAATAAAAAAAAACATGGTTCACTTTTTGCTCAACATTAAAACATTATTAGTGTCATTAGGATTTCAATAAACACCTAAATCTTGAAAAAAATATTCCATGATCAAAATAAATGTAGCTTTTTGTCAAAAATGCACTTTGTGCATTGTTTGCTGCACATACTCAACCTATAACTGTAGCTTATCCTGTCCCTCATGTAAAAATGATACTTTGGGAGAATTTATGCACTTTGCACATATTTTAAATGTGGAAAGACCTGAATATTTTTTTCCCATGGAAATTGATTTTTCACTATAGTAATGTTACAGGATTTTCAGTGCACGGCCTACAGTGCATATCCGTTTGTGTAAAGAAATATACCTTAATCCTCCTCTGAAGAGAGCTGATGTCGGGTCTCTCATTGCTGCTGCTGTCCAAATGTCTGTGAAAAAAAAAAAAAAAAAAAAAAGGATGGAGAAAAATGCCAGGGGAAACAGAGATGTGGGGTGAGAACGTTGTCAAAGGAATTAAATGTAATAGAAGCCATGAAGTGTCAGTCTTTAAATAGAAAAGAATGCGCACCCCTTTATCTGCATGTCAAATAGCTGCAGACAGCGAGGAGGGGGCGTTGTGTCCTTTTCTGGGTACATGAGTGCATGAATGCCAGCACACACGAGTAATGGATGGTGGCACTGCGAACATCTGAGCAAGAGTTCATGGATGATACTTACTTGTAGAGCTCTGCCAGGAAAATGTCCAGACTCTGTAGCTCCTCAAACAGTGCTGCAAAAAAAAGAAAAGAAAAAAAAGAAGAGAACTCTGTGAACTAGGTACATATGCTCCATGGACATCAGGTTTTGGACATCAGTGTTATTTCAGTATCATTAAGATACTATTATAGTTTTTTTTTTTTTTTTCATTTATTTATTTTTGCATTTTCTGTTTTCAATAGTAAGTTTTCGGTAAATACGTTTTTTTAAGTAGGTTATTTAAAATTAATAATAATATTATTACAATACAATATGTTATGACAAAATAGATTTGCTATTATTATAGTTATTATTTAGCCTGACAAGCAAGACCCACATCAAGATGTTGGGTCTGGGGAACACACCATTGGCAGGGCTCAATCCGAGGGGATTGTCTTTCAAATTCTCTCTGCACACAATAGGATAGCTCTACAACTAACCAGGGCGCTATCAGTGGTGAGACAACAATCACAAGCGGTTTGTGGCTGAGTCCCATGAGTTTTCTCACCAGTGGAGCCGTATCCGGTCGGCAAACCTCCGATCACTTCTTTTTAAGAATGACTTTAGTGCCATTCTTTTCTCAAAGAAAAGCTTAACTGCAAGTTAGCCATCTTCTTTTGTTTTTAAAGGCCCACTGAAGTGCTTTGGAACGCGCCACATTATTCAATGCATTTACGTGATTTCCACTGAAACGGCTCCAGCTGTTAGCAGCTCCTCCCCTTTTTTGAAACAGCCAATAGCGTTTCGTTAAAATACAGTTTGACTAGAGCAAACCTTTCTGTTTGGTAAAGCCAGTTTCCTCTAACACTGTTTATCATCATAATCTCCTCCATATCGCTTTGAAATGCAGCATTCTGTGCAGAATTCAAATGGGTCAATATGTTTGTTGTCTGTGCTGACTCGCACTTATGATCTGCGCTGCGCTCTCGTGTCTGTAGTCTAAATTTAGACCAGAGCTGTTGGTGTGTGTGCGCTGCTGCGGTGTGTGAAACTAACGTGAAAACAGACTTCATCCGCCTCAAATGAAAGCATATTTACACTGAAACGTTTCCTATTGCATATAGTGTGCTATGTGCCTTTCACCATGTAGAAATTAGTAAATGTGTGTTAACAACTGACCGATTTCAGCTGCAGCTTCAGCAGTGTAGGGGGCGGGCTTTAGATTCTAGAGAGCATTTTGATTGGACAGAAGATTTGACGAGAAGGTGAAGTCTGTAATGATGTCATCAATATCTGAGAGTCGTTTGACATGGGACATGTGGTGGACATGTGGAATCTTGGGACATGTGGTCTTCACCTCACAGCCGGTGGAAAAGAATAGGGCTAGGACTTGGGCAGAAATCATGTTCATGGACGCAATTATTAACCTTACTGTAGTATAGGGCTGTCAACGAATATATTTGAATAGTTAAAAAAAAACAAATTTCTAAGGTGAAAATTAATATTCGATTTAAAAAAAAAAAGTGGACAAAAAATGCCAGAGACTTCGGCGTGACTGTCTGCTTTGTGAGTAAGCGCACTCATGGGGTTCAGGGGCAGGTCACAGGAGTCGCACTGTCAAGCTCAGCGTCAATGCTGAAAGTTGGGTAAACCAAGTGGGTAATAGCACCCGGAACACATATCACCCATAGGGGCGGCCACTGCTAACCAAGCCATCACCTGTTGTTAGCATCCCATTGACTCCCATTCATTTTTGACAGTGAATAACTTTACATCTGAAGGGTTTTAAGACTCCATTTGTCCATTGTTTATTTCTAAAGAAACATGACAATGTATAAACGGCTCCATTACCTTGTATCTTACACTATCGCCCCGTAGAAGCTGTTTTTGTAAAAATCATAACCAACGCAACTGTCATAACCAACGCAACTGTCATAACCAACGCAACTGTCGCACAGTTGAGAAATTACCGTATAGACAGGAGGAGACTCTCGCAGGCAATCTTTTACTGTCTATCAGACAGTCGGGGTGACGTGTAGACATAAAGTCCGATAAAGTCAAGGGAGAAGAATGGGGAGAAGCCGATAGTGAGCGAAAAGAAACGAGACAAAACATTTAAACAATGTGATTCAGATTTCACTTTCCAAAAACTACTAGAAGACTTACAACTGTCAGACAGGTTGCTTACGTCACATCTACGTTGTCAAGCTCAGTCTGAGCCTGCGCAGTTCGCTCAGCCATCAGTAAGTGAGAGCTTCTTATTGACTTCATAATTCGCCGTTGAAGTCTATGGGATCGCTGTGTCCATTTCTTTTACTGTCTATGAAGTTGACGTGTCTTGCATGTAAGATGGCAGAAAGTGCACCACCCAACTCGACTGCAGCAGAGAAAGCGATTTTAACCTTCCAAAATCTAAAAGGCCATGTCTGGAAGTACTTTGGATTCTGGTCGGTAGGAGGTAAAATTGCTGAGCCGAGAGATAAAGTTGTATGCAAGCTATGTAAGATACAGTTAGCATATCATGCCTCATTTTATTTAACATTAAACAGAAACATTACTAAAGTGTGGGCTACTGTACTGACTGAATAGATATTGCATGAATAAAGGATAAATGCACTGCTTTCATTGGTTTGATTATTTACTGTTTCATGTCAAGGAAAAGCTCCATGTTTACCACAGCACTTGCACAGCTCGCTCAGAGCGTTCAATATGCTGTAAAACTTAAATTAATATTAATAATATTTGTTTCAATCACTGAATGAAGCCTGCTATATTTGGGACAAGAGTCGCAACCTTAAATTGCTTTCATAAAACTCTTGATCAGCACTCAAAGTTTGACAATTAAAATGTTCTCAATTAAAATAATTTCCTCACAATTTACAAATAGTTGGAAACATTTGGGATATTGTAAGAACTCAACTGAACAAAATATATAGCACTGGCCTGGTGGTTTTTGGATATTTTACTGCAAAAATCCTACATAGTGCACCTTTAAACAAAATAAAAATGTTGTGTTGGCAAATAACTTATTTTAAACTTATTTGATTTAATTTAACGTTTATTTTATTTCATACAGTACATTTTTTTTTAATGATATTAGTTATAGGCCTAGTCCACACGTACACGGGTATTTTTATTACCGGAGTTTTTCCTCCTCCGTTTTAAAAAAACAATCGCGTCCACACAAGCACGGTTTTAAAAAAAATTCTGTCCACATGAGACCGCAAAACTATGCTATGATTGGCTGCCTGATTTCCATGTGGGTCCCATTCACTGCACCGATGCACATTGCACTGACTGAGGGATGCCATGGGCTCAAGTGAAACACTTCCTACAAGTTCCTTTGCTTTGGACTCAGTGACAGGTAACCGTATACACAGGTGCAGGGCCGAAGTGGACTGTAATAGCTTTACACACTTGCTTTACTATTTTGTATTATTGCATTATTGCATAACTGAACATGTATCTATATACGTGTGATAAGCGCTGTTAGTGGAGTCCACCGCATAGAATCGACTCACGTAAATCAAAAGGAGATGTGGAAAATCTGATATCACACAAAGGAAAAAACGGCGCGCACTTCAATTTAAAAAGCCGAAATCTCCGGTTTCACCATCTACACGACAACGCTGTAACCGGAGTTTCTAAAAATCTTCACCCTGGCCGAAGTTTTCAAAAAAGTCCGGTTTTAGTAACCGGATACAGCGTTTGCGTGTGGACGAACAGCCAAACCGCGTAGAAAAAGCTGCGGTTTTGAAAATACCCGTGTTCGTGTGGACAGGGCCTTAGTTAACTCTAATAACCCTGGCGTGGTGGACTCACTGCTCTTGTCGGTCCACACATGCAGCTCCTGAGCCAGCTCAGGAATGACCAGGAATGTTCTCCAGCCCTGACGCTTCTTAGACTTCAGGATGTCTCCGAAAATGTGGTCACCGATGTACAGGATTTCCTTTCCTTTTGCTCCCAATAAGTCACAAACTATATCTGAGGAACCTGAGGAGGACAAATAAACCAATTCAATCAGGTAGATCAGATAAGAATGGTTAACTAAATACGAAAAGTGACCTTAATTTTCATCTTACCACCGGAATACACTATGCCATGCTGCAAGGGACCAGTGTATGTCCCGATCTTCAGTCTCCCAGTGGTCTACAGAACAAACATGGCTGATTCAATCACAGGAAACAGTCCATCACAGAAAGCTACTCAAGTGAGTCTAGCTAGAGGAGCTTACCGTGTCCACTTGTCTGAGCACTGTGCCCTCCCCAAAAAACACCGGCTTCCTAGCATCCACTAGAATAAGGTCAAAGTAGGACTGCCAGGGCTGATGGGGTAAACCTGCCTGTAATAAAGAAATAATAGATTCAATCCATCACTGTCTTTGTGTATGCAATAAAAAAATGTATATGGCCCCTGATACTCTTTTTTTTGATAGTCTTTCTGTTCATATTCCCTTTCCCAATATTTGTTAACATTTTTTAAATGAAAAATCTGATGGTGTTACAGACACATCATAACCAGTGAATTGATCCCCAGGGGGTTCCTCTACTACACAGTGCAGCTTGCTACACAAATTATATGTGAAATGTGTACTGTTCTTTGTCACTGGACATTTTCATTGGGGATCTGAGACAAATAAAACAACAAAGTACCACTGGTATGCTAGTGTACCTATATGAGTAATAAAAACAACACTTACTTTTGAACCATGTGGAAAATCAAACAAGTATGTCATGATTTTCTGAAAGATAAAAGGAGAGAAAATTACAGCTTACATTTGACTTCTGATGAAAATCCAACATATTTTGTAACATCTTGATGAATGTCAGATGGCTGTTTAGGGACTCTTGGGGCCAGATTTACTAACAGCTTGTGTCAGCGCAAACACTCTTTTGGTGTTAAAAAACTACTGTCAGGATTTACTAAAAACGAGCAGTAATAAATTAGCATGGACAGTAGACAGTAGTAGTTTTTGCAGCTGACCTTACTGCATATGTATTTGTAGGAGTTTACATTTCTGGTGCAAAATTTATGGGAGGACATTATTTAAATGAATCACACAAGGTGATATATAAATGTTTGTGCTCATAAATGTACTGTTATTTGCACCATTATTTACAGACCAAAAATAGCACGTCTTAAACCAGACGCTAACGGGTTGATTGCGTTAGTCATTAAGGAATTGACCTGGCTGCGTCTGTGTGCTTTACATTTGCGCGTCGTCAATAGATGACGGACAGAACTGTCCACTCACATCTGCGCTTTTATGAAATTGCACTCTCACACTAATTAGCCCTGTTTAGTAAATCTGGCCCTTGGTCTGTGGCCTCGCATCAAGAATAACTCACATCTGTGTACTTGTAGTCACTGTTGGTAACAAGGAACACTTTGGAAACTTCATTCATTCTGCTTAGAAGCAATGGCAATTTGGCCTAGAAGAAGAAGTCAAAATATATGGAGCCAAAAAATGATTATGTCTGTAAACTATAATTCATTATGATTAACATACAAAGTGAGATAAGGTAACAAAAATGCTGATACTTACATCCTTTACCACATATTTCTCCAGGTTTTCAACTGTTTTTTCCTTTAGTGAGCCCTGAAACATCACACAGCACTGGTTATCCAAAGTATAAATTTGAGTCCAGAAAGGAGTTCTTTCAAATAAATAAATACAATTTTACATTTCAAAATTGCCTTTACCTTGAAATGGACCCAGTCCACAGCATCTCTGACATCCTGAAACATGCTCTTGAAGGACATGAAAAGATCTCCATCTTTAAAGCCCATCTCACAACTGTGGAGGAAAAAGTTTATAAGTAGAACATATAAAATTGCAATCCCGATAATCGACTGCATGCTCATGCCAGAAAAGCAACAGATGCATTAAAATGATGGCACAAAAACAAACCTTGTATATCTGGAGCAACTAGTGAAGAAGTCAACCAGGCAGGCAAAGAGGTATGTCTCTAATAACGTAGAAAACAAATTATGTTAATTTAGACAGATTCTATATATTCTTTTGCTTTTTGATACTAGTTGATAAAAGGTTTTGACCTGGGAGGTTAAAGAGTGTGTTGAGGATGTAGAATCGCTCTGTATCTCCACGCTGAATGAACTTGTTTGGATACAACTCTCTTATCTCTGGCCTAAAACAAAAAATGACAAAAACACTAATTACACACATCAAAAATACAAATATGAAAAATACACACATTAGCTGGAGGGTTGACCAAGAAAAATCTACAAGTAATCACAAGTGACACTATTAACTTTCTAAATGCACATTATTGGGAATGATACACCAGTGCATGTTATTACAAATAAAATAAATTCCAAAAATGAAGCTTTTATTATCTGTAGACAAATTAACACACAAACGAAGGAAGCACCAAGCTTCACAAAACGGCAATTATTAGTGCTGACTCACCCACGCAGGAAGTTAAAACCATGAGCGCACACAAGGATGTTTCCATATGCATCTACTTTCAGCAGGTTTCCATATGTTGTGTCAAACACCAAGCCTCTGAAAGACGTAGAGAAAGTGTGTGAATCAAAACATGCAGTGAAAATACAGAATAGTAGCATGTTGGAAAAAGGACTTTCTAATCACCTTGTGGGAAATGCAGGGTCATAGACAAAGTTTAGCAGCTCTTGTGGGTAACCAATGGAAACCAGCCGCTCCACAGTCAGGTCAAAGCCAAGAGATTCATACTCCGGGGACTTGTACACTATAAACAGAGGAGAGAATGTGAATGAGGAGAAGACAGCAATGACAAATGTTATCATATACACTAATGTTCAAAAGTGTGAGGTCGGTAAGATATTTGATGTTTTTGAAGAAGTCTCTTATGCTCACATAGGCTGCCTGCATTAATTGATCAAAAATACAGCATAAACGGTAATGTTGTGAAATATTACTACAATTTAAAATACCCATTTTTGGGTAAAATATTTATATATTTTATATAACACCGTGATATATTTTTCAGGATTATTTCAGGATTAAAAAGTTTAAAAGAACAGCATTTATTCTTTTTTTTTTTTTTAAATAAAATCTTATTAACCCCAAATATTTGAACGGCAGTGTATATGTCAAAAACAACTGAGAAATGGTAATTGTTGCCAAATGCTCCATGTTCTTCCTTTGCTGGTAAAAGTAAGAAACTGCTAGAACCCATTTATAATTTCCATGTGAACTTAATTATATGAAAAATATTACAAAAAAGATCTTCATTGATATTTCTATCAATCTCATGAAGGACAACCTCTTGGCTGGAAAACCCTGTTTAGTTCATGGTGCCTCTAATTTCCTATTTTAAACCAAGCCCCTTTTCACAGCATACTATCTTCAGTTAGGATGAATCTATAAATAGATTTGAAATGACTGCTATGTGAATGACTATGTGAAGTTGACAAATGAACTATCCCCTAATAAGATTTTACTTTTGAAAGAAATTAATACTTTTGTTCAGCAATGATGCATTAAAGTGAAAGTAAAGACATGTATAATAATACGGACGAATACAGAGCGACGAAGAAACATCTGAGACAGCAATTCTGTTTGTGATTTCGAGGAAGATGTTGCAATGACTTCTGACGACTTTTGCCGTTGTTGTAAAAGAAATATGATAATAGCTGGTGTCCACTGCCCCTCCGTCAACATTTTTGCAAAATTTGGAAAACCTAATAGCATTTCAGACCGACTGAAACTTCTCGGATTGACGGTCTCCCAGAAAACATCTAGCTCTGATCGCATTTGCCCCCGTTGTAAGGCATTTGTATTGCGATTAGAATGTGATTTGCAATATTTTGAAAATAAAATAATATTGATGAGTCTTTGGAAAATTGTGTCTCACAAACTTTATTCAAATTCAGTCATTTCAGATTTGTTCGAACATTTTCAGACTTGAGCATTGTTATTTATTTACAACTATTTACAATTTTTACATGACTGCCAGATCTAGTGTGTGGAAATAAGCACAGAAAGGCCAGATCCAGAGCTGCTGTGTGGTGTTAGCACATGATCACACTCCCCATCCTCCTCATCATAGTAGCCGGTTTAATCCACATCTGGTAGCCGAGTGCTTGGGTTTAAAAAAGAAAGAAAAGTTTAAATCCCTTAAAACAGACGCGATGGCTGATTTGAACGAGTGATGTTCTACGGCGGCATCCTGCTTCACCATCGCTGCGCTGTCGTCATTGTGTAAAGCCCGCCCCAACGTTTCTGATTGGTGCCGTGATTTTGACGGATTAGAAATGGGTTTGAATGGGCTCTTTGCCAGACTGTTTTCCCAGGCAATGTGTGAATCATAAACAGTGTGAATGCACAGCGACCGGGCGGACGCGGCTCCCGCTCTCCGCACTGCTTCTGCCCTGCCAAAGCTTGCGCGTTCAGTGGGAAACTGCTGTTATAAAAGTCCAGTATGCCGGTGTGAAAAGTCCAGTATAATGCGACTTATAGTCCAGTGCGACTTAAGTTTTTTTCCTCTTCATGACACATTTTTTGACTAATCAAGAAACCCAACATTAGCCAAATCAGAAGTATAAACATTTCCCTAAACAGATGACAGACTTCTGACCGAAAGAGAGGAAGAAAATGTCAACATTGATGAAACGAAGTTGACCCTATGCTCAAACGTCTGTCTTGTCATCTTGCATTCAATGTTCAACTAAATAACAGAGACCACTTTTAACTAAAGATTTACACTTGGATACTAACCAACACTGAGTCAAAATGGTCATGCAATAAAACCTATTTGTTGGCCTTCAAATGTTTACATTATATCAAAGTCTGGCTACAAGCACTTCTCTGACCTCCTTGTCTGCTGAAACATTTGCCACACTAAGCAAATCAACCACACTGCGATTAGAAGGGAGTTACACAGCAAACACACATTGATCTTTCAGACTAAGCAGCTCATATTTTCTGTTAATATTAGGCGGTGCTGGAAAATAACTTTTCCTAAATTTTAACATTATAACTTGTGTATCATTACACACCCGTAAACAGGAAGTTGACCAATCAAAAGAACCACATCTCATAACATGGATGTCATTGCACCCATCCATCTGACATGTTTAGAGCTTCAAGAGCAAGGAACCAAGCACGTGTCCTCGGACATGAGCTGAGTGAAGAGAGGGGGTGCTATTTACAGAGCCATGACACCACCAAATACATGGGATTGAGGATTGTCTTACAGTACCAGCCTATGGTACTGCAATTTCGCAATGCTTTCTGATTCTTTTGAACTGACTTGAGACACTGCAGAAGAAGGCATGATGCAACTAGTACTTTCTTACCTGCTAGAGTGTAGTCCATATCAAAGCCAAAGCATTTTATCTTCTCCATTGCCAAACTTCTATTGACAAAAACTCTGTGGACGCAAAAATACAATCAATTTAAGGCTAATGCCATGCCTTTTCAATATTCTCTGCTCAGCTGCAAACAAGTGTTAAATGCAGCATGATTCCATTGCCTTGAGCACAACCTGCGAGCTGTTCAGTTCTAAGGGAGTTTAGGTTAGTGTAGATAATGATTTACACTGACATAGTGTGACCTGTGAAAGCAATAAATCAGAATTTATGCATTTGGTTAAATTATATCTATTCCTAGTTCAGCCAAAAGCAGCAAAATATGTGAGGTGGATCAAATGGAAAGGTAATATTCCTTGATTTCCAGTTAAATCAAGTATTTCAGGTGGAAATTAGCATGTGAATGGTGTCTTTAACAAAACACACCAAAAACAGAATGGGAAATACAATAAAATAAAATTAAGGGGAAAACATCCTTATATTCTGCTGTTTAATCTATTTTACAAACCTGAAAACAAGTTATGACACTGACGCTACTCATCTGATTAAACTATGCCTTTCAAAAGTTTGGGGTTCAGTATGATTTTTTTATGCTTTGGAAAGAAGTTTTTTATATGCTTAGTTACCAATGTTGCATTTATTTGATCAAAATAATAGAAAAACAATTATATTTTGAGATATTATTAAAATGTAAAATAACTGTTTTAATAATTTATTTCTGTAATGGCAAAGCTACATTTTCAGCATTTAGTATCACATGACCCTTCAAATAATTCTGATACGCTGAATTGGTGCTTAAGAATCATTTCTGATTATTAGTAATGTTTAAAACAGCTTGTGCTTAATATTTTTGTGGAAACCACGATACATTTTAGCATTTTATTTTAAATTAATATTATGTTTAAAAGAACAGCATTTATTAGATTTTTTTCTAATAAGCGAGAGCATTTTTGATTCATTTAATGCATCCTTGCTGAATAAAAAGTATTAAAGGGATAGTTCACTTTGAAATTAAATTTTGATATGTTTTAGCTTACCTCATGGGCATCTGAGATGTAGGAGTATTTGTTTCCCCAGTAGTTTCAATTTTGATCATTTTAGGTCAAACCGTTCTTGTCTGTGCCTCACATAATGCAGGTCTATGGTCACCACCTCAAAGAGCATACACAGAGAAGTCCAAATTAAACAATTCCCCATCATAAGTACACACTGATGGCCTAAGACACGAAACGAGCGGTTTGTGTGAGAAAACAAACAGTATTTATATCTTTTTTTCCTCTTGTACACCACAGGAAACACGCATGCGCGCCCTCGGATCAGTCGGACGTAGTGGTGTACAAGAGGTAAAAATGATATAAATACTGTATAAATAATTTAATTTGGACTTCTCTGTGTATGCTCTTTGAGGTGGTGACCATAGACCTGCATTATGTGAGGCACAGACAAGAACGGTTCGACCTAAAATGATCAAAATTGAAACTACTGGGGGAACAAATACTCCAACATCTCGGATGCCCATGAGGTAAGCTAAAACATATCAAAATTTTATTTCAAAGTGAACTATCCCTTTCATTTATTTTGTAAAAATCAGTAGTGCAGCTTTACACTGATATATGAATAATATCAATATTACAAAATTTGTTTGGCAATCAACCAAACAATACACTTAAAATAAATAAAAATATTTGTATTTGTGAAGCTTTTGGACATTTCATAATCAGTTCAAGAGATAAAAAAGTAAATAAAATAAAAATTTTATAATAATAATAATTTTCTAAATTATGTTAAAAGCAGTGCAGTGCCTGATGCTAGTATACTATACATCAGAAATAAAATAAAAAATGGAAGCTGCATTTACCCTAGGAACAAATGAGCTGTTACATTAAAGTGAAATTATGTTAAGTGCATGAAGGAGGGAGACAGCTAGAGGAAGGGGAAATTAAGGAATAGGATTCAAATCCTCTCAGAGGTCTTCCTACGGATACCTACATACAGTCACAGCACAGTGCAAAAGCATTGATGGTTTTGTTCATCCTGTATTTTAACTGCTGCGCTGTGATGAGTACATTGGAGAAAAAAATATCAATTACAAGAGATGATCAGTCAGCACTGCAGGTCAACAACAAAACTTTGGCGTACCTCATAGAAGGATGACACTGGGCCAGTTCCTGTGGTAAGCTTTGTAATAAAGGAATACATGGACTATATATTATATCAGTACAACCCGTCTAAAACTACCACACGAAGAACTGTGTCCAGTACGTTAATTCAGGACTTCTTACCATTAGATTCACTGAGATTTTTTTACTATTGCACTTTGTGACTATCACGATTTTTTTTTTCTGCAAAAAAACTGCATATGACAATAAGTCTACATATAAATAAGAATTGCTCTAAGAGAGAGTTTACCCAAAAATGAAAATTAGCCCATGATTTACTCACCCTCAAGTCAACCTAGGAGTATGACTTCTTTCAGAAGAATACAATCGGAGTTATATTTAAAAAAATGCCCTGGCTCTTCCAAGCTTTATAATGGCAGTGAATGGCTGTTTCTGTTTTGAAATCCATAAAAGTGCATCTATCCATCATAAAAGTGCTCCGCACGCCTCTGGGGTTAATAAAGGCCTTCTGAAGCAAATTGATGCGTTTGTGTAAGAAAAATATCCACATTTTTCAAACTTTACAAACTGTAATCTCTAAATTCCGCTAACTGCTGTACGTGCGTTCAGAAGAGACTGGTGTTCCAGCATATGCCGCTCCGGTGAAAATATGCTAGTTCTCGCGAAGACTAAGTTTGTTGACATCAAAGAACATACATGTGAAGAATTTAATTGTGTGGTGAGGTAGTCAAGTGAGAGATGTGGAAGGGACATCAATGAGAACGGAACACGATTGAAGATGAGCTGAGAAGGCATATAAGGACAAGCGACACCAGTGAAGGACGAGAGAGGACCAGGCCTGGATTTTATGTTATGGTTATGTTTTATTATGTGAGCGCAGCAGTCGTCCGTGAGGGGCTGCCGTCTTTTTGCCGTTTATTTGATTAAAGTGTTTTAAATTTTTGCCGGTTCCCGCCTCCTTCTTCCCTGAACATACAAATTGTTACAAATTGTTTGTACTATACTCTACATGTTTTATTAGTTTGAAAACAGTGTTTTCGTGTTTATATCCAGGTGGCTTTAACAAAGCAAAAGTCTCAAGATTACCTGCTTCAACATCAAAGGGAGATGCTCCATTAACATTTCACGAGTTCCCTGTAAATGATCTGGAGCGACTGCAGCTGTGGCTGCTCACTATTCGCTGGGATGTGAACACACCCGTGGAAAAAGTCTAGGGACACACATTTCCAGGGTGCATCAGCTTTTTAACACCCTCGTTTTAGACTTCTAATTCACGACCAGTTTTGTTTTGCTCTATGCTCTGAGCATTCTACGTCATACGCTGGAACGCCAGTCTCTCGTGAACACGCATTCAGATTCAGAGGCCTTTATTAACCATATAGAGCACTTTTAGGATGGATAGATGCACTTTAATGGACTTCAAAACAGAAACAGCTTTTCACTGCCATTATAAAGCTTGGAAGAGCCAGGAAATTTTTTAACATTACAATGGTTGTATTCGTCTGAAAGAAGAATGTTATACACCTATGATGGCTTGAGGGTGAGAAAATCATGGGCTAATTTTTATTTTTGAGTGAACTATCCCTTTAAGGACTGACCTGACAAACAGCATTTTAGAAACTTTCAAGTATAATGCTGACAGGACAAATTAAACTGGCAAAATGTATAATTAAATTCAGCCTACTTTAATATCGGATACGAGTATCAGAATGTGCATATACACCATTACAATGATTATTTAAAAAGCAATTATTTTATTTAATACTTGAAAATAAAGTGAGCACATTCAGAAAACACACACACATTCTTTTAATTCAGAAAAAAGCTTGCAACACAAAATCCTTTTTACAACACATGCAAGCTGACATCATTTAAAAAAGGAAGTTGACAGATAAACAGACATGTAAACACATGAAGCAACATGATGGTACGGCAACAGCAAACATGCTACTAGCATGTCGGTAGCTCTTTTTTAAAATTATAACAATTACAAGTCTACAATTATATTGGAAACCTATTTTCTTCTCTGTACTTAAAATAATTGTGAGCATAAAATATCTCAATGAGAATGTGTCAGATTATAGATGTGTCATTATAGACCATAATCTTAACTGGAAGAGAGACAGGTCATTTAAGGTAATTTCACCAACTTGTTTTGTCTTGAAATAAGTAAATATGTAGGTATGACAATGGATTTGTTTTCAAGCTACCAAGAGTAGTAATCTGATTTAACCAATATAATGGCAATGACCTGCAAAGCTAAAAGCATAAGTGAAACATATTAATACCTGTGATGCACCTCTCTTCTGTACTTCTTCATGGATAAACCATCCATGTTGGCTGGAAGGTCTGCATAATTCTGAAGCCGATCACTCCACGAGGTCGTCATCTTTAACCGTTATAAATCTGAGAAAGATACCAACACTTGCTAAAATGTCTATGTTTTTTATTAATAATAAATCAATAAAAACGAATGCAATTGTTTTAGTGTCTAAGTCTAGGTTAAACTTTCACCACAATAAACTGTTGCACAATAGCTCAGCCTGCCCCTGCGAATATGATATATCAACCATTTTAAACAGAATCTCGAAATGTTCATCAAAACTATCTAATCTAATGTATAATAATCATATTAAGTCAGTGTAACTATATTTCCTGTCAAAAAGATAAACAGCCATGGACAGGAAGACCAAAACAACTGCAGAAAGCTGCCTAAACAATGTTTAAAATCATTGCAAAGTACCAGCTTCATGATGTTTCTACTATTGTAGATCTTATTTTAATAAGGTGTATTTACTAACTTTAACACTGAAAGACACAGAATATTTTACAATATGCAAAATATTGTAAATATTTTACAATATGCAAAATATCCCCCCCCCCCCCCAATACCAAAATAATTGCAGTTGTCTTTCATTCTCCACATAAAAATTAGGCTGTAATTAAAATGGTGGAGACGAAGACCACCTGTGAAATATATACAATACTAACCCACAAATAATAAAAAAATGACACGAAAAAAGTACAAACATAAACATTATTGGCATCTTTGTCTTACATAAGAGACAATGAGTGGGTCGTTGCCTTTATATAAGATTCAAAAGAGCTTTGAATTCAAAGCACCTGCAGTTGCATTCAAATAAAGACGTAAAGACGTACGTAAAGACCAATTACTAGAGCTATTAATCCATACATGTGAGCAGATCGTTCCTCTTGTTCACGCAGTTCCGTGATGGTAAAGTTAGCACACTAGCTAACTAAAATTCCTTTAGTTTTGATCAACCGGGAACTAATGTATAAAAAGGGGCGAACTGCCATACGCATGTGGCTATAACACGTATATACACAGTTGTCCTGCAACGATTTAATGACAGAACTACTGAATTTTGAAACGCGTTATATTTCCGCACAGAATCAGTAACGTTACGTTACTTACCTCACCTCCTTCTGTGGCCAACAACTCTGCTGCTCTGCGCTATCTGCAAACTGCGCATGCGCAGAGGATGAATTTCGAAGCAATATTAAAAGCTTATTTATGGCATTTTTATGAACGCTTAATTGTTGATATTATGTCGTTATTCAAATAATAGATTACATAATCTAATGTAAAATGAATAATGACATACAGTAAAAAATATTATTTTAAATGTATTTTATTTTATTTTATTATCTTACAATTTATTTTATTTTATTAATATTGTATTGTATTGCATTGTAATGTTTATGTAGTATAACTGATAGTAATGCGTGCAAAAAAAAACTTTAAAAAAATCTGTGGAAAGCATGCACCTTTGATACACACTCATCACAGAAAACATTGGATTGGAAGAGAAATATCGCCATCTACTGATGGTCAACTTTATACCATGTTGGCAGATTTTTAATAGGTAAGTCTAATTGTGATCATGATTTAGACTGTTTATATCAGGACGTTATTGGAGAGATTAAAATCCTAATAAAAAATATATGAAAATGGGGTCAAATGAAATGTGACATTTTATGTTGTCTAACATTCTTCTTAGTAAATCATTTTTGAGGGGAAATGAATTTAGGTGGAGAGCTGAGGACAGTTTAGATTATTATTAAATTTTTTCATGAAATAATTTTAAAAGCCTGAAATCTTTTATATGTAATCCTGCTTGAAAAAACAACACTGAAATCAGCTGGTTTGCTGGTCTTACGGTTTTCCATATACTTGTCAGTTGCTGGTTTTAGAAGGCTTTTAGTGATTTTTGAGTGTAGGACTAGCTTAAACCATCTAAATCCAGCAATAATTCGTGGCTGGTTTAAGTCGCTTTTTAATAGAGTTAAGAGTAGAATAAATGATTATTTATTAAGCTAATTGTGTAGGCTAATTATTATTATTATTTAAATAAATATTTTATTGTATTTACATTTAGGTCAGATTGGGAGACCAACTGGCTTAATTTCTCCCCTTTTGAGCAGTTTTAAATAGGAGGCACATTTTGGGTCTTAAAAGTAGGCAGAGGCTGGCCTATGTCTGGATACAATTGATTTATTTGTAATGCACAGACTGAAATGGCATGGGCATCTAAAATAAAAATATAAGCCATACATAAAACAGAATCAAAGCAAGAGCTTAAATCAAGGTTACATGGATTTAACTGTTGAATTTCTGGTCCATTTAACACTGTACAAACCTGGACAGTTCCATCGACCCATACAGCTGTTTAAATGGTCAGAAAAATGTTTTTTATGTGCAAATGTCAAACCTGTTGAAAACATAATAACTAAATAAATGTTTTAATGCTCTTGAAAAAGGTTTATTCTCTTCTTAACTGTCACCACCAGAGGGAACATGATAGGCTGTTGAATGGGACAGTCCACCGGGTGGGCTATATAATGACATGCACACCCATTTTAGACTCCTTTAGTTGTGACGAAGATGAGTTACGGATCAGATCACCAAATGTCCTCTTCATCCTATAGAAAGATGTTCGGGGAAACCCCTCGTTTCACCGGTTCCACCTCTAGAATGAGCTCCATGTCTCCCAGCGGCTTCAGGTCCCACTCTTTATCCCGCAGCAGCGCCTCTCCTGCGGGCTACTACAAGAGATCGGGCCGATCATCTTCCTTCTCACCGGTCCATTTCGACAGCGTGGATTTCTCTCAAACATCTGTGTTAAACAATGAGTTTAAAATCGTCCGAACCAATGAAAAGGAACAACTACAGGGTCTCAATGACCGTTTCGCGATGTTTATCGAGAAAGTGCGCAATTTGGAGCAGCACAATAAAGTGCTGGAGACCGAACTCGTGACTCTGCGCCAGAGGCAGAACGAGCCGTCCAGACTCGCCGACCTCTATCAGCAAGAGATCCGGGATCTGCGAGCCCAGGTAGACGAGGTGAACAATGAAAAATCTCATATTCTCATTGAACGAGATGCTATCGAGGAAGAATTGCAGAAACTTCGAGGCAAGTTTGAGGATGAGATCCGAGCGCGCGAGGAGGCAGAGCAGACCCTCAGATCCTACAAGAAAGATGTGGATGATGCCACCATGGTGCGCGTGGACCTGGAGAGGAAGGTCGAGTCCCTCTTGGACGAGATCAATTTTCTGAGGAAGGTGCACGATGAAGAAGTGGCGGAGTTGACTAATATGATCCAGGCGGCCCAGATATCTGTGGAAGTGGAGTTATCCAAACCTGATCTGACCTCGGCCCTCAAAGAGATCCGTGGGCAGTATGAAACCCTCGCGTCGAAGAACCTCCAGTCTGCTGAGGAATGGTACAAATCAAAGTTTACCAGTCTCAATGAACAGGCCACTAGAACCAACGAGGCCATGAGAGCCACAAGAGAGGAGGTCAACGACTACCGGCGACAACTGCAGTCCAAAACCATTGAAATTGAAACCTTGCGCGGCACAAACGAATCTCTTGAACGGCAGATGCGCGAGATTGAAGATGCGCACAATGCCGAAGTCGCAGGCTATCAGGTAGACACATACATTTACAATATGAATTAACAAAGAAATATATAATAGATAACCTACATCTATCTATCTATCTATCTATCTATATATCTATCTATCTATCTATCTATCTATCTATCTATCTATCTATCTATCTATCTATCTATCTATAATGTTTGATTCTTGACGAATCTCCTTTAAGTTGTTGTATTTTTACTTATTTTACATTTAAACGTAATTCATCATCAAGTGAGACATGTATACTAGCTCATTGTTTCTGGAGGTTTTTTGTTTTTGTTTTGTTAAACACAATATTGAGATTTTACTTTAATTTTATATGAACGTAGCCTATAAGGGTGTATAACGTGTGTTTTAGTTGCTGTGACTGGTTTTCACCATTTTTAATAATCGTTTTCCCCCTTCACTGGTTCATTTAAATTATCCTGCTGTGACACAGAAAGGTTTAAAAATATAAATATGTAATGTAATTACAAATTGTAATGTAATGTGATTACAAATGTAATCACCCAATTATTATAGGAACTCATGAAAAGTGAAAAGCTGCACTGTAAAAATGTTGTTTGAAATAGTTTGAGATGAATCCTACCAAAGGACAGGCTGAAACGGCTTGAAATGCATGCCAACTACCCGAGTTCTCTGTCCATGGTGCTGAACTAATCACACACAAGAGGTGGCCGAGGTTAATTCCACTAAGAAGAGTCTCTTGATAAAGAGGATTTTGCTAGGGAGGTTTTTGCAAGGTCATGTTCACTACTTGCTGCTGACAGAAACCTGAAAGATATCTTCAGTTTACGCCAATCCTGATGTCATTGAAACGCTTTACAAATGTGGACATTAAATACGCTGCCATATAAAGTATCCAGTTCATTTTGAGGAGAGGTTTTTCCCAGACATGATCTATGACCTTTCATCTCTTGAGAGCGAAAGAAGTGCCACTGTAAATCAGATTAGCGTCTTTGAACTTTGTGCCGAGTTGGACAGTCAGTGCCAAGAGATAAAGCTTCACATCAGCTTTTACAAGCAGGGCGGTCTAATTTAGGTGCTGAGCTAAATGAATTACGTAACAGTGAGGTGGTCATGTATTTTTGTAATTATATCAGAATATATTTGCGCTAATGATGATATCACTATTAATTTTTTTCTTAAATTCCATTAACCAGGAAACAATTGGTCAGTTGGACATTGACCTTAGAAATACTAAGAGTGAAATGGCCCGCCACCTCAGAGAGTATCAGGACCTTCTGAATGTCAAGATGGCGTTAGACATTGAAATTGCTGCGTACAGGTAAAGCACTAATGATTCAGGTTTTGATCGTTAAATTAAATGAATAATAACTGACCAGTTTTTTGTTTTGTTTTTTGTCAATGTCTTCATAGAAAGTTACTGGAGGGTGAAGAAACCCACTTCAGTTCTGGGGTGACTTTCTCCAGCACACCCAGCATCGCTTATGGGTATCAGAGCCGCTCCGCTTTCACCTCAACCCGCAATCCCAAAAAAGAGAAAGAGGAGGAGGGACACGGCAAATCCAAGGCAGCAGTGAAGCGTGAGGAAAACACAGAGGAATCCGCTGTGATTAAGAAGGCAGAAAAGAGTGATGCTGTTGATGTTAACTCTAACTAGAATATTACAGTTGTTAAATCTAGCTCCCATAGCAATTTCCCCAGCAGTCTTTTGGGTGTTTGGCAAAATAATCACTGCCATTAGCTGAAAATGGCCACTTGTTGTTTATGGTAATTGGTTTTAGAAATTGTTATGGTGACAATGTTTAAAAAAGAAACATCTGTATGTTGGTCCAGAACTCCAGAACTTAGGCCTCAAATATTTACTGTGTGTTTATTAATTGTAGTTTCAGAGAGTATTTTAGTCCTGTTGATGATGTTGGAACTATAAATATGAGCCTCAGTATGGAAGAATGACCAAGATATAGCTAGCATTAACATTGATCTAAAGACTATGAATACATTCACAATTATTTATTTGTTGGAAAGCACTATGGTATAGATATTACAAATAAGGGACCAAAGCACTGGATTAACTGTAACACGTGTATGCCTTAACTACAATAAAGTCAGTAATTATAATGTATATTCAGTTATGTCTTTTCATTCATAAATCACATTCAACATCACTGATCTTATCCATTCTATTGAATGTTACTTTACAGCTCTTAATTGTTACACTTACCTGCAACTCATTTACTTTAGCCAGTTTTCTTGATTATTTTCACGACTATGGTTTGAGAATTTTTAAACAATGTCCAGTTAGAGCTTTGCTATACTGTTCAAAACTTTGGTGTCGGTGAGATTTATCAAGAAGTCTCTCACATTCACCAAGGCTGCAAATTAGGCTTTTTAATCAAAAATAGTTAAAGCAGTAATATTGTCAATTATTAGAACCTAAAATAACCATTCTATTTCAATTTATTTAAAACATTTATTCCTGTGATCCAAAACGGAATTTTCTGCATCATCACTCCAGTCTTCGGTCACACAATTTATTCTAATATCCTGATTTGGTGGTCATTTCTTTTTATTATTAGTGTTGAAAACAACATAGTGCAGATTAATATTTATAAAATATAAATAGTTTTCTTTGATGAAAAATTATGCAAAATTTAATTGTGTACCAAAGGTCTTAATGTCCCTTTTGATCACTTCAATGGACCCCTGTTGAATAAAAGTTAATTTGAATAAAACATTGTACTGACCCGAAATCTTTGATAAAAATCATCAAATGTGCATTTACTAGCCTGCTCCATAGCAGAAAGCTGATGTCCTATTTAAAGGCTAATAGATTCGTCTTTCTCCACACACAACAGTAAGAAAATTAAGAAATTATTGATTATCCTCCCCTTCTACACAGCTACTGTTTTTCATTGTTCTGATATTATGGCAGATGCCATGAATCATTGTCCTTTTATAATCACCTACAGTCCTGGATTTTGCACGAAAAAGAGCTATGTGATGCTATATGCTAATGAATTAAATAAGACATATCCATGATTAATATTATATTCCCACTTGTAAAACATTAAAAATATCAGATGAACTAAATATTTTGTGAGTTTTGTACCTGCAATCCTACACTGTGATAAACGATGTATGAACCGTGAAATAATGCAAGGTGTTTGAGGCAGTTCCCTTGGAAACTGTTTTCGACAGTCCCGGTGGGTTAGTGAGCAGCATCTTTGTCTCTAAAACCAAGCCCCCGACTCTCCAGAGTATTTCCTGATAATGGTTTTCAAAAAGAATCTCCTACAGCTTACTTGCATTACATGAGGTGAAAGACGCTTAATTACATTTAGGCTGTGCTCTATTTTTAAGTAAATAGTAGTCACCCTCTCAACTTGAAATCAGCAATACAAACAGCAAATTAGAATTAATCATAACATATTTCTCAAAAGTAAAAAGATGACAATGAAAATGACTGTATAATAGTTGCAAAATATTTATATGCAATTTCGTGTCATGTAAAGATTAATATTTAGTTGTGAAGCTGTTCAAAAAACACTTCAATTACAATATTGCAAAAGATGATAAAAACATAAATTTTTCCCTCAAAGGCCATATAATTACACAATATGGCTCAAAAGTACAAAATTATTTCCATCTGATATGAACAAACAAAGAACAATAACCAAAAACATGTAAAGGCTCATAGAAGAGTCGAGGAGAAGGATAAACCAAATGAACACCTTCATTCTTGCAAACAAAGACATAAACAAGGTACTGCCCAGGTACTTCAGTGTTTTAGTACCAATTTACTTTAATGCACAATGCATTTAACCCCCAACTTACATGCAAAAACCAACAATTAGTTTAATTCATATCAATACATTCTCTGAGACAAAGTGTAAAAAGTTCTTACTCTTTTTCCCCTAGCAAACATATAAAAGAACGTCTACATAAACCTTTGGTTGCGGAATTTGTAACAAAAAAAAGTATTTTCTGGAAATAACTCAGTGCTAATGTTTCTTAATGCATTTGCAGAGAGAACCCTAGGCTATTCTCAGTCTTTTTGAGCAGAAGGCATCCAGGAAGACAAATAATCATTGCATAGGATAACTGTTGAATGATAAAATTCAGCTTAGCCCTTGAAATAAAACCACTGTGTGTTGTAGTTTTCACAGTAAATGGTTTTTGCGCATCTTCCCTCTTTACTCAGAAGGTAGAACAAGTCCAAAATGCAGAACCAGCATGCCATCCTAAAGGGGAAGAATAAGAAATGCCTATATTAAAGACTGTATGGTCAGTAAGAAATTTATATTTTTATTCAGCAAGTACACATTAAATTTTTTAAAAAGATGGTAAATGCATTTATAATGTTATAAAATATTTGTAGGTTTACACAAAAATAAGTTGCACAACTTGAAAACAGTAATTACAAGAAATAAGAAATCAGCATATTTCATCTTATTTCTGAAGGATCACGTGACACTGAAGACTGGAGTAATTATGCTGAAAATTCACCTTTGCATCACAGGAATAAATTACATTTTAAAATATACTATTGCCAAAGGTTTTGGGACATGTGCCGTTACATGCACATGAACTTTAATGACAACCCATTCTTAATCTGTAGGGTGTAATATGGAGTTGGCCCACCCTTTGCAGCTATAACACCTTCAACTCTTCTGGGAAGGCTTTCCACTAGGTTTGGGAGTGTGTTTATGGGAATGTTTGAGCATTCTTCTAGAAGTGCATTTGTGAGGTCAGGCACTGATGTTGGACAAAAAGGCCTGGCTCACAATCTCTGCTCTAGTTCATCCCAAAGGTCTTCTATCGGTTTGAGGTCAGGACTCTGTGCAGGCCAGTCAAGTTCCTCCACACTAAACTCTCTTATTCATGTCTTTATGGACCGTGCTTTGTGCAATGCTAAATTGTCCAAAAATACAAAAATTGTCCAAAATGTCTTTGTATGCTGAAGCATTAAGAGTTTCTTTCACTGTAACTAAGGGGACAAGCCCAATTCCTGAAAAACAACCTCAGAGTCCAGTGGTGGCATGCTTTACAACACTGCGTAGAACGCTTTGCATTGCACTTTGTGATGTAAGGCTTGTATGCAGTTGTTTGGCCATGGAAACCCATTCCATGAAGCTCTCTACGCACTGTTCTGCAGACCACACACTGTTTAGAGGTCTGTAGTTATTGACGCTGCAGAAATTTGGCAACTGTGCACTGTGTGCCTCAGCATGTGCTGATGCCTCTATACAACGCATACAAAACTAAGCAAGAGACTGCCAAAAAAATGATCAATTTCATGTTTCAAAAACCATGTTCTGATTATCTCAACAAATATGCCGTAATTTTATACAGTGGGTACGGAAAGTATTTAGACCCCCTTAAATGTTTCTCTTTTTGCTATATTTGGGTATATTATATATATATATATATATATATATATATATATATATATATATATATATATATATATATATATATATATATATACACATATATATACAGTGAGGAAAATAAGTATTTGAACACCCTGCTATTTTGCAAGTTCTCCCACTTGGAAATCATGGAGGGGTCTGAAATTGTCATCGTAGGTGCATGTCCACTGTGAGAGACAATCTAAAAAAAATCCAGAAATCCTAGTATATTTTTTTTTTTATTAAATAGTATATTAACTATTTATTTGTGATAAGGCTGCAAATAAGTATTTAAACACCTGTCTATCAGCTAAAATTCTGACCCTCAAATACCTAAAAACCTAAATTAGATGCACCTGTTTGAGGTTGAGATTCTCTGCCATTCCTCCTTGCATATTCTCTCAAGTTCTGTTAGGTTGGATGGTAAACGTTGGTGAACAGCCATTTTCAGGTCTCTCCATAGATGATCAATTGGGTTCTGGCTGGGCCATTCAAGAACAGTCACACAGTTGTTGTGAAGCCACTCCATTATTTTAGCTGTATGCTTAGGGTCATTGTCTTGTTGGAAGGAGAACCTTCAGCCCAGTCTGAGGTTTGAGGACTCTGGAGAAGGTTTTCATCCAGGCTATCCCTGTACTTGGCCCCATTCATCTTTCCCTTGATAGCACCCAGTCATCCTGTCCCTGCAGCTGAAAAATACCCCCACAGCATGATGTGCTGTGGGGGTTCCCACAGCACATCACCCCCACCACCATGCTTCACTGTTGGGACTGTATTGTACAGGTGATCTTTTTCTCCACACATACCGCTTTGAATTATGGCCAAAAAGATCTATCTTGGTCTTATCAGACCAGAGAATCTTATTTATCACCATCTAGGAGTCCTTCAGGTTTTTATTTTATTTTTTTATAGCAAATTTTAATGCGTCTTGCACTGAGGAGAGGTTCTGTTGGGGCACTCTGCTATTGGCTGAGGGCTGCAGTGATGGTTGACTTTCTACAACTTTCTCCCATCTCTGGAGCTCAGCCAGAGTGATCTTTGGATTCTCTTTTACCTCTCTCACCAAGGCTCTTCTCCCCCGATAGCTCAGTTTGCCTGGACGGCCAGTTCTAGGATGGGTTCTGGTTTTATAATATATATAAATGAGAAGTTATAAATGCTACAGAATGCTATTCTGAGAGACAGCAGTGCTTAAAGCTGCAAGTAAGGTTCTAATGGTATTCTGTGTGAAGGAGGTGAGACAGGAACTGTGTAAGATGCCTGTAGTTCACACTTATTAACAGCTTACTTCAGGTTCAATCTCTCTCCAAAAACATCTCAGCGATACCGCTACTGAATTAGAACAATTCCTACTAGCCTGTGTTTATTGTATGTCTAGGCTTTATTTCTCTAGCATTTAACTGTATTAAATATAATTTAAAAAAAAAGCAAAAATATGTTATACAAGACACCCACCTGCAATGCATTTTGTCCAATGGTGCTACAAACTTCTCTCAAAGACTGGTATTGCTTAAGTAGATGCTCTCCACACACAACATCAACCTGCCAAATAAAGCACAATGTTAACTGTGACGCAAGTCTATGTTAAAAAAAAACATTTGGTTTCATCATTTGTCATTGCTTTTAATCTGATCAATTTGGAAAAGAAATAAGACACACCTCCTGAAAACATCGACTTGGGCATGATTTTAATTATCATTTCTGACCATAGAACAATGCCAAAGTTTAATTTGGAGAGTACATTTCAAAGAAAATTTTCTAAAAATATCACACACCATGAGTAATATGAGTAATAGCAAAGACCAGTAGTACTAAAGGTTTGGGTTTGATTACAGTGAATTCAAACTATTTAGAGAAGTGCTTCTTCACAGTGACCCTAAAATGCCAGATGGAAATGTACTTCAAGCTTCCATATACAGCTCTGAAAAAAATCCAAAGACCACTGACAAATTATCAATTTCTCTGGTTTTACTATTTATAGGTATGTGTTTGGGTAAAAATAACATTTTTGTTTTAGTCTATAAACTACTGACAACATTTTCCCCAAATAACAGTACTGTAATTTATAGCATTTATTTGCTGAAAGAAAAATAACAAAAAAGATGCAGTGTTGTCAGACCTCGAATAATGGAAAGAAAATAAGTTCATATTCATTTAAATTAACCAACACAATACTAATGTTTTAACTAAGGAAGAGTTCAGAAATCAATATTTGGTAGAATAACCCTGATTTTGAATCACATTCATGAGTCTAGGCATGCTCTCCACCAGTCTTTCACATTGATGTTGGGTGACTTTATGCCACTCTTGGTGCAAAAATTCACACAGCTCCCGAGCTCCGCATTTAATTGATGGCTTGTGACCATCCATTTTCCTCTTGATCACATTCCAGAGGTTTTCAATGGGGTTCAGGTCTGGAGATTGGGCTGGCCATGACAGGGTCTTGATCTGGTGTTCCTCCATCCACACCTAGATTGACCTGGCTGTGTGGCATGGCGCATTGTCCTGCTGGAAAAAAACAGTCCTCAGAGTTGGGGAACATTGTCAGAGCAGAAGAAAGCAAGTTTACTTCCAGGACAACTGTGTACGTGGTTTGATTCATGCAACCTTTACAAAGACAAATCTGCCCGATTCCAGCCTTGCTGAAGCACCCTCATATAATCAACAATCCTCCACCAAATTTTATAGTTCTTATAGTGAGACACTCTGGCTTGTAGGCCTCTCTAGGCCTCCGTCTAATCATTAGATAACCAGGTGTTGAACAAAGCTGAAAATTGGACTCATCAGAGAAGATGACCTTACTCCAGTCCTCTACAGTCCAATCTTTATTGTCTCTTGAAAACCTCAGCCTGGTTCTTCTTTGCTTCTCATTGACGAAGGGCTTTTTTTCTAGCTTTGCACAACTTCAGCCCTGCCCCTAGGAGCCTGTTTCGAACCATCCTCGCAGTGCACTTCACCCCAGCTGCTTTTTGCAATTCTTTTTGTAGGTCACTTGATGTCATCCTACGGTTGTTGAGTGACATTTGAATGAGTTGGCAGTCATTCCGGTCAGTGGAGAGTCGTTTTTGCCCTCTGCCTGTCTGTAGCGTTGTTGTCCCCAATGTCTGCTGCTTGACCTTGTTCTTATGAACTGCCGTCTTTGACATTTTAAGGATTTAAGTAAGCCGACGCTCACTGTATCCCTCTAAGTAAAGTCAGAATTGAACCCTTCTTTCCCTCACTCAAAACGTTCCTTTTCAACTTTTTTTGGCACGGTCTATATACATTTTTTAATTCCAATTACTTTTGAGGTACTACTAGCACTGTTTGCAATTACTGCACTTTGCAATTCAGCTGGTCCTACAGCAAGAGGATAGTGATGACCACAGAAGTGTGTTTTTTTAATATACTTTTCCTTATTAAATAAGATTTGGTTCAGGTGATCACCTAATCAGCACCTCATTTAGTAGAATGAGGTGTGCCAGTGTTGGAATTCAACAGAAATTGTAATGGAATGGCTTCCATACTTGTAGAGATGCTGATTTAAGAAAAAAAGTGCAGTGGTCTCTTAATTTTTTCCAGAGTTGTATATACACACACACACAATACTCAGTCTCAGTCTATTCCCAAAACGATTAGACAATTTTTAGATTCTAGTATGTGGAGCAGGGCATAGCGGGCTGTCCTGGAGCAAAGCACACAAATGCTTGTGTTTCCTTTTCCACCTCTATCCCTGTGTATGTCCCTGGCACTATAAGGTGTTCCACGCCAGGCCAGATCAGACTTAGCCAGGACAAAACCTTAAGCCAGTAATCCAGATACAACTGTTAGCCTCGCAACAGGCAACAGCCTTAACTTACCACTGCTGCATGTGACCATACACAGGAATACTGCAATTAATTTTGATTGCCAAAAAAATAAAACTTTAACTAATACTGTTTCCGATTTTCTGGATTTAAAAGCAGAAATGGGAAGCATATAATTTTATGAGAATATGTTGAAACTTGTATATTATTTGAGCTGTAAATGGTTTAAAATCAACAGTTTTAGTCATATAGGGATTGGGTATGAGTTATTGCCTTGTCGAGGCAACAAAGTTGAAATTGGATATAATTATAAACATAAAAGGTTAGTAATTAATTGTACATTAAAATCATGTTAACATGCATATTATATACTATTGAAATTGTGAGTTATTTAATAGTTAGTATTTTACAGATTGGCCCCATTTACTTCCATTGCATATGCCTCACTGTAACAAGATTTATGCAGGGTTTTTTGTGTTTTCTATTCTTTTTAAAAAAGTATTTTTGACTTTAAGAGTCAAATTAATTTTTGCCACAAATGCAATCAGTTGAGCTTAACTTAACCTGGACCCAGAATACACTTTTAAAATGCCCAGATCAAATATGTTCATACTATGAACAAATAAGAATAAAAATAGTGTGAAGGGAGAAGTATATTCCTGACTGCGAATCTACTATATGTGGGATACAATTGAGTACTGAGTGAAATTAACAAGCATGTATTTAATATGGGGTAAGGGTTTGGTTAAGGGTTAGCTGCCAAAATTGCAAAGTGTATTGTAAGTATAACAAGGATACTGTAAAATGGTGTTAACATTTAAATATATGGCTCAAACTGAAGACGACACTGTCCATCTGTAGAAGTGACAGCTGAATAATGAAAAAAAAAGATCAAGATTTTCTTTTCAAACAGAAACAGTGTTATTCACAACCGCAGACACTCATTTTTATGCTTGACTGAGCTGTGGTTCTTTTCAAGGACTCAAAACTCTTATCCAGAATTGGGATTAGAAGAAAAGTAATTAAACAGCAACGTGTCAGGATTGTGAAGTGTGACTGAGTCACTGAAGTGTTGCGAGTGAAAAGGAACATCATAATAACAATTTCTTTAATCACACTTTCATAAGGTGACCTCATGGTAGAAACCCTAAAGATAGCAAGTAATCATTTTGCTGAATTTAGTCAGATAAAGAGGGAGAAAATCTTTTTTTTTTCATTAAATGACTCAGCATATCTTTGCTTAGTGCCCGTCCTGTCAGTATGAATTATTGAGCGACTGACAAAGCTAGGGGGATGTACACCCCACATATCTTTTAGACCTCTGACATTGCAGACTGTCTGAGGCCGGATCTATGAGACTGGTTTAATACAAACAAGCTGCTTAAGATCAAGACCTTACCCTGATACAGAGTGTGGTTCATAATGTAAAATATGCACCGTGTTCAAAATATGTGGGTGAGATTAAAGATAAAGGGGAAAAATAGATGTCCCACCTTGCAATTTTGACTCAGCTCCATCTTCCTCCTGATAAAAAGCTCCACATGACGGACAGTGGCTTCCCCGGACACACGCACATACTTTCTCTCAAGGGGCTTGAGGGTGAAAATATAATCATGAAGTTCTGCAAGACCTTCACCATGAGTTCAGCTCAGTTCCATACAATTATTCAGCTATTTATATTTCATAAGAACAACCATTGCAAAGTGTTGCCTGAATACAAGGCGTGGATTAAAAAAATCCAGTCTTATTAAAAGCAAAACTATAAATATTTCAATATCGAAAAGATTTGAACATTACCTTATAGTTCTCAACACCCTTTTCAGCTCTGTAAATCAAAGATATGTAAAAAAAAAAAAGTGTTAGATGAAATAATAACAAATCACATTTGGGTTGTGTAATAACATAAATAATCATTTATAATTAATAGAGCATTTGCCCAAAATCAGATCATTTTCAAGAAAGCAACTTGGCTTCTCAACCAGGTTTGAGAATAACTATTGTTTTTATTGAAGATCATACAGAATATTCTGGAATCAAAAAATGAATCACTTAATTAATTTAACACATCAACTCATTTTCTGTAAAAATAAAATAAAAATAAAAATGAACAAGTAGCATTGGCATAATCATAGCAGAAATATCAGAGGAAATAGATTAGCCAATATACTTTGAACCAAAAAGGTTGAGAACTGCTGCTTTACAGAGTCTTGCTATTTTTTGACAGTTTAGCTCCATCTAGTGAAAATAACCTACGTGGCATCCAGAAAATGTTAAATTCAACATGAAATCCAAATGCATGCCATTTACTTTCTTAATGTATGTTTCTGGCTTTTTTGCATGATTTATCAGTGCACGTTATTCCAAAAAAACATCTATTTTATAAAAATGCATTTTCTTGCACTGCCTCTTAAGTTATTACATTTAGAAGCACTGAAACTGACTGAAAGAACTAGAAACAGACTAACATCACTTATATACGCATAATCACAATTAGCGTTACTGACCCCACAAACTCCAACATCAGAGACACATCTAGCTCTGAGGGAATAGTAAAAACAGACTGAGGCAGCAGGTCTTTCTTCTGTCTCAAAGTCAGTTTCACTGGGTATGTAGATGGAGCTGCCACTAGGCGGGAAAAAGGAGAAAAATTATCGCATCCACACAATTAAATCTTAATATTTCTCGGCAGCTCTCAAACACTAAAGTGGATATGAATTTATTAATTAAAGAATACACTTTAGTAGAGAGAATGCATTATACACACCTGGCTTAGGCATGTCAAGTCCTCTCCGTTTATAAAATTCACATATACGCGACCTTTCATCTTGAGAGTAAAAACACAACAATTTTATATCTTTTATATCTCTCGAATGACAAACTGGGCCAACAAATGTGTGGCAGAAGAGAGTTCAACACCAACTTCACTAACCTCCTTCCAGATACGGAACCATCTTGAAAACAATGTCTTGTAATTGTCGGTCAGGTCTAAAAAAAAAAAAAAAAAAAAAAATGAAATTTGACTCTGAGCTTGACAGCCATTTTAAAACATGACCAGTAATTAGCACACACGAATTCCCAAAGACCCTGGGACATATGTGAGGCTATTATTGCTAGGTAGCAGTAATTAAACACAAGGGATTGTCCTGAACATAACAGCTAGACTAAATCTCTAGCGATAGACCAAAACTGGTAAACATCACTATGCCCTAATACACATGGTACACCAATGTTGAAATTGACAAGAAAAATAATAAAGAAAGAATTCAATAAAACTAAAGTTACCTGATACTGTACAGTGGCTGTGTCTGGTGTACGACAATAGAGCAGTTAGGACACCTGTTGCTGTAGAAAAAGTGCTTGACAATACAGCTCTTACAAACTGTGAAGGAGGAAAACACCAATAGTTAAATAAATAGGCGTGATGCAAAACGTTATTACTAAAAATTATCAAAAAAATTATTTGATGGTGGGTCAGTTGCGGAAAATGTGAACTTACAAGTGTGAAGACACTCTGTGATGGTGGTGGCATCAATAAAAAATCCATTGCAGAGAGCACAGCGAATATAGGGATAAAATTCCCTAAGAGGCAGGGAATGCTATAAACAAAATTATTTTTGTTATAACGTTAAACAAGTTTAGCTGTAAGAATTAACATTATTTATAGATACATTTTTGAATAATATGTGTGTGTGTGTGTGTGTGTGTGTTTATTTTATTCATATACAAATTTAAAAAGTACCAAGTACAGGTATAATTTTTAAACGCATAATTTATGTACATATAAAACAAACATTTATTAGTTGAGTAGCTCGCAACCACGGCTTAGTTAAAGTACTTTTATAATAAAAACTCAACTATTTAGTATTGTACCTCGTCGTCAGAATGTTGTTCATTAGCTCGCTGGCTCTCGTCCTCTTCGAAGAGGGAACCTTCTGTCTGAAAGGACCCACGCGTGGATCCCTCCTCCACAACTCTTACCACAGTTCCGTTCATAGCTCACGCAAAGTGTAAAGCCCTTAAAACAACTCCTGGAGAACAACTACAAATGCATGTCTGGTCTGTGTGGAGAAGCTGAGTGACTTCATTGAAGATTAATCGCGAATAGTTATTTTCAGGTGGAAGTTTAGAAACACTTCAATGATCTACTTGTGCACCTTCACGCTGTGCGCGCAATACTCCAGTGACGTAGATCAATGAGGCTAGAATAAAAGTCCTAAAGGAACGAATAATAAATCGATCAGTTAATAAATATTAAAATGTATAGATAAAGAAACAAATAAATTACAAATTATAACTGCAAAAATATACAATATTTCCGTTCATAATTAATTGATCTACTTCTACTTCAATCATCCAAACTAGAATTTTTTAAAATGAGATTAAGGATCATCTGACAAAGACTTTACAAAATATGTATTTAAATTTACGGTTGTTATATAAAAACAGCTGATTTTATGTGAAAACCTGAACTAAATTGACTCTGTGTTTTAATGAACTGCATCAACAGTATAGAGAGTAAAAGATCAACACACATTTTATAAAAGTACAATAAATAATATATTGTCGTCATGTAAATAACATATACTGTAAAAAATAAATAAATAAAAATAAACTAAATAAATACACCCGACCAAGTGGATAATGGTAAAACTTTAGGTAGATTTTGCATTCGCATAGACAGCTTGTCTTTGTATCCGTCTGTTAAAATACTCAGAGGTTTAAAGAACGCCAAAGCATAAAACATATATTATTATTTGTCTGTTTTTGTTTAAACAAAAAAATCGTATTATTTGCTATGTGCATAGTTTTGTTAAATTAAAGCATTTATAAAATGTCAATGGTGAAACTTTTTTTTAAATGGAGTGTGGAAGTTTTCTACCCTCTATCGGCACAAGAGAGGAATGACAGCAAAGATGGCGGCCCCTATGAACAACGTGGAAGAAATTCGTGATAGAGTAATATTAGAGGAATTCGGCGTAAAAAATGTAAGTTATTCATTCTGCGGATTTTTTGGTGTATGTAGTGTTTTATGTATATAGTGTTCACTGTGTGTTTCTGTCAATATAGGATGTTTCATTATCAGTTTTGTATATTTTGATAATATAACGTTGCACATGCCATAGTTTCTTCTTTCACACACAACAGTGTTTTTTGTTTATTTGATTTGTTTGATCATACTTAATGGCGTGTATTTCGGTAAGATACATCTAACTACTATTTACTGTATTTTCAGGTCCATACTACAGATTATCCAGGAAATTACCCTGGTTACGATGACACATGGGACTTTGAAAAATTCAAAAAGGTGTGTGAATTTTACAGGCTTTCTTTTTTATAATTAATATCGGGCTCAGTCTGGCATTTTAATACGTGATTGTGATTGATGCAAAATATGTATATTACTTTTCCAGAACTTCAGGATCGATATAGTTAATTCTGATGAAAACACGTTGGAGTTTGATATGATTGGAATTGACGCTTCCATCGCCAATGCTTTTCGCCGTATATTACTGGCTGAGGTATGTTTGATGAGGATGTCCTTAGTGTCTGCTTGTATACATGTTGTATAACCATCATCAGCTGTTCTTAAAACAGGAGGTGACAGTCATCACGTTCTTTAAACTAGTGTTTATTTTCCTGCTCATCTCCTCTGACAATTTAGGTCCCAACAATGGCCATTGAGAAAGTCTTCATTTACAATAACACTTCAATAGTTCAGGATGAAATTCTAGCTCATAGGCTTGGTCTTGTGCCCATTAAAGCAGACCCTCGTCTTTTTGAGTACAGGAATGCGGGTAAGTTCCTTCTGGAAGCACGTGTTTTACTTTAAAGCAACAATTAAAGGGATAGTTCACCCAAAAATGAAAATTATTTAATCATTTACTCACCCGCAAGTTGTTCCAAACCTTTATGCTTTTTTTGTTCGTTCTGTAGAACAAAAAAGAAGATATTTTGAAGAATGTTTGTAACCAACCAGATAGAGCAACCATTGGCTACCATAGTAGGGAAAACAATAACTATAGGTAATCAATGGGTGCGTTTACATGCACGTTCTTAAGCCGATTATGCCTAATACGCCGACAATGAACATGGTCATGTAAACACGGTAACCAGTTTTCTTTTATCGGCGTAAGGTCATAAACGGCGTAAGCATAAACCGGTCGACACAGGTAGTTTTTTGCCTCTTTCCCTGATTTAAATGCATCCAGACAGAACAAGCTAGCGTTTTGCATGAAATAAGGACATGTATCACAAATGCAGACTCCTTTAAGACCCAGAAAATTGTAAAGATTGTGTTCTTTACAATTTACAAATTGTGTTCTCTTCTCATGCAGCAGAAGTAGAAGAGGTTCAGTCAAAACGCTGCATCTGTAACTTCATGAGGGATAATATAAGCTGTAAATCTCCCGCTGACATGGTGCATGCTTTATTTAACATCGCAACTGACGTAACATTTGAAAAATTCAAATATCTGGACATTATTATTTTTGACGTCACTAACCCGGTTTATTAATAAAGTCATGTAAACTTGATTTACTTGCGTTGTCAGTTTACTGGCTTGCATGTAAACGGGGAAAACTGATTATTTCAATAAGCTGATTTTTTTTAAGTTATCAGCTTACTGGTGTGCATGTAAACCAGGGGTGTCAAACTCAGTTCCTGGAGGGCCACAGCCCTGCAGAGTTTAGCTCCAACTCTGTTCCAACACACATACCTCTAGTTTTCAAATAAGCCTAAAACACTTGATTATCTTGATCAGGTGTGTTTAATTAGGGTTAAAGATAAACTCTGCAGGGCTGTGACCCTCCAGGAACTGAGTTTGACACCCCTGATGTAAACGCACTCAGTGGTTGCTCTATCTGCTTGGTTACAAACATTCTTCAAAATATCTTCTTTTGTGTTCTGCAGAACAAAAAAAACATACAGGTTTGGAACAATTTGAGGGCGTGTCAATTATGATAGAATTTTAATTTTTGGGTGAGCTATCCCTTTAATTACATAAATGTATTAATCTTGAAGAAAGTCGTTTTTGTAATGGATGATTATTTGACTGCTGAGTGTGTTGTGTTTATCAGAGGATCAGGAAGGCACAGAAATTGACACCATTCAACTTCAACTAAAGGTCAAATGCACCAGGAATCCTAGAGCCCCTAAAGACTCTTCAGATCCTAAGGAGTTATATCTCAATCACATGGGTGAGTAACATGAGTGTTGTTGTTGTTGTTGTAGGTTTTTTTTTTTAAAAAAAGACAGACTCTTTTCCTCCTGAGGTTAAGGTTTTAATATATATTTTGTTTCCCCATTAATACTTATTCACCCTTTTTCAGGACCTTTTAGTGTTTTGCTGATGTGCAATATAAAATTAAATTTTTCCATTCTATAATTAATTAATTCCAACCCATAAGATAATCTTCTGTGCAACTAGGGCTGCACAATTTGAACAAACATTTTAATTGTGGCGTTAAATAGCATGAAATAAATCTTGATCTTGGGGAAAAAACATTTAATTTTAATAATAATCACTGAAAATTTAGCAAAGTGTTCATCTTGTGAGAAACCATTGTTCATCAAACATATTTTGCTGGACTGTAATACCTCTACCCATTTAAAAAAAAAAAAATCTGCAGATACTTTTGAAAAGGTCTTTAATCACGTAAATCCAAATGCAGTCTTAAGGGTTTGTTTTGTTTTTAGAAGGAAAACATATTTTATTTACAAATGTTATTTCTTAATAACCAAACCTACCTTTTGCCATGAACATAGCCATTGAAGCTGGATAATAATATTTTATAACATTTTATTTATCAGAATAACTGTAAAATTGCAGTTCAGATATTAATGTTTGTCTTAATTTCTTCATTTTCAAAATTTAAACTATCAAGCTTTTATTTCACCAGAAAACTGCAGGGAGTCCTTAACACTTCTCTTTTGTTGGCAACAGCTGGTTTACAAGCATTTCTCATTACAAGTGTGGGAAGATGTTTGTTGTCTTCCTGAATGCATGTTATAACTGTCCCAAACTCAGAAGACAGAGACAAGTTTTTGCGCAGCGGCATTTACTGTGTTAACAGAGATGCTGAAAATGCTGGATCATGACATGAGCTGCTTGCATATCAGTAAACATGCGGTACACACTGAAACATGCAGCTCATATATTTATTTCAGTTATGCAGAGTTCACACTGCCCGATTTTAGCCCCGATTTTGACAAATTTTGCGAAATCGCACACAAATTTTAAATCCTTTCATGCGAAATAATCTGACTGAAAAATACATTGGTATGGAGGTAATATTGTAGCATTATTCCAAACAAATATATTGTTATCCACAAATAAATGTAAAGCGATTCACAAAAAATAAACTCAACACTCAACGCTGTAATATCATATGCTCTACTCTCTAGCCCCAAATGAAGGTTAACGTTGTCTTTTCTTTATCTCTTCTCAGAATAAAATGCTACTAAAGCCTTGGCAAAGTCAATGCACATATTGTGTTAATATTTGACAGACATTGCCGCAAATATAGTGAAAATGCTGTCTATCCTGCTTAATCCTATTTAAACAGATTGACCGTGCAGAGTTGTTTGGAACTATTGAGAGCTCTATTGCTCTTGTCAGCATGATATGGCTGTTATCTGATTATATAGATCAGTGGTCGTAACTCTGTTTTTCAGCTGCACTGGCCAAAACGTGATTGTTTGGAGTGAGAACGTGCTACGATTGGTCAGCACGATATGGCCGTTATCTGATTGGCTTAAGTAGATGGTGGGTGGAGTCTATGTATTTGTGGATTTGTTTGAATCTAGATGCTAAAAATGTTTCAAAATCCACACAAATGTGCAAGAAGAGATCTACAAATGAGTTGTGTGTTTGTGACATCAAAATATGTGTGGATCTTTTTGTCATTGTATTTATTTGTGGATCTAATTCATTTTTGTGAAACTCCTGCATATATTTGTGGATCTCATTCTATTGATTTGTGAAATTATTTATTTTTTGTGAATTGCTTTACATTTATTTGTGGATTACAATATATTTGTTTTAAATAATGCTACAATATTACCTCCATACATAGGCGATGACCTACAGCCAATGAGAGCCCAAGATACAGGGCAGCGGGAGGAGTTCTAGACCAGAATATCAGTATTTTCATAGATATGTTTACAATTCTGTCAAACAGAACCAAAGTGCAAACATTTGCTTGAGAACGCACAACAGCAGCACATTGCAAAATAATTTATTCACCTCAAACTTAGCCTATAAATCTAGACACACCCTAGCGGCAACAAATCTAATCTGCCGCGAGTATCGTCTAGCAACTCTCAATACACATCTGAGTTATAAAAACCAAACTCTGCTCAGGCCAATCACATTGTGTATAGAGTCGGTGGGTGGGGCTTAACATTGCCGAGTTGCGCTTGCGTGCCACTAGTAAACACAGAAGCTGGCGAACGGTGGTCAAATCAGCTTTGACCGCAACTCTGGGAGACTTGGAGTTGAGCTTTTCTCTGAGAAAAGAACAAAGAACGGCACTGAAATCATTCTTAAGAAGGGAAGATGTGTTTGAAATTGTGCCCAGCGGAAACAGTGAATGTTTAATCTATCAACGAGCTCCGCTTCACGTTGCTCTGGTTGGTTGTAGCTCTATCCAATTGTGTGCAGAGGGAGTTTGAAAGACAACCGTTTATCCCGCCCCTCGGATTGAGCCCTGTCAATGGTGAGTTTCCAGACCAAACATTTTGATGTGGGTCTGGCTTGTCAGGCTACCTCAGACTACCTTTGCAGAACATAATCCTTGCTGCCTGTGTCTCCCTAACCATTTCCTCTGCCATATTCTTCTTTTTTTTTGTCCTTTTTATTGCAAATCAGGGCACAGACGATTTGGATCGCGAACTTTCTGCAGTTTATACATTTTTTTTTCAACAAAAAAACCCAAAAACAATTCCAATCTCGCGCGAGAACTCTGGTCTGACGCACGCCTGATCTCATGTTGTTTACCTGTCACATCTCGCCTGTTTTTGATTGTGAAACTTAGTTTGCGCACCAGAGAGAAAGTTGTCAGTGATTCTTCCTATTGTAAAGTCAATGCAGTATGAAACCACTTGTCGCCAATCCATCGTGCAGTGTGAACACAGCAGTGACTGACTGCTACCTCAGATAGTCATGCATTGAGAAAAGAGCAGTGAGTTTGAAAATCGTGCAGTCTGAACTTGGCATTAATTACAGCTATCCAATTTGAGAATCGCAGTAAATCATTGCTATTGAATCCGTTTATCCATCCTTCGAATGAGATGTTAAACCGAGGTCCTGACTCTCTGTGGTCATTAAAAATCCCAGGATGTCTGTCGGAAAAAGAGTAGGGGTGTAACACCAGCATCCTGGCCAAATTTGCCCATTGGCCCCTTTCCATCATGGCCTCCTAATCATTCCCATATACCGATTGGCTTCATCACTCTGTCTCCTCTCCACAATAAGCTGGTGTGTGGTGGGCGTTCTGGCGCAATATGGCTGCCTTCGCATCATCCAGGTGGATGCTGCACATTGGTGGTGGTATGAGATTCCCCCACTTCAATGTAAAGCACTTTGAGCGCTATATCAATGTAACAAATTATTCATATTATTATTATTATTATTTACATTAGTTGAACTTGTACAGCCCTACATGCAACACAAAAGATGTTAGGTAACATGTTTCAGTCACTGTTGCCTTTTCAGATGGTAAAAGATGTAATTAAAAACTACAGACTAAAGACTGTCAAACACAAACATCTTAATGTTGTGCTCCAAGAAAGAAAGGGTCCTATAGATTTGGAACAACAGTTTGTGTAAATAATGACAGAGTTTCACACAGATATTAATTCCATATTGTGACATAATAATTCTAGTTATCACTGCACCGTTCACAAACATGTCACTGAACTCTTGTTTTGTTTCAGTCTACTCAGGTGACATAAAATGGCACCCAGTTGGAAACCAGGCCGATGTATTTGCAGATGCCAAGATTGGTCCTGTGCATGGGGACATTCTCCTGGCACAACTCAGACCAGGGCAGGAACTTGATATAGTTATGCACTGCGTCAAAGGAATAGGTGAGTGATATAACAGGTTCCTGACCAAGAAGATGTTTGATTTCCAGAGAGGCGTATATATTTTTCTTTAATAAAGTTTTAGTTTTTAATAACTCCAATAGCCAATCCCTAGTTTCCTGTATATTGTTTATGAATTGTGTTATTAACTGGAGAGCTTGGGTGCACATTGCAGGCAAGGATCATGCCAAGTTTTCTCCTGTGGCCACCGCAAGCTACAGACTCCTTCCTGAAATCACATTATTACAGACTGTTGAGGGAGAACAAGCAGAGAGATTAAAGCGCTGCTTTTCACCTGGAGTTATTGAGCTTGAGAATGTGAAAGGTAGGACTATTCCACTATATTTACATGTAATCTTGATATATAATATTTAAAAAAAAGATTATGCTAAAAGTAATTATGCTTTTCAGGAAGGAAGATTGCTAAGGTTGTCAACAGTCGTTTGGACACATGCAGCAGAGAAGTTCTCCGGCATGATGACTTAAAGAACTTGGTGAAACTGGGCAGAGTGCGGAATCATTTCATATGTATGTTCGCAACCAAGTTTTTTTTTTTTTTGATTATTTACAAAAATGCATTGACACATTTTCTTCTGTGTTTTCTTTTCAGTCTCAGTGGAGTCCACAGGGATCCTCCCTCCTGATGTTCTGGTCACCGAGGCCATTAATGTCCTCATCTCTAAGTGTCAAAAGTTTCTCTCAGAACTTGATACGACAGAAATGGACTAGATGGAAGGAAATAAGGCTAGCCACAATCATCCTATAGCTTTGAATGAAATATGATTGGGTTGCTGACATTGTACATACATAACTTTTAAAGCTTTAGCTATATAAAAAAAAACTCTTAAATGTGATTTCAACAAATTCCAACTTAAGGCTATTACTTCACAGCATTCTGGAGATTTAAGTTTATAAACAAATTGTTCCTAAAAAAATATCTAAGCAGTTATAGTCAAGTCACTCTGTTTTGTTTGAGATGTCCAGCTATTACAAAACATAATTCTGGTTCATTATTCAACACATTTTGTGAGATATTTAGGTTTTTCCAATGTATATTAAACATTTGTTTTTGACAAAATGACAGATTGTCTTATTAAAGGGGTAATTCAGCGCTGGGAAGATGAATCTGTATTTAAACTGGGTCATCAATGCAGTAGTAATGTGAAATTATTTTTGAATTTGGTGTCTTCTAGACTGAGAAAATACAGAAAATGTATTTTTGTCCCATGGGGATGAAAAACTACAATTCCCAGAATGCTTCGCTGCCCTGTGAGGCCATTCCCAATGCCACCAACTTGATTACTGTGACTGAGTTAGAGAACAGAGAAGACACTACAATTAAAAACTGAAAGTGTCTGTCCAATATAATGAGTGAGTCACCGCGCGAGTATTACAGCACTGAGCACTAACTGCAGGAGTGATGAGAGCTGAGGTAATCGCGACTACACTCGCGGCATACATTCACAATGCGACTTCAGTCTGGCGCGTTTCAGTTCATGCCTTTGCAAGCTTAACTTTCATAGAAATGAATTTGAGAAGTTAAAAGACTTACATTGCTCACCATAGCTCCGTTTAAATGAGTGCCTGCAGCTGCTGAGCTCTCCCTGCAAGCTGAGTGTTATCTCCCATCCCCCATGCGCGAATTCAAAACATGCGGAAATGGCTCCCTCTGCTGGCTGTAGTCTTTAGCCTCTGGGCAAACATTCCTCCTATGATGCAAAAATCGTCAATTTGCATCATAGGAGGAATTTTTCCAGAAATAAAATGCATAAATCTCTTGTCTCAGGGGGATATGAGGGGGGAAAGCACAATCATTTGAATATACTCCTGGGTTTCTACTGATACAAAGCCATATGCTAATCGCTGAAGTAACCCTTTAATTTTTTGTAGTTGACATCTAAACTAAGCACTTTACACAGTCTTAACTCCTATGTTATAATATATATTTCTGAGTTGATGGAATTCCGGTAAACCTGTGAAGTTTTTCTTGAAATTGTGACTCATTTAGGGTCATAAACATGCCTGTAAAATGTCAACACTAATGTGTTTTGGAATGTGCATACAACATTTATTTTACTTTGGTGGTGGAGATTTTTACTTTGGTGGAAATGAGATTTGAGGAGATTTCACCACTTCCATATAAAGTATAGATAAAAGCGCTATATAAATGGAACAAATTATTAATAATATTACTATTAAAATTATTCAGAGGAATTTGTGGGTCAATTTGATTGTCATATCAGTTTCTTGCATTTGGCAGACGTTTTTATCTTAAGGAACTTGCACTGCATTGCAGGTGTACATTTACAGTAAGGAAAATAAGTATTTGAACACCCTGCTATTTTGCAAGTTCTCCCACTTAGAAATCATGGAGGGGTCTGAAATTGTCATCGTAGGTGCATGTCCACTGTGAGAGACATAATCTAAAAAAGGAATCCAGAAATCACAATTTATGATTTTTTAAAACTATTTATTTGTATGATACAGCTGCAACAATTATTTGAACACCTGAGAAAACTCATTGTTTGCAGTTAAAGAGGTCAAACGTTTCCTGTAGTTTTTCACAAGGTTTGCACACACTGCAGGAGGGATTTTGGCCCATTCCTCCACACAGATCTTCTCTAGATCAGACAGGTTTCTGGCCTGTTGCAGAGAAACACAGAGTTTGAGCTCCCTCCAAAGATTCTCTGTTGGGTTTAGGTCTGGAGACTGGCTAGGCCACGCCAGAACCTTGATATGCTTCTTACAGAGCCACTTCTTGGTTATCCTGGCTGTGTGCTTTGGGTCATTGTCATGTTGGAAGACCCAGCCTCGACCCATCTTCAATGCTCTGTCACGGCCGGCTCACAAGCCGTGACAAAGAAGGAGATGACACGTTGCTAAATGCACAAAAGAAATAACATTTATTAAAGTAAGAGTAATAAAATAACAGACACAACCAAAACGACAACAGAACAATAATGAAGCCGACGTCCAAACTGGCATGAGGGGAGAGAGCGCGCGCCATGACCACTGAAGGGAGCTGCTTATAATTGCCGACATCAGCTCTAGCACAGGTGTAGACCATCAGTGATCAGGATGTCACTCACGCTAACTCCAACCTACGAGAAAAGAAACAAAGGACAACCAAACCCACACAATATGACCCATACTGGGGCATAACAGCTCTAACTGAGGGAAGGAGGTTGTTCACCAAAATCTCGCAATACATGGCCCCGGTCATCCTCTCCTTAATACAGTGCAGTCGCCCTGTCCTGTACAGAAAAACACCCCCAAAACATGATGCTACCAACCCCATGCTTCACAGTAGGCATGGTGTTCTTGGGATGATACTCATCATTCTTCCTCCAAACACGTTTAGTGATTTTGTTGAAAAAGTGATTTTTTTGGTCTCTTCTGACCACATGACTTTCTCCCATGACTCCTCTGGATCATCCAAATGGTCATTGGCAAACTTAAGATGGGCCTGGACGTGGTGGTTTAAGCAGGGGAACCTTCCGTGCCATGGATGATTCCAAACCATGACATCTTAGTGCATTACCAACAGTAACCCTGGAAACAGTGGTCCCAGCTCTTTTTAGGTCATTGACCAGCTCCTTCCGTGTAGTTCTGGGCTGATTTCTCACCTTTCTTAGGATCATTGAGACCCCACAAGGTGAGATCTTGCATGGAACCCCAGTCCGAGGGAGATTGACAGTCATGTTTAGCTTCTTCCATTTTCGAATGATTGCTCCAACAGTGGACCTTTTTTCACCAAGCTGCGTGGCAAATTCCTCTTAGCCATTTCCAGCCTAATGGAGGTGTTCAATTTTGTCTCTTGGTCTTGGCCATGTTAGTAGTTGGATTCTTACTGATTGTATGGGGTGGGCAGGTGTCTTTATGCAGATAACAACCTCAAACAGGTGCATCTAATTTAGGATAATAAATGGAGTGGAGGTGGACATTTTAAAGGCAGACTAACAGGTCTTTGAGGGTCAGAATTCTAGCTGTTAGACAGGTGTTCAAATACTTATTTTCCTCACTGTATATCAGTGAATCCATGCTCAGTTCACTGCATCGGACCCATGATCTTGACGTTGCTACTAGCACCATGCTTTACTGTTTGAGCTTCAGGAAAACACGTGCTGCTTCGTTTTATAACATTGAAATGTTTAAAAAATATTAAAAGATAATAGTTACAATACTGTTTATAATATTCTGTTTATAAAAAAAGATAAAAATTTGTTGAATATTAGAACTCTGTGTTGGAAACAAATGTGTGTGTGAATGTATGTGTCTGTTTTTATATACATACATACACACTCACCTAAAGGATTAGGAACACCATACTAATACTGTGTTTTACCTCCTTTCACCTTCAGAACTGTCTTAATTCTACGTGGTATTGATTCAACAAGCTGCTGAAAGCATTCTTTAGAAATGTTGTCCCATATTGATAAGATAGCATCTTGCAGTTGATGGAGATTTGTGGGATGCACATCCAGGGCACGAAGCTTCCGTTCCACCACATCCCAAAGATGCTCTATTGGGTTGAGATCTGGTGACTGTGGGGGCCCTTTTAGTACAGTGAACTCATTGTTATGTTCAAGAAACCAATTTAAAATGATTTGAGCTTTGTGACATGGTGCATTATCCTGCTGGGAGTAGCCATCAGTGGATTGGTACATGGTGGTCATAAAGGGATGGACATGGTCAGAAATAATGTTCAGGTAGGCAGTGGCATTTAAACAATGCCCAATTGGCACTAAGGGGCCTAAAGTGTGCCAAGGAAACATCCCCCACACCATTACACCACCACCACCAGAAGACTGCACAGTGGTAACAAGGCATGATGGATCCATGTTCTCATTCTGTTTACGCCAAATTCTGACTCCACCATCTGAATGTCTTAACATAAATCAAGACTCAAAAGACCAGGCAACATTTTTCCAGTCGTCAACTGTTCAATTTTGGTGAGCTTGTGCAAATTGTAGCCTCTTTTTCCTATTGGAGATGAGTGGTACCCGGTGGGGTCTTCTGCTGTTGTAGTCCATCCGCCTCAAGGTTGTCTGTTGTGGCTTCACAAATGCTTTGCTGCTTCACAAATGCTTCTTTTTTCAGAATTTGCTTATCTGTATATTGTTTATATCTCTCTTTTTTATGTGTGAGAAGTATTAACGTTAAAGGTTTGTTGCTTTTACCTTTTTTCCATAGAAAAAAAGTGTTTTTGTGTGTTTATGTGATCCAACTAGAGTCAGTTTAACTCTATTTTTTCTCTCCATACTATGGAAGTGAATGGGGCCCATCAACTTTTTTGATTACCAACATTCTTCAAAATATCCTCTGTGTTCAGCAAAGAAAGAATTTCATACAGGTTTGGAACAACTAGAGGGTGAGTAAAATGATGACAGAATTTTCATTTTTGGGTGAACTACAAAATGTGACTGATCAGACCATAGCTCTTTGCATGCGTATAGATATTTGTTTCCATTTCTTTTGGATCATCCATCTTCATAGTTTCCACTACAAAAAAGAGCTTAGTGTTGTCCAGTTTTATTTTTCCTGCCAGCTCTGCTCTCTATCAATGAAATCAAATGCAATCACTCTGAATGGTGATGGAGGCAAACAATTCAGTCTTCTGAAATGTCCTTAGATTAATTACACGTATACCTCTTGACACTGTTTAAACATCTTGTGCCAGTAGGACTAAATAATGCAGTACTACCAAGGAGTTTTCCTTTCACCGTGGCAGTGACCTGAAAATGTGCCTTTGTATTCAGTTCAGTGAACTTAAGTGTTTTTGTAGTACTTGCTTGGAAGGTTTCCATCTTGAAAATGCCTATATTTTATACACAGATCCATCCCCAATAGATATGCAATGATTATTTGCCATTAGTGCTTCTAAAGTGCAGATGCTGAGGTTCCTGTCTGTTTTGAGTTACATACAAACATGCTGACTGAATTACTAGGGCTAATGTCCAGCATATGCTGCTATTGCCAGAGGCAGATGCGTCTAAAGTAGCTTTGCATTTGCACTGTAGGGCATTGTTTGGCACAATGAGAGTTGGAGTCAGCACAATGAAAGCATTATGCGTGAAATCCTGTTTTTTCTTGCCAGATGATACAAACACCAGAACACCTGATGAAGTTCATTCAGATTTATGCACGATCCAGGAACTTCACTTTGCATCTAATTACTTTTGTTGAGCTCAATAGGAGAAGTTCTTTGCTATTTCCGCACATTAATTCTGCATTTTCCAGGTCGCCTTAGTCACATTTTGGCTTGTTATTATGGGTGGGCACAACATCTGCAGTAGATCATTTTGAGCTGTATTCTACTAAACATCCGCCCACCCATAATGCACAATAAGATAGCTACATAATCACACACAATGTGGAAAGTACTGTTGAAATTTGGCCAGGGTGTCTTTTGAGATGGCAAGTCACAGAGGGACGCGGCACAATAAGTGGGTCACCTTCCATTGTACGGCTCGCACCATTAGAACGGTTCTGCTGAGACTGGTTGAGACTGGAGTCATTTGGCACTCTCCATTCCTCCCCATCTTGTCTCATTACTCAAATTTGCTCTTGGCAAGCAGCGGACACCACTCAAAAGCATAAAAAGACAGAAGAAAAATCTCTCATCCTTGTTGGCCAGAGATGTTGTTTATGAAACATACTGTATTTTTCTAAGCAAGCAAAATTATGGTGAAGAGATCACCCAGTTCCTCGGCCCACTTTGCGGAATTCTCTTTAACACAGCATGATAGCTTATTAAGATAAGGCTTGTTCTATTTTTTCACTGTCTGGATATTACCTTATTTCCTAAATACTTCAGTTTTCCATTACTAATAAAACAAATTGCATCTGATTAAACTTGGGTCAAATCATTTGACAAATGATTCAGTCTTGATATGAATGGCAGTAGAAGTTTAAATGCAGTAATATGGACTGATTGTTGCCTTATCAAAGATTTACCTTGTAGAAAAAGCCTGCTTACACTAACCTAAAGTTTGCTTATCTTCCATATTGGTCAGGCAGGCTTTGGTCAGTTGTGGTCAAGAGGTGTTTTGTGGACATTTCATCTGGTCTTGTGGGGAGACCACCTAGCTAAATGAGTTAAAAGGTTGGGGTTATTTTAAACCAGCTAAGAAGACCAATACCATCCCTTTTTTCTTTTAAAACAACCCATTTTCAAGATTCCATCCAATCCGATATCTGAAATCAGATTACTTTCAGCTGATCAGGCCAGGAGACCAGCTGGCATCCAGCTAAAATCAACTTAAACCAGCAAGCTAATAAACATTTCTCATTTGACAATGCCACATAAACTCTTCCCATTCAACAATCAACATAATTAGGCAAACTCTTTTGCTCCAAATGCTGATTTATCACCCATTTGCTGTGTTCTCAGATAATCTTTGCATTAAGCAACGTCCTTCCTCGTCGCAGGTCACAGGTGGCTGGGCTCCCGGGGCCCAGAACGAGTAGAGTTAATTGAACACGAGGCGCCCGTCCGCCTGCCTACGTGCTCGCCGCCTGAGTGGAACTGTGTATTTCCAGTGAGTGAGAGACAGAATAATGCCGTGCCTTGTGTGCCCCGGCGAGCTATCACTGCTCTGCCGTTGCCATGGTGACAGTGCCCTCGCTGGGTACAGCGGGCTGGAGAAGTTGCTCTGGCTCTGCGTCATATTTATTCCAGTGGATCAGTGCGCTCTCTCCCGCCTCCTCCTTTTGCTCTCCTCTACGTTTTCTCTCTCTCTCTCTCTCTCTCTCTCTCTCTCTCTCTCTCTCTCTCTCTCTCTCTCTCTCTCTCTCTCTCTCTCTCTCTCTCTCTCTCTCTCTCTCTCTCTCTCTCTCTCTCTCTCTCTCTCTCTCTCTCTGTCCATGCTTTTTAGGGCTAATTGACCCAGCTCCAGATCATCAATACACCGAGCTTCGACTATCACAAAGAGCCCCGACCCTAAGGAGGTAAATTGTGGTAAGGCAAACAACGTGGAACATTGTTAACTTGATTAGATGCATTTGGTTTTTTTGGCCTCGAGTGGTGATAAATCGACTTGTTTTTTTTGTTGTTATTCTTTTCATGCACTTGATTGGATCAGGAGTTGATTATAGATCCTTCCTCTCTGTTTGTTTCTCGACAGCACCAGGAACGCCGCCGTAACTGCAAGGGAAGGTGAGTGAGTGTCAGCGCACGCAGGTAAACATCTAGGCTTCAACAATGGTGGTGTCAGAGGAAAGACAGAGGAGGGATCATCTTTGTTTTCAGCAGAGCCGCGAGTTGGAGTGTGAGAGTGTGTGACTGAGGACGAAGGGGAGGGAGGGAGACCTGATTGTGCAGTCTGTGGTGAAGAGCATCTCCCGAGGCTCAGCGCTTCAAAGCCAATCTGGGGCTCTGAAAACAAAAAGCCATTTCCTACAGCGGCGCAAGGAAACCCCTCAATGTGAAATTATTCTCCATGGAGTGGCTCTCTTTGTTCTTTGCTCACTGCATTTTGGACCGCGGCTCCTCTCGACTGAGGAAAGTAAATCAAACGAGTTCATCAGAGGTGTTTTAGGATAAATAATTGCGGGGTCTGGCAGAATACATCTGCTTTTAAATCTGATTGGCTGGTCGTTTGTGCCTGTGTCGGATGGAGAGTGTTGTCTCAGTGTCAGCGTATTGATTTTGAGTGACAGGTGACATGTAATAACAGCAGTGCGATGAAAGCAGAGCACTGTTCCCTAGATACGCTGGATGAGAGTCTGTGAAATCAAGAGGTTTCTGAGTACCCCCTCCCACCCCCACCCCACCCCCTTTGGAGTTGTCAGGCGGCTTTGACAGGGGACGTAAAGGACCAGTGGTGTGTGAGATTCGGTAGTTAGAAGCACAGCCCACTGGAGGGAAGGGCTTTGAGAAGGGAGAAGCAGGGCAAAGCGGGGGAGGCGTCGGGTCGATCGCGGGGCTGACACAGAGTGGGTGCCATGTGGACAGAGACCTCTGTCTGTCCTTTGGGACTATGAAAAAGCCAATGAGTCTCTAAAACAAGGAGGGTTGAAGATGTGAGTGTGCACTTAGAGACAAAGACAATTGCTAAGCTTTTTTTTAATTTCAAAGTGAACAACTTCTAAATTATAGTGTTTACTGTGAGTGCTCTGTCAGTTTTAAACACCAGCTCCTTGAAGAAATTAGACACCTTAGCACACTCCCTGGGCTGTTTCTTCAATGCCCCGATACCTCAGGTACGTTGTGAATTTTTTAATCTAAACTGTTTGTAGCCATTAACTGAACCGTTTTCTTGTCTGAATAAATAAATAAATGACAGTTGCTACATGTATAAAACAAGGTATTTCTCTTTTCTTTTTTCTTTTCTTTTCTTTTCTTTTTTTACATGTACCATAGAAATACCATACTAATCTAAAAGTAACTTGATAGTAGATACCATGCATTATGAATATGGTAACTATTATCAAAATCATTGTTGATTTGTAAATTGCAGCTACTATGCTTACAGAAAAAGGTATTAATATGTATGGACATTTGAATTGCCATGGTGTTCTTAGAAGTGGCATCTATCTATCTATCTATCTATCTATCTATCTATCTATCTATCTATCTATCTATCTATCTATCTATCTATCTATCTATCTATCTATCTATCTATCTATCTATCTATCTATCTATCTATCCATCCATCCATCCATCCATCCATCCATCCATCCATCCATCCATCCATATTTTTTACTCTAAATAAATAAAAAACACTAAAAACTTCAAATGTTTTAAATGCTTATTGTGCATATTATAATATTAGTGTGTTATAATAATATTTACTATACTAATGTTACCTATATATTTTCGAATTTATATTTACATATATTGTATTACATAACCAAAAATGCATATTATTTATTATACAAATATTAACATCTGTTGGATGACGGCAAAAGTATTTACATTGAAAAATAGGGGAAAGGAGCATGAACCACTAAATATCCAATATTGACTGATACAGATACATTATTTTGGCAAATGTTTTTTGGCTGATAACTGATATGATACCAATATATATTTGCATACCCCACAGTACTTTTTTGTGAAGGTATCAAAGAGAGAATAATGCATAAAAAAGCATAGGTTACAGCAATGTACAGAACATGCAGAGAGGGGAAGGACAGCTGTACGGGGGAGAAGGGAGATCAGTCATGCAGCATATAGAGTGCGCGCGTGCGTTTCACTCCGGCAGGGGTGAGCTGTGCAGCAGACCCCAGGGAGCATCAGGAGGGCAGGCTGAACGTGTGCATGTGTGTGTTTATGCTGTGTGTCGTAGCTCCACTAGGCGGTAATGACTCCGTGCCTCTGGGCTCTGGCTGCCTCTGTTTATCTCCGTTAGCAGCACAAGGCAAAAATAGGCAATACACAGAGAGAAAAAAAGAACAGCATCACATGGGCAGTGTGCTCTAAAATGTGCCTCACAGGTCACTTTGACAATGTTGGCTCTCGCTTCCCCTCTCCCTCCCTCTCTGATCCTCTCCTGTGTCAAACACACACACACAGACACACACACTCTCTCTGTCTCTCGCACTCATATTTTCTCCCTCCCACAAGTATTGCAATTTGCATATTAATGAACCTAGGCGCAGTGTCGAGCAGGAGTGTAATTCCTACTTCCTGTTTCTCACTGAGCTCTTGTTTCTACATTTTGATTTTTTGCGCCCTCCTCCTACTGACTCCCCACCCCTTTCTGCCTGTTTCTCTTTCTCAGAAGAAGCCCATGCTAACAGTGCGTGGACTGAACAACACCATTTCATTAAGAGCAGTGCCAAACATGTGAGAAGATGTCTGTTGGAGGTTGTGCTTGCCCAGGTAAGAGCTCTAATTCCACATCTTCTGCATGGACGGCTTTAGGCAGGAGTTGTGAAACAACATGGGGTTTTTGGGAATGAAGGAGACGACTGTACCTAGAAGATTTTACATCTTTCATGCCCCAATAATGTTGAGCCACTTAGGTCATATGTTGCATTCTGCACTGTATCTATATTTTTATGGTTTAAAAAAAAAAAGATAAATCAGCATTCCTGTACGCAGACATTTGTTTTAGAAGTTAATTAGTGTATTTTATCGTGCATGCATTAGTTTGTGCAAGAAATGTGTATGCGATCTCAGAGCAGAGACTTCCTGGACATTGCTGTGACTTGAATTGTCTCCCTGACTGGTGTGTATAGTTGTGCGGGGTGCTTTCCTTTCTCATATGACGTCAGCCTTCGCTCGCATCTTAAAGTGCTTTGCATAGAGAAACAAGTAAAGGCTTTTGATTGAGCAGGACATTGTGGCAGTTTAACCATCTGACGGTTATGAAAAACATATTCTCTTTGTTTTTCCTTCATGCATCATGTTCTGAAAACATTTTAGCCGTTGGTTTGTCATTTGTGCCGATGGCAGGGAGCAATATATTAATTCTTTAAAGGATTGTTTCGTTAAAGGAAAAAAAAACATTCTACACAAATTTATTGATCTGCATTGCAAAAAATATTTACATGTAGAATAAGTTTGAAATCAGAGGCACTGAATTTTTGGCAGAGGTTCTTACTTTGAGACTGTTGAATAGAGACATCTGTCTTAACTAATTTATGTAATAGGAAATGCACAATTAGTCACAGGCATAAATCACAGTTTTTTTTATATACAAATCAGTCTTGTTTTATATAATTTAAATGAAAACGTATATTTATTTTCTAGTATTATTACTTATATTTATAATATATTTTATATTTATTTATATATATATATATATATATATACAGTATATGTGTACAGTAAATTCATGGATATATATTTATTTGTATAAAATTCTATATTTTATATTAATAATAATAATAATAATAACAATAATAATAACAATAATGCATTTTAATTGATGGCGCCTTTCATAACACCCAAGGTCACCTCACAATAAAAATACAGATCACTACACAAAACAAACACACACACAAAGAACACTCCGCATATACAGAAAAAGTGCAGTCAAGACTCAATAAAACACATTATAAAAAAGCCTGTATAAAAAGATATGTCTTAAGACGCGTTTTAAAAGTCAATAAACAATCACTATTGTGAACATCAAGAGGAAGGGAGTTCCATAAGCGGGGGGCAGCATAACAAGATATTTTACAGAATATACTCAAATATATATATATATATATATATATATATATATATATATATATATATATATATATATATATATATATATACACTACACAGATTCGAATTGGAATTTCGAATTACACACTACACGGATTCGAATTGGAATTTAAAATCTTATATTTTTATACTGTCATTTATGCATCTACAGTATTTATATTTAAAATATTAATATTTACATACTTTAATCCAAAGCAACATAATTGCATTTAAAGTATGCATTGGTGAGTTCAAATCGACTTTGGTGTTGCTAGTTTCACACTCGAATCTTCATAAAAATGTTAGCAGCACTAGCCTTGGCAGAGAATCAAGTGATGCCCTTGGAGACATGGCTCTATGCTGGTGTTCTAACAGCAAGTATCCTCATAGGGTAATTTCTAAACCAGATTCAATGGAACTGTGTGGTCCAAACATTGGCAACATGAAACCTTATGAGACTAGCGAAATTTGACCATACACTTAGTGTAAAACAGTGAAGAGTGACACAGTTATGATATAAAGCTTCTTTCCTCGTTCTTTTGCATCTTAGCATCTTAAGTCCAAAGGTTACCTGTGAATGAATGTGCGCAGCTTGTCGGAGTGTGGTCAAGCATGCTGGAAGCAGTGATGTACCATATGTTGACTTTGCTGTGGAGCCCAGTGTGCGCCGTCACTTAAATAGAGAGGACACATTTACACCATTAGACACAAGGCACCCTTGTTTCTGACCCAGTCTTTCTCTCTCACAAGTTATAGTCTTTGGATCACTTAAATACGTTTTTAATAGAGTCCATATGTTCAGTCTATAGGAGTTTCCAAGTACCAAACTTCATGTTCTTGATATCTGTGGCATCATGGAAAGATAATCACAATTACAAGGAACATAATGCCTTTCCTCTCCTTCACTGTGATAAAGATTAAAAACAGGGTGAATGGCATCAAGGCAAGTTTGGACCGGTGTGGGGATTGTTTCGTGCCATAAACACAAGGCAAGCAGTTTCTTCAGACGCTCTCAAATCAGATTTTTATCTCAGCGCAAGAGCCAACCACAAAAGCCTCTCTGGCAACCCCATTGATAAACAAGCCAAAATTTGGCACATAACATTTGTTTAAAATCAAGTCACAAGGGTACATTTTTACGAGTGTAGTCATGGAAATTTCCACAGACATGTGTCCTGTCTGATTGCTTTCCTTTTTTGTGAAGAGGGAGGCGGGAAAGAGGGCGAAGAGAATAAAGAACGAGACGGGGCGAGACTGAAACGGAGGCTTGGAGCACGAGAGACGGCTCTTTCTCGCTTTTGTGTGAGGTCCCACTGTGCCATTTCATAAAAGGCAGAGGAGCACCATAAAAACCTGCTTGTGATGTTCACTTCTGTCAGAAACATGATGCAATCTGTGCTTACAGCGCACGTCCCTCCCCTCGACACAGGTTTCGTTTGAAGTCTGGTTTGTTTACATTCCTATGCTCGTGTGGGCTGCACGTACAGTGGGCTGCCGTGATCTTCCTGTCTGGATTTGCGGATATATCGCTGAGCACGGATTGCATGCTTTTAATGGCCTCTTTTATAGCTTTGTTTGAGCTAGATAACAACCCATTCCGACGCTTTTAAAAGTGAGCTATTTACATGATACTAAGCTCCATCCAGCTGCTCTCTGCCACTCGACTCTCTACCTCTCACCCACAAGTACTCGATATCAGCATGTGCCCTGTTACCTCATGCAAAAAAGTCACATGGCCCCTTGATTAGAAGGAAATTACTTGAAGCAAAGCTAAAATAGTCACAAAGCGAGCCTGTTTCGAGTTGCACAACGGCAAAAGGGTTAGGGTGTGCCTGTCAAGTTAAGAGAAGCTGCGCTGATTTACCATCTCTCTGCTGGACTTGCAATGCCTGTGCACGGTGTGTTTAGTGAGTGTTTGTGTGCGCGTGTGCAACATCTCCCCCCTCCTCAGCCCGTGGCTCACAGATCTGTCTCATTACACGGAGCTAGAACAAAATGGCTTCCTGTGCAGAAAATCAGCTCCCCTCAACTTGTCAGCATTAGACTGGGATGTTAGAACTCGTTATGTCACGTGTCAATGATGGTGAGGAAATATTAGATGAGAGCTGGCATTTGCCAGCTGCACAAGTCTGCCACTGTAAGAATCAATGCGCTGTCAGAACAAAAAGGGCACATGATTTTACCGACTGAATGAAGATTTATTAGTGGTGCTTCTTGGTAGGATAAGCATTGCTTTTGCTATTGCTTATATTTGTACCTCTATTCGTATTAAACTTTGGCATGTGATTCACACTTTGTGCTTTGGAAATGAATTATAGCTTACCTTAAAATGTTCTGCTTTATGATGAGTGCTGTTCTGTTACTTTCTTCTGGGGACAACTGGCCGCAAAAGGGTCCTGTGGATTCTGCAGAACATATGAAAAGAAATGTATTTATTTATTTGACAAATTAATAGATATTAATATATAAAATAAATAAAATAAAAAAGTTAAACCACATTCACAGAATTTGACATTGTTTCATTCTGCTGTCTAAAGAATTCACAATAATGTAATTCTATTGACAGCTTTATTTCTAAAATACATAACTTGTCATGTGCTACTTTCAAAAATAGTTTGTAGGCTTCTTGTGTTTTCACCGTAAAAAGGAAAAGTCTGTTATTAAAGATGAAAATAATTATCTTGTTCTCGCAAAGTAGCCTATACATTCGTTAGATACACAGTATCTAAATTAGCAGCTAATCACAACTGAAATGTGATATTTCTGTTATTATGTCGGCTGCTAGTTCAATGAACAAGGAGTTAATATTGAGTAACTTACATTTTAGGCACAATATTACCAGTTGGTTTGTCTGTTTTTGCTCTGCTATTGAAAATAGCCATCCAAAGGAAGCCAGCAACACAGTAACGGCGTTTCCTTCCTGAATGAATCAATGCTTGTGAGCGAATCGGTTGAGTGAATGAATCAATGACTCGCTCATAAAAACGCTTGAGCTGAATTCAGAAAAGCGTAGTCTACTACTCTTACTACCTCTATCATCTACTTATATTATAATATATATTCAGAGTATAAGGCTTATTATGCGATTAGGCTTCCGAATTCAGTAGTTTGGTCATTGATTGAATCGTGATTAACTACCGTCAGTCACTTGTCGCCACCTATTGGTGTTGCGGCCAGACTTATTGAAATATAGTATAAGCTAAGGCCAGTGCTTAGTTTAACCCAAATCATAAAATAAATGTAAGAAGAAGAAAAAAACAGCAATAAAAGGAAAAGTAAGCAAAGGCATGTGTATCTCATAGAGTGACGGATCAGCTGTTTGCTTCTGATTTCAAACTCAGTGGCTCCTGAGACCTCAATAAACTCCCATGACCCATCCCTGCGGCTGCTGTTGCCAAGGGGAAGTCTGACCCCTCACACTCTCTCTACCTGAAGTGTGTTTTATAGGGAACATCTAAAGTGCCTGAACTGATTTATTCCCAGTGACAGCAAATGTGTTTTCCTCAGTGTTTTACTGCTCATTGATTTTTCTCTGCATTCTCATCAAGTATTTCTCCCGCTGCTTTTTGATGTCTGACAATGGTGTTTGATAGCATAGAGCGTTTGCCAAGAAAGTCAACAAACACCACAGTTACTTATTAGTCATTTATCAGACACTTTCATATCCAAAGTGACTTACAGTATATTTATTACATGTTCAGTCCCCATGGAGCGACCTAGGGTTAAGTGTTTTGCCCACATCTTTAACCAGCAACCACTGCAGTGCAGCAGCAGAATATTCACAGAATTTAAGCGTGGAGTATTTCAAAGCCCTCATCTTATTTCCTCTCACAGCAGTGCAACGCATGTTTCCAAGTGATTTAACGGCTTAAAGAGATGTTTGCGAGAAAAAAAAGTCAGTCAATTTAATCCACCAGTGCGTCCACTTAGCTTTGCATATGTCTCTGGCAATCAAATGTCTGTAAGACTTTTAGGTGGTAATGATGGTTTGTGATGAAAAGAAGGGAATCACTTGTAGAGCGGGAGCTTTAGGCCTGAAGAGGCAGTTTGATCCCTGCTGTGTCATCAGAGCATCATCATCATCATCTGTAGAAACAGAGGCAAGCTTTTAAAGGGTGAACTTTGCTTTAGTAAAGGGGAGTAATGTTTGGGGTCAGAAAGATTTTATTGTTTTGTTTTTAAAAAGAAAGCTGTACTTTTCTTCAGCAAGGATGAATTAAATGAATAAAAAAAGACATTATAGACATTTATAATGTTACAAAAGATTACTATTTCAAATTAATGCTGTTCTTTTGAACTTTCCATTCATCAAATAACCCTAAAACACAACTGATTTCAACATTGATAATAATAAGAAATATTTCTTGAGCATTAAATCAGCATATTATAATAATTTCTGAAGGATCATATGACACTGAAGACTGGAGTAGGGAGCTGAAAATTCAGCGTTGCCATCACAGAAATAAATTACATTTTAAAATAGAATACAATACAATTTTACATTATATTAAAAGTTATTTAAAATTGTAATAATATTTCACAATAATACCGTTTTAATTGTATTATTAATAAAATAAAGCCTTGGTTTTAGAGACTTTTTCACAAAAATAAAACTACTAAACCCATTTTATTCAAAAGTTTGGGGTTGATCATTTTAAATGTTTTTAAAAAGAAGTCTCTTTAAATAACATTTTAAGAATCACTGCTTTATGATTAAGTATTGTGATATATTTTTAAATGTTTATTTTAAAAAAATGTTATCAAAAACATCTCTAAAATTACAGGAAGAAAAAAATGAGTATATTTAAATGTATTATTAAGTTGTATAAGTTACTTTTTTTATAAGTTATACATACTTTTACCTTTTCCATGATTTTCCCAGTTTGTAATGACTGTATAACAATTCAGACCTGTGAGATCTCACAAAAAAGTGCAACACTTCAGAATATAAATTATTTAAATTGACTATAGAAAAACTTAATTAATTTCCAATCACACTTTTGAAATTCCAGAAAATGTCCAAATTTCCAGGACCGTGGGAATTCCAAACAAAATATTCACACATGAGCTATAATATAAATGTTTAATCGGGATTTGAGGATTGATTACACGGATTTCATTAAAAATTCAAATGTGCAGACTATCTTTTGTGAACAGCACATCATGAGATTTCTTTCCTGCACATTCCTCTGAGTGGAGGACAGACATTAGATATGATTTGTACTGCAGTCAGTCCCCACAGTAGTTAGTATGGCCCTCACATATGTCGTCTGTCGCCAGAGCATTATCGCGCTCTGCCAGCCGTGTAGCTGTGAGCAGCCCGGGTGAGCGTGAGGCACATGGCCCTCCCTGTGCTTGTGTTTGGGAGAGATGAGGCAGTGGCATAACAAAGAGCCCCTGGAGCACCGTGAGGAAAGCAGAGGCCTCATCAGGGAGAGAGATTTTGTCAGCCATGGCGGTAAAGGATGGAGTTTTCTCCACCGAGGCCATCCTTCTTTTAAACCAGAGGAGTTGAAATGAGAACAGCTTCACCGCTGCATATGAAGGATGTTCATAAAGCTCATAAATTAATTCAGCAAGAGCCCCCAGTGGAAGTTTAGCTACTATCGTTTTCCTGTCTGGATGTGCCATTTAACCAAGCAGCTTATTAGATCCATAAGTCTTCAGACTTTAAAATATACCCATGTTGAGGTACCTGTCATCCTGATTACACACTCTAATTTATATGAGCATCTTCTGTCTTATTGTGAAGTTGGCTCATTGCTCCTTTGCTAAATTTGTGCTGCAGTCCTGTGAATTCAGAAGGTTTAGGGGTTATGCGCGTTCATGTCACTAGGGGGCGATGTTGTTCTACCTGAGGAACTGGAGGATGGGTCTGAACCATCACAAGTGCCTACGTGTGACCCACAATTTGATTTCATTGAATGCTGATTTGACCCACAGCCAAAGAGACAGTTAACCCCAAAATTGTCTTTTTTTGTCATCATCAGTCACTCATATGTCATTCCAAAACTGTATGACATGCTTTTATTTGTGGAACATAAAATACATTATATAATACATAAATACATAAAATACATGCATTCAATATTCTTTAAAAATATATTCTTTGTTGTTTCACACATTTTTGATAATAAACAGGACAAAAACATAACAAAACTTTGTGATTGATTTAGTGTGTAATGCACTTATTGATTGTTTGCAAGTGTCTCTTACAGTCTTTATCAGTATGTCATCTCCTTATTACAAACAGCTGAACTTTCGCTGTAAAAATATGATTAAAGCACTGATATCACAAGGCAAAAGTTCAGCATGATAGAATTTGCATATTTTATTGCCTTTTTACACAGCATTTGATTTCGTGAAATTGCCATAGAATTGTGCCAAATAACAGGGACAGTCCCTTTGCATGAGGTAATGTTGTTCTCCTGGAGATCCCTTGCTGCAGAGGTTGTTTCCATTACAAACTTAATGCCTTTAATTTTGAATTGTGGAACTGTTTGATATGGAACTGGATTTTCATGAGTGAGCCAGCAGCCTTTCAGCCAGTTACCAGCCAAGATTTTACATCTTTTGCAAGGCCTGTAAAAAAAGTTGCAGCCTGAAATTCAGCACAATCAACCTGGATGTTTGTTATTTCAACTTATGTTAAACTGACTTTAAAAATGAGAACCTTATATAACATTTTGATGAATTAGAACAATGTAAAAACATATGTTGTCATAACTTATTGCTCACTCTGTTATAGCCTATACTGTTGTGATAAAAAATAATCATAATCGTTTGCTTCTTATAACTCCTAAAAACTAAATAATTGAAAATAGTCCAAGGTATAAGTCTTAATAACCATCGGATTGTGTCTTTAAAGAAAACACAACAGGGTTACACACATCTAAAAACCTCTGTTAGTTTTGTTTTCTACACATCTGTTAGTTAATATAATAAATGTTTGGCTTATGGGTATTTTTTCACCATATTTATACCTTATTGTAGTAATTCTGGGTTGTATTGTCACAGGTTGTAGGTTCACAGGTTTGCATGTTGTTGAAACATCCAAATGATTTCAGTTGTTACATTATCCATGCAATTAAGATGGGTCATAGCCTACAAACAAATATAGAATCAGATTTTGTTGTTGTTGTGTAGGCTAATCTTTTTCATAACAATTGTTGGCAAATTATTTAAGTGATAAACTGACGGGGTCTGCAGAAGATGCGTAGGTGGTTTAAACACAGTATATCTGCTGTCGAATAAGTCACGGTGCGTATTTGAAAAGTTTAGTCAACTAGTGTTTCAGTCTTTAGTCTTGTTTGTCTTTTTGACAACATTTACAGTACGTAGGCGTTTGACGTGTGGGCTACTGTAGTAAATGCAGGCAGTATTAGCGTGTGTCTGGGGGAGGGGTGGGTTTGATGGGATGGGAATGCAAGGGGTTGATGCTCCACCAGAGCAGGGAGTGTTGAGGGGGGTTGCACGGAGAGAAAGAAGGGCCTGTACCATTGTTCATGATCAAGAACAAAGGGTTGCACGGGCACTTTTCCTCGTTACCCCGTGAGTCCGGTTCTTGTTCAAAACAGTCTACGACTACCAGCGCTGCAACTGCATTTTGTACCTGCTTTTTTGCACACCACGATGGTTTGAAGGGGCTGATGTTTCAGCTCACCTCGCTTTAAAAACAGCGACCGACAGACCGGGATTATCAGGGAGCACCGGGGAGAGAGTGCGTCGAATTCCTGCTTGGATTCCTGCAGGTGTGCTTGGGCTTCCGTGTAAAGTAAATGCACAGCAACGTTTAGTTTTAAATCGAGGAAATAAATGCTTTGAATTTGCGTCGCCATGGTGATGCTGTTTACTCTTCGGATAATCGGCTAACCTGTGCAGGGCCTCGCCTGTGTTCGGACTCCGAGCCAGGCCTGGCTAAGCTAGGCTATCAAGTTTGTCTTTTATGTAGACAATTACCGAGACTTGCTTGGAACAAGTTGCTACAGATACACCAGCGTTAAATGTTTGAATTAAGAGCAGAATCGTGTAATAGTAGTTCAATGCACTTTGTTGTGAAATGTATTATAAGTAACGTTAAGTTATGGCTAACGTTAACTTACACCTTAATAGTAGCTTAGCACAAAATGTTCACCAACAACAGGGGAGAAGTGGTAATTATTAATCTGTGAATATACAAAAATGCAGTATTTGATCATGTGCAATATCAAGAGTTCTTTAATTGCAATATATTTAAGATTAAAATGAACTATTACTTTGTTTTGTAGCTCGCATTACAAAAAGGCTATTTTTGGTAAATTGAGTGTGAAGCGTCAGTTAAACTGCACTGCAAAAAAAAAGGCTTTTCTTACTTAGTATTTTTGTCTTGTTTCTAGTCCAAACATCTAAAATTTCTTAAAACAAGAAGTATTTACTAGACAAGCTGACGTAATTGTCTTGTATTGTGGGAAAAAACATACCTAAAATTAAGAGTTTTTGCTTAAAATAAGCAAACTAATCTGCCAGTAGGGTAAACAAAATAATCTTAAAACAAGATTATTTTACTTAACCCCACTGGCAGATTATTTTGCTTATTTTAAGCAAAAACTCTCTTAATTTAGTTATTTCCCCCCCAAAACAAGACAATAATTTTAATTGTCTAATAAATGTTTCTTAATGTAGTTAAGAACTTTAAGGAATTTTGACTTAAGTAAAAAATATATATATTTTGCAGTGTGTGTGTGTGTGTGTGTAAATGTAAATGTCAATGACATAAATGACATTTACTGAGTACAATTCTAAAATTCACAATAAAAGTACATCTAATGTCTGAGGCTAGACAGGAAAAATGGCTGATGTGTATGTCGATTGTGACCTTGCCTTATTTTTTCCAGATAACTCATGCAAAATCTAGATTTATCGGGGATATGTAAAATAGTTTTTTCCAGGCCTAAAAAAGGCATGGCTATATTTATAGTGAATAATATAAATGTTTCTTGTTGTGCGTAGTTCACAATGTTATTCAAAATCCCTTTTTGTGACCAAAAATCAGTCATGGAAAATCATTAGTCAAAAGGTGTGATGAGGTCATCATGATCCAACCTAGTAATTACATTCCAGTTTAATTTTTTATTGTGTTTTCATTTCATTATATAATGACTAAAATATGCAACGTACAGTACTGCACGAATGTTGCATTTAATCTTTGTAATTTGAATAGAGCATTGCATTAGATTAGTCCTTGTTCAGCTTGTTTTTAGATTTCTGCTTTTAACTTGCTGTCATGAATTACATAGCAGGACTAACTGGACTTAACTAAATCCTTTAATTGAGATGGAGGATGGGCTGTGTATAACCTAAAGGGAAATAATCACAGTGTCATATGATCACATGGTGTTTGCTTACCAGATTGTGGGAGAATTATCATGGAAGTCTTTAAAATATATTTATCATATTTATTGTTTTAGAGAAATAATGTAATATTCAAAGATGTAATTTCCTTAAGTCGCAGATCAACATGTAAGTTAACTCCAAGGCTAATCAGTGAACAACAGTAATTGAGTGTTGTATTCATATAACATTATGTAAAAAGATTTATGGTGTGGAAAGGACAAAAATAGACCTCTCTTGTTTACCTACAGCTGGACTAAATACACCATGATGGATGTCTTTGTAGGCATGTCTGTAAATGGACTCTAAATATAAAATGTACAGTCTTTTATGTTTGAATTGACTGTGTTCTCTCTGTCTCTCATTGTCTTTGTGTTTACTTTTTTAGGCTGTTCGTCCAAGTCATTCAAGCTGTACTCCCCAAAGGAGCCTCCCAACGGTAGTGCCTTCCCTCCATTTCACCCAGGCGCAATGCTGGATAGAGATGTGGGGTGAGACTTATGTTGTCTAACATCTATCATCTGTACATATAAGTAAACTGGTTATACAGTAGAAATTTCTATTTAAAGTCAATTATTATTAAACTTTTCGTATTGCTGCTTTTATTTCAGTCCGACACCGATGTATCCCCCCTCTTACATGGAGCCTGGAATAGGGTACGCTCTTATTGACAGTTAATATGCTTGTCCATGGTAGTATGTTTTCAGGAGACAGACAGCAGGGTGTAAATACATATAAAAGTTTTATGAACTATCAAATGCCTTCTCAGACTGTCTCTCAATACTATTCATGCATATTATTTGTCCATTTTCTTGAAAAGTATAAATAATACATTTTCTACTTTGTTTATGCATGCATTCATTACCGTTCAAAATGTTCAATATGCTGATTTGCTGATCAAGAAACATTGTGTTTATTTTCAATGTTGAAAACCTGGAAATTGTGATTCTTTGATGAATAAAGTTCAGCATTTATTTGAAACTTTTTTCCTCATGTTAATGCATGCCATGTTCCAGGAGGCACACGCCGTATGGAAATCAAACAGACTACAGAATATTTGAGCTTAACAAAAGACTACAGAATTGGACGGAGGTAAGAGAAACCACGTGGTCATTACTCATAAGCCCCATTTCCACCACAGGAATTTAACCCAGGAACCAGGAACTTTGGGTGGTACTTCGTGTGTTTAGACCGCAGGAACCAGGGTCTAAATGAAGTTCCGGGTACATTTTTCCCCCTCCAAACGGCCCTGCTCGCGAGGTAGTACTTTTTCAAAGTTCAGAAACTTTCGAGGGTGGGACTTGGGCGCTGAACATGCTGATTGGTTTAGTTCACGCAGCATTTTATTTCAACAGGCATTTTTTAAAGTCATTTGCGAGGTTCGGTCTACGTTTAGTATATCAGTCTTGCTCTCTGTCTGATGGCGCGCGCCGCGTTCGTCTCAGCCATCTCACGTGCAATGTCCATAATAGCTGATAATAATATACATTGTCATTTTAAATCTAGCTTTACAAGCTTTCTGAATATGGTGCATGCTGCTGAATCTGCATATTAGTGCTCTTTTCTGTCGTTGTTAATTAAACCTATACATAACCAGCAAAAGCAGCACAGCTTGAATCTCTTCCATACTCGTTATTATTATTATTTTCACCAAGTAAATGACCTGACCGATCACTTTTAAGTGTGCGCCCTTACATGACGTGACAGCACGCGCCACACTCATGTTGACAAGAGAGGAAAGTTAATTTTTCTGAGGGGTAAACTTTTTATTTCGTGAGTTATGAAGATAATGTTGGAATAATGACACGGTGTATATTGCCTCAGGAAGTTTTTACTTTAACTCTGCGCCTGACAGAATAAACTTTTTTTTCCTGAGATGATTATTACACTTTACAACAAATAAATAGCTTATAATACTGTATTAGTCCTGGTGGCCGTTAAGAGTTGCTATGGCTACAGTTAACACATTCCAGCTGCTGGAGAAAACAGTGTTGACATTTTTTATGCGGCAGACAAACTGCATGTGATAAAAAGGATTGCGATTGAAGGTCATCACATGTAAACACCAGATCGGTTTAGATAACGTCTCATGTAAACAGTCCACTAAATCTTTCAATCGGTACACACAAAAATGATTACTGTCCGTCACTGACTTTTGAGGAGCAGTCGCGTGCAGTCCTACATCACCGGACTGATTTGCCTAATCTTCTCGGAACTTTATCGCGGTCAAAACGTAGACAGCTGCAGGTCTGGGGGGGAGAAAAGTTCCTGTAAAAAAGTTCCTGGTACAAATTGTTCCGGGTAATTTTGGTGGAAACAGGGCTATAGTACATATTATGCAAAACTGTGCAATGTGCATGTTGCTGTGTTTTGCTTGTTTAAATTTTATTTTTTTAAATAAGAAGGTTTTTTTTGTGCTTTCTCAGCAGGATTGTGACAATTTGTGGTGGGATGCGTTCACTACAGAGTTTTTCGAAGATGATGCAATGTTGACAATCACTTTCTGTCTGGAAGATGGACCCAAAAGATATAGTAATATACTGTTTTTTAGAGATTTAAATTTGCTTGTATTTGAATTTGTATTGAATGATCAAATATAGATATAAACATAAGGAAACCCATTCATAGTCTGGTTTTTCATAGTTCCTGTAACTGAATCCAAATTCTTTTCTGTTTTCAGCTATTGGTCGGACGTTAATCCCTCGATACTTCAGGAGTATTTTTGAGGGAGGGGCCACTGAACTTTTCTATGTGCTGAAACATCCCAAGGAGTCCTTCCACAATAACTTTGTGTCCCTGGACTGCGATCAGTGCACCATGGTTACTCAGAACGGCAAACCCATGTTCACGCAGGTATAATTTTTTTCTGCATTTATGGCCAAAGTTTTACAACCTAAAACGCTAACCAAGCGTATCCTTTGGTATGCATATCCTTTACACAACGTACTACTTCTAAAATGTATTGTTTGAAATAAATCCTAAAAAATAGCCTTTATGTGTTGCCCGTTCATTTCTTTTCAAAATGAATGCGGTGTCAGAACAGAAAATTAACTCTTGTTGAGATCTTAAATGGAAATAACAGTACTTCCGTTAAATAAGCTCTGCAATAAGAACATAACCATTGAATCAAAGTGGGCCACCTCTAACATTGCCAGTTAAAGTACACAAGTACTTTCATCTCCTCAGGTGTGTGTGGAGGGAAGACTGTACCTGGAATTTATGTTCGATGACATGATGCGTATAAAGACGTGGCACTTCAGCATAAGGCAGCACAGAGAGGTTGTGCCAAGAAGCATCCTGGCAATGCATGTGAGTTTGGGATAATCATTCATGCCGTTTTCAATTCCCTTCATTACAGTACTCGCAAGTCTGCACTATATTGAGTATATTACAGTACTAAACCCCTAAATTTCTTATCAATAAGTATTTACTGTTCAAAAATGTTAAAGGAAGTGTATGTAAGATTGTGGCCAAAACTGGAACTGCAATCACTTTCAAATTACTGTAGAGCGGTGTCTCCCTCTTCCCCTCCCCCTGACTCGAGGTTGCCAGATAGGCTGCAGGATCCGGCAGGAATGTTTGCCGCTGAAGCTGTGGTAACTAGAATAGAGCTGGCAACCCGGATGCAGAAACACCACTGACTTCTTGATTGGTCGATTAGGTGGAGGGTGGAGCTTACGGCCAAAACATAACATGCCAACATCAACATCAGTTGAGGGCTGCAACAAGAACTTTTAAATGCCAATATCCTGGCCGGACCACTGTTGTCAGTGATATTACTTTTAAGTATATTAAAGTAGAAAACAGTCGTTTTAATAATATTTCACAGTATTACTGTAGTGTAATATCTGCCATTAATTCAGACCAATTCAGATCCAGTAATTTGTAGATTATTTCAGCTTTAGATGTGCCTTTTATTTATTTTTGTGTTCATTTTATATATATATATATATATATATATATATATATATATATATATATATATATATATATATATATATATATATATATATATATATATATATATATATATATTTTTTTTTTTTTTTTTGCTTAGAAAAAAAAGAAAGAAAAAATCATTTTCATGCTTTGTTTAAAAAGGTTTTAATATACTTTTTTTAAATAATTTTTTGTGCTCATCTTTGGTAAAGCATCACAAAAACCTGCACTACTCTTCTATTTATGTTAATTTGCTCAACTTCTTCCACACCAGGCACAAGACCCTCAAATGCTTGACCAGCTGTCAAAAAACATAACAAGATGTGGCTTATCTAACTCTACGCTGAACTACCTCCGAGTAAGTTAATTTCCATCAGTCTACAGAAGATGTGATTTAATGTAGTGGCTTCTCCATTGCCATCTAACAGATTTGTCCTTTTCCACAGCTTTGTGTAATCCTGGAGCCCATGCAGGAGTTGATGTCCAGACACAAGACGTACAGTCTCAGCCCACGAGACTGCCTCAAAACCTGTCTGTTTCAGAAATGGCAGAGGATGGTAGCCCCACCAGGTGAGACTTCATCTGAAGTCAAACAAACAACCAGGGTTTGTTACTTGAAATAAAATAAACGTTGATGTACTAAAATAACTAAAACTAACGCTGAATTGAAAAAAGTATATATTAATACTACTTATACATCCAGTGGCATCCCATGCTAGTTTCAAATATTGGCTTCTGCTCTTTCTCCAGCCGAGCCTGCGAGACAAGCTCCAAACAAACGAAGGAAAAGGAAAATGTCAGGTGGCAGCACAATGAGTTCTGGAGGAGGCAACAACAACAACAGCAACAGTAAAAAGAAAAGTCCAGCCAGCAGTTTTGCGCTCTCCAGCCAGGTACCTGTAAGCATCTCATTTTGATGTCCATTTTGAGCTGTGTGAGAGGGGTAGCGGGAGGAGGGTGGACCAATGCTTGTATTCAAGTTATACATAATACTAGGGAGACAGACCCAACATAGAGACAAGTGGACATGATCCAATGCTGGGCAGTCCCTGGTCCTTTAGGGCCGCAGGTCTGTGGGTTTTTTGTGCTTTTTGTCAGACTGTTGGGTGTTTTGAGCTCCAGAGACGCAGCCAACACTAGAGACCCGAGGTGGAATGAAACCCGTGCAGCACTCAAGGATCCGGGATGCCCACCATGGCAGAGCTATATAGTGTTCAGCATGGTGAACGTAGCCTTTTTCACATACAGCACTGCTGGTTTAAGTTCCTGTGGCTGGTGCACCGTGCTGATTTGGGCTTGTAGTGGGCAGGATAGTGGAGGTCTAGTTCCTCAGTGCCTTCTGCAGTTGCAATGTGGTGTAGAAAGCCACCGCGTCCCCCTACGGAGCACCCCCGGGTTGCGGGGATAATGTTTGCGCCCCTTCCTGTCCCCTGCAGGATGTGATGGTGGTGGGAGAGCCCACTCTGATGGGAGGGGAGTTCGGGGACGAGGATGAGCGGCTCATCACGCGGCTGGAGAACACACAGTTTGATGCGGCCAATGGCATCGACGACGAGGACAGTTTCAACAGTTCCCCCGCCCTGGGCACCAACAGCCCCTGGAACAGCAAAGCTCCCTCCAGCCAGGAGAGCAAAAATGACAACCCCACCTCGCAGTCATCACAGTAGAAGTATTAGGGGCTAGCGAAAGGCTCGAGAAGCCACTCCAGGACACGACCCGGTCCTAGTCTTCTGCGTTGACGAGTCCTCAAATGTTCACGTGTGAAATCGGCCCTCTTCATCCTCCGTCGCCATCAGACATGCCGTTTTGTTGGTTCTTTTGTTTCTTTGAGAGTCGTTTTCCAACAGCATCCGTTTCTATGTCTCGATCAGGCTTAGCGATCAGGCTGTGGGTTATTGTTCCAACCTCGGGTCTCTCTGTGCGTGCTGTGCTTTGACACGCATGGCCGTTTCTGTTGTGCTCACTTGACAGGAAAGGATATTTTTTTTATCTTAACCATTTAGTGATATGACCATTGTGTGCACCTCAGATTCAAACCCAACACTCCATTTTTAAAAACTCAATTATTTGTTTTGTAGGACCTGGTTGGAACAAAAACCTGTACAGTTCCGGAGCTTGAGGACCGGAGTTGAGAACCACTACGTAAAGTCCTTAAAGTAAAACTAAATAAAGTGTAAAGCATCGAGGTTCTTGAGTTTGGTCATACCGAAATGGTCACCAAGAGCTTGCCTGACCATTATGCCAGACTCAAAGAAGTTTTTTTTTTTTCTTTCTTTCTTTTTTAATTGTTTGCATTCTGTTTGGTTTCTTGTTCTTTTTTAATTTTTTATAACTATTTCTAAAGAGAAAAAAATAAATAAGCAAGCAAACAAAAACTCTAAATATCCTTTGCACTCTTGTCACTGTATTTTGGATCTATTTTTCTTAAAAAAAATGATTATGATGAATTTTGTTCTTATTAAAACAAAAAAATGATAATCTTTAACTGGAAAAGGCTGTCAATCTCAATGTAAAATAACAAATTTTGTATTGTTACTGTTATCAATATTATTGTAAGTAGATGCTACTTTGCTCTAAACTTTACACCTATCTGTCTTTCTGTTTCTGTTTCAATCGTCTTTAAAAATGAGATTACATGATCATAGCATGTATGTCTGGGAACTGCATGTGTCAGACATTAGCTATTGCAAGTGTAATAGTCTCATGTTCGCAGGATCTAAATCCGACACTGTTAATACATCGGCTGGTGGCGAATTTTGTCCTGAGAGTGAGACCGTAGCTATGAACATTTTGTTTCTTGGAATTTTTTAGCCTATTGAAAAGAACAGACCAAGATCAATGCCTTTGTGTAAACCCAGTCATTCACACCAATTGCTAAAATCGTAATTTTGGTATACCAGCCATTGTTTTTTTTTTCCTACTCCTTCCCTGATGCTACAGGCCAAGGAGCAAGATCCTTTAATCTACACATTTATATTATGAGTTAGTTTTTTCATCATTTTGTTTGTGTATTTGTGATTGTATATTTAAGATTGTAGCCAAGTTCTGTATAAGTGTAATTCTATTTACTCTTCTTTAGGACCCCTGCGCCCTTTATCATTCATATGTCAAAAGTAAAGCCGAACCTCTCATTTCAAATCATTTCTAGATGCATTAAAGGTACAACTACCTTTCACCTATAAAGGTAGATTATAGTTTTTAAGTCAATGTACAATGTATTTATTTTTTTAAAGTCTTTGCCATTGCATTATATATCGAGACGATACATGTTGCTGTGTATTTGATGTTGCCTTTGTACATTTTTTTCACTTTTTATGTTATTTCATTAACCTAAGATGATATATAAGTTCTTGAATGAATCCATAAGAGTTCTTATAAACCTTGGATAATGTAAAAAAAAAAAAAAGTCCAGATCATTAATTCCTAGATTCCCCTTTGAGGTTACACTGTATTGGGTTTTAAAAACACCAGAGGGCACTCCATTGTAAGGCTTCCATTGACTTATAAAAATGGTCTGAAACTAAACTATGTAACCATTCCATGGCATACAAATTTGTCACTAAAATCCAGTGTTGTTTTGGGTTCATTTCTCAAGTCGGCTATAAAGCAGGTGTGCTCTTTCCTGTGTTTTCAGAGCCCATTTGTTTGTGGTTGCTTTACAAATATATTTTTGCCTAGTCTCTCCCATTGACAATTGATGTATGGTACCAATAAAACACATTTTCACAGCTTTCATGTCTGGCTTCCTTATCACCATCTCTGATAAGAAAAAAGTGAATGCTCTAATAGTCAATACTCAAGTGTTTGTCACTACTGGTCCTTTTCAAAATATTTGCATATTGTGATAAAGTTCATTATTTTCCATAATGTAATGATAAAAATTAAACTCATATTTTAGATTCATTGCACACCAACTTAAATATTTCAGGTCTTTTATTGTTTCAATATTGATGATTTTGGCATACAGCTCATGAAAACCCTCAAAAATATATATATATTTCATCCGACCAATAAAAGAAAAGTGTTTTTAATACAAAAAAGTCAACCTTCAAATAATTATGTTCAGTTATGCACTCAATACTTAGTCGGGAATCCTTTTGCAGAAATGACTGCTTCAATGCGGCGTGGCATGGAGGCGATCAGCCTGTGGCACTGCTGAGGTGTTATGGAGGCCCAGGATGCTTCGATAGCGGGCTTAAGCTCATCCAGAGTGTTGGGTCTTGCGTCTCTCAACTTTCTCTTCACAATATCCCACAGATTCTTTATGGGGTTCAGGTCAGGAGAGTTGGCAGGCCAATTGAGCACAGTAATACCATGGTCAGTAAACCATTTACCTGTGGTTTTGGCACTGAGCAGGTGCCAGGTCGTGCTGAAAAACGAAATCTTCATTCCTCCAGACTGGCACCATGATTTCCGAATGACATGCAAAATTAGCTTTCATCCGAAAAAAGTACTTTGGACCACTGAGCAACAGTCCAGTGCTGCTTCTCTGTAGCCCAAAAGTGGCTTGACCTGGGGAATGCGGCACCTGTAGCCCATTTCCTGCACACGCCTCTGGGTGTTTCTACTCCAGACTCAGTCCACTGCTTCCGCAGGTCCCCCAAGGTCTGGAATCGGTCCTTCTCCACCATCTTCCTCAGGGTCCGGTCACCTCTTCTCGTTGTGCAGCGTTTTTTGCCACACTTTTTCCTTCCCACAGACTTCCCACTGAGGTGCCTTGATACAGCACTCTGGGAACAGCCTATTCGTTCAGAAATGTCTTTCTGTTTCTTACCCTCTCGCTTGAGGGTGTCAATGATGGCCTTCTGGACAGGGTCGAGTCGGCAGTCTTACCCATGATTGCGGTTTTGAGTAATGAACCAGGCTGGGAGTTTTTAAAAGCCTCAGGAATCTTTTGCAGATGTTTAGAGTTAATTAGTTGATTCCGATGATTAGGTTAATGATTAGGTTAGAGTACCTTTTCATGATATGAGATTTTGGGTTTTCATGAACTGTATGCCAAAATCATCAGTATTAAAACAATAAAAGACCTGAAATATTTCAGTCGGTGTGCAATGAATCTAAAATATATGAAAGTTTAATTTTTATCATTACATTATGGAAAATAATGAACTTTTATCACAATATGCAAATTTTTTGAGAAGGAACTTTATTACAAGGAAGATCCTTTGCAATCTGTTCGGGATATAAAAGAGTTTTTGTTGTACTTTATGGTTCAAGCTGTGTTGCTTGTTCATAGTAATGATCATAGGCCACCAGGAAATGTCCTACATTTTACTGAAATTTATGTAAATTGTTAGGGCAATTAGCAGGAATAAGGAAAATGTTATCACAACTGTTCCTTGACGTAAATGGTTTTGGTAATTGAAAACGTTTCAGCAGGAACACTGAAATAAAAAAATGCTAAATACAGAAAAATAGTTTGTTGTAGTTTAATTTACTAACTTGCAAGTCATTCCAAATTCATGAGGGACAAAATATTTGGAGAGAATTTTTATTTTTCTAACTTGGTTGTCACCAAAACTGTTTTTTGGAGTTGAGAACCACTATGTAATGTCCTTAAAGTCAAACTATATAAAGTGTAAAGCATCGAGGTTCTTGAGTTTGGTAATACCTAAAATGGTCACAGACAGCTTGCCAGACTCGGAAGAAATGTTTTTAAAAAAACACTTTTATTCTGTGTTCTTCTTTTATTCTTTTATTCTTTCTTGTTCTTTTTTCATTTTTTTTTATTTATTACAAATTTTAAAGAAAATAAATAAATCTGAAAATAGAAAATAAGTTATAGAGGTTTGGAACAACATTAGGTTATGTGATAATTAATTTTTTTGGTAAACAATGCTGTATCCAGTCCAGTATACTCGAGTCCACAGAGCCTCCCATCCTCCCTCCCTCCCTTCCTTCCTCCCTCCACTCCCCCACCCACCCTCTCTCTTCATTTATTCTTTTATTGCTTCACTCAATGCAGCTAAACTTCAGTGTTAACATCAGGTTTCTCTCAGAGGGATAAAAACACTGGATCTTAGACTACTGGCTCATTTGAACTGAACTAAAGGAACACGCTCAACAATAGCTGGACTTAAAAGGTAAAACAGGTACTTTTGTGTGTGGCCTGATAGAAGTGCTCTATCTCTTTTTAGCTTCCCCTCCTTTTACTTAGTTCTCAGTTTACTGTTTTTAGGTAAACAGTTTAGCTAAACTACACTGACCCATTTAACATTTAAGCGTCTTTTTAAATAGGTCTAGAGCGAGTTCTGTTTGTATGTAAGAAATTGTACAACAAACAAGGTAAAGGTGATTTTATTTATCGAACAATAGTTCTGTGCTGCCTTCAGAGCATTTGCATTCCTGACGATGTTTGTTTATGCTTAAGCATGGAGGATGTGTTTTAGGATGTAAGTAAAGCTGGCATAAGCTGCCGTTCATTGTTCCCTAACTATTAGTTGCTGTAATTATAATACAATGGTCATGTTTATGATGACTTTTTATGTTCTAAAGAAGCTTTTAGTGAATAGACTAATTGTTGATTGACCTTTTACCATCGTATAGGTGACGCCTGATGCCCATAAGAATCAAGACATGACCTAAAAACCCACTGACTAGTGATCAAAAACATGAGGTCCAGAATGAAAGGAGTTTTTTGGAGTGCCGTTTTGCTGTTTCTTTGCACATTCGTAAGCGTGCAACCATCCTGTCCAGACGAGACGATAAGAACAGAGCTACAAAATCCAAATGAAAAACCTACCCAGCTGACCTTCAACAGTGCCTTTATGTCTCCAATTGTAAATTCATTCATGGGTTCTGTCCAGCCTAAATCATTCCCTAAAGGTGAGTTCATGTTGTTTATTTTGGATCTACTTGTTTGACAAAGGTGTATTCAGTACATGTTTTTTTTGGTTACCAGTGGGTTTATCCATATGCAAACAAGATGCTATGTGTGGCACAGATGCACCAGACTTGATCTTCTGCTTGTAATGGTTGTTTTAGACTCATTAGAGGAGTTAATAGGCTGGGTTGATGCACATGGCTAGATGGTGCTCATTCAGGTGGGATAAATGCTCACAGTTAATTGTCAGAAGCAAAAAAAACACTGCAAATAACCATGCAAATGTCTACGGGATTCCAGTGATCACTCCTCCCCATTCTGAATGCTTTGTTTACCTCAAAAATACGTTATTGACGCACTCTAAAAATAATGCTCGGTTATTTCAACCCATGTATGGGTTTGTCTATATTTGACCCAAACATGTTAAAAAAAACAGCCCAGCACTTTTATTTTTTGTGAATGTTACAGTCTGGATCATTAATGAAAAGGCAAACTTTTGAGTTAATTATTACCTGCAAACTCATTGCTGAAAGAAAATTACGTTTATTGTTGCATGACCTCATAAAGTTCAGAACTGTTCATAAAATGTTAACAATGTCTCTTTGAGCTATAATTATAGGATCAAACACAAACTTCGAATGCATCCCTTACACAAAATTATTTATTCTCACAATATAATGAAGCATTACCTCATAGAAATGCTAAACTACTACTCCACCTCATTGAAAATTCATGTTACAATGACAAAGGTCTATTCATCATCGCCAAACAATAGTTTTCTTGTGTAAGTCTACTTGTATACTTTGACTCTAGTTAAGTATTTTATTATAATACCTAGTTACCTACAAGCTGACATCAAAATCTATTGAGGGGAAGAAGAAAAAAACAGGAAGTATGCAAGCTTGTTAATGTGTTAATGTTAAACAGAGAGTTTCTATAGCTTTAACCTTGGCACTTCATCACCGTTGGCCTCTGAGACAATCAAAGCACAATGCTAAACACTGAATATGTGTTGTGTAAATAAATATTAAACAGTAATGTACAATGTTTTGACTTTTTTTCCCCCTGTAGATCTGCTGGTTGGAATGATAAACAACATCAAAACAATACAAACTGATACGGTTATTAAAGAGGTATGTAATGGATCACACCTGCATGTAAATAAACATTTGCATCATAAACACCTTAGCAGATGCAATATATATGTGACTTTCCTATGTATAAGAATATGTACTTCTGGGCTTTCTTTTTTATTAAAGGTGGTCAGACCACATAACTAATAACTATTGTAGGAGGGCTACAAAATAGTTGTGTGTGTGTGTATGTATATAATATACACACACACACACACATACAATATATGTACAGGCCCAAAGTTTGGACACATTACTATTTGTAATGTTTTTGATAGAAGTTTCTTCTGCTCATCAAGCCTGCATTTATTTAATCAAAAATACAGATTTTTTTTTAAAATATTGTCTTATATTATTACAATTTAAAATATTTGGTTTTCAATTTATTATACTTTAAATGATCATTTATTTCTGTGATGCAAAGCAGAAATTTCAGGATCATTACTCCAGTCTTCAGTGTCCAGTCTATCACATGATCCTTCAGAAATCATTATTCTGATTTATTATGAGTGTTGAAACACACTGCTGCCTAATATATTTGATGAATAAAATGCATTCAAAATAACTGCATTTATTCAAAATAAAAACATATTGTTAAATAATATAAATCTCCTTTACTATCATTTTTTTTTATCAATTTAACATCCTTGCTGAATAAAATTATTGATTTATTTGAAAAAAAAAAGAAATAAAAAAATGACTAACCCCCAAATTACTGACCAGTAGTGTATATTGTGGTTACAGAATATTTCTTTTTTTAAAACATTTGCTTCTTTTTTTAAATTTTTATTTTATTTTTACTTTTTATTCATCAAAGTATTATAAAAAAAAAAGTATCGCAGCAGAACTGTTTCCAACTTTGAAAATGAATCATCATATTAGAATGATTTCTGAAGGATCATGTGACACTGAAGACTGGAGGAATGATCCTGAAAATTCAGCTTTGCATCACAGAAATAAATGATCATTTAAAGTATAATAAATTGAAAACCAATTATTTTAAATTGTAATAATATAAGACAATATTACATTTTGTTTGTATTTTTGAGGAAATAAATGCAGGCTTGATGAGCAGAAGAAACTTCTTTCAAAAACATTACAAATAGTAATGTGTCCAAACTTTTGGCCTGTACTGTGTGTGTGTGTGTATATATATATATATATATATATATATATATATATATATATATATATATATATATATATATATATATATATATATATAAAATTGTTTGTTTTTTAATGGAGAACAAAATTACTTAGTCTTTGGCTACAGAATTACTTTAGCTTATTATAAATTCTTATTAAAGCTATATAAATTTGTGTGTGCTGGGACAGGTTTCTCAGGATTTCTTTTACGTAAATGATGCCGACAGCTATGTTTTGTTGTGTAAACAAATACTCACTATTTGCCAGTTTCTATGACTGATTTGATCACACCATCAGACATGTTTTGGGTACACACTTGAGCAGAGCAAATGAGTACACGTTTACACCTGTTTGATGTCATCAAGAGTTTATTTTATTTTTATTTTTTATCAGTCTCATCTTTACGGCACAATATAGCTTACGTAGCTTAGTGTCATATATCCACACTAACCAAACTGTCTAACCTCTTTCACTTATGGCAAGGTTTTGCTATATGAGATAGGTTTCCTGGTCTGTGTTGCCATTGGGATCCTCTACATTGTCTTGATGCCTCTAATTGGCCTATTCTTCGCCTGCTGTCGTTGCTGTGGTAACTGCGGGGGCCGCATGTACCAGAAGCAGAAAACGAACATCAACTGCAAGCGAAGAAGCTTTTACTGCTCCACATTACTCATCACAGTATTAATTCTGTGAGTACCAGTTTAAGTTTAATATTAAGTGATCTCAAGACAAACACTTAGTTTTTTTTTATGTAACTGGTATATATTATCATGTGTTTTATGTAATATACACTCACCAGCCACTTTATTAGGTCCACCTGTTCAACTGCTTGTTAACGCAAATATCTAATCAGCCAATAACATGGCAGCAACGGGGTTCCTTTCATGTGAACTCCGGTACGGTTCGCTGCTGATGTAAACGTAATCGGAAGTGCTATTAATCACATTATATTAATGAGTTGATAAAAATGTGTGTTTTGTGTGTGTTTCACTCATTTACCCTGGAAGAGAGCTGTAGATCTCATTTCTGCTCGTCTTCGGCGTTCTTTAGAGCATTTGCAGTGCATTTGCGGCAGATATACGCAAGTGCTATAATGTACTGAAGCTTTGGTAACAAAACCAATGGTTAAAGAAACTAAACTATAAAAGTGACGGGAGCAAATACATTTTGCCTTCACACGCACTGTCGTTACTAAGCAACTGGGTAAACAGCTGCGGCTTTGATGACGCAAACAAACCCAAAAAATATAATATGAACACAGCAGCGGGGGCAGGGGGAGCAATCGAACTCGGGTTCGGTCCAGGCAATAGAACCAAGTGTGAAAGCACCCTTAGGCATGGTCAGGAACTGAGCACCAGAAGGAGGAAATAAGTGACTTTGAACGTGGCATCGTTGTTGGTGCCAAGCGGGCTGGTCTTAGTATTTCAAAAACTGATCTACTGGGATTTTCATGCACAACCATCTCTAGGTTTTACAGAGAATGGTCAGAAAAAGAGAAAATATCCAGTGAGCGGCAGTTCTTTTGGGGAAAATCCCTTGTTGATGCCAGAGGAGAATGAACAGATTGGTTCAAGCTGATAAAAAGGCAACAGTAACTCAAATAGTCACTTGTTACAACCGAGTCAGTTTTTGCTGCGGCATTCAAATGGGTCAGAATTTGTCGTATAAACAACATGAAAGCATGGATCCATCCTTTCCCGTATCAATGGTTCAGACTGCTGGTGGTGGTGTAATGGTGTGGGGGATGTTCTCTTGCCACGTTTTGAGCCGCTTCGTACCAATTGAGCATAATTTAAATGCAGTGGTTTGCCTGAATGTTTTCAGTACCATGTTGAATCTGACACGAGTAATTAACGCAGTTCTAAAAGCAAAAGGGGTACTAGGGGTCCAACCCAATATTAGCAAGGTGATCCTAACAAAGTGTCTGGTGTATGCATATCAGTATCTTAAATTAATATGAATCGCTGTGCAGGGCAGGGAACGTTTGCATGTTCCTGAGCAGTACATACACTTCAGAGACTGTGATGCGCAGCTCCACAGAACTCACAGACATCTTGGAGAATTTCAAAAGCTACATTACTACTGTTCCTGAGGTACACAATTCAGAAGTTAAATGTTGTACGAAAACCTCATGTTATATGTCACACATTAACTTAATACACTACCTTTCAAAAGTTAATGTTTTTTATGCTTTTATGCTTAACAAGGCTTTTTATCAATCTGACATCAATTTGGTAAAGTAAAAACAGTAATACTGTGATATTGTATTACATTTTAAAATAACAATTTTTTATTTGAATATAATTTTGAAGAATAATGTCACATGATTCTTCAAAGTCATTTCAATACACTGATTTGGTGTAACATTTAACAAGTAACAGTTGTGCTGCGTAATATTTTCTTGGAAACAGTGATGCCTTTTTTAGTATTCTTTTTTGGATATAAGGTTAAAAAGAACCTTGTTTATTTTAAATAGAAATCTGTTGTAACATCATAAATATCTTTACTTTCACTTTTGATTCATTTAATGTATTCTCACAGAATAAAATACTTATTTTTCCATTTCTAATAAACACTGTTTCAGGGTGATTTATCTTAACAATGCTGAATTGAACTGAATGCTACTGATATATAATGAAAATGTTATACTCTTTATTCCTCAACAGCAAATCCTACAAGTGACAAAGGAGAGCAATAAGACTGTGGATAAGGTCGAATACAACTTAAATGGTAACTCAGAAATGAATAGGAACTCAGGGCAATGTATAAATTGTGGTTGTATTGCCAATTATTAAAAAAGTTAATATCTCACATTAAATTCCTGCATTTTTTTTTTTATCTTATAGAAATAGGACCTTTGCTTGGCAAATCGATCCAGAATGGTCTTAAAGTTTCCCTCGACCCAGCATTTAACTCCATTTCTGAAATAGCTGAGGGTATGTACAGTATGCATGTAGACATAAAATAAAACAGCAGTCCACCCACCACAGTCCCATTCTTTAGGAAACTTGCTCCGTGACCAAGCCTGCTCTTCTTGACTCAACTTTATAGTGTTAATGAATCCATTGATTTTAAAATATATTTTGTTCTTTATGTATGTGTGTTACAGTGGTAAACAGCACCAGCGCTGGACTGTTGCAGCTTAATAAAACCTTGGATTTATTGAAACCAAAAGTGGATGCATTGCAAGCTAATTTATCAGCAGTGAGGCAGCGGATTAATAACACTATGCATTTGTCAGACTGTGTAAACTGCAGTACATTTCAGCCAGAACTGGACAAACTATCATTGGATGGAAGTCTTGAAGTAAGCTAAACCAGAGGTGTCATCATGGGGACAAACCAGTAAAAAGTTCAGTGGGAAATTCTTTTATGGCTGTTCAGTGAAGCATGTGGCATCCTGATTATATCATGATTTCACTTCAGGCTTTGTCATAGTTACATTACTCAGTCATTCTCATTCTCTTTGAAGCTGGATAGTAGTCTCAGGTCAGGGATTGGAGCACAGCAAGTTTTGCGTCAGTCTTCTGGGTAAAACTAGCACGACTAGAAAACCCACACAATATTTTGGCTTAGATTACATGACTATTATATAAATTTTTTCTAACAGTACAGAGGACCAAATCGTATTACCAGTCTGTGCACACAATGGCTCAAACGCTTTCTTTGAAGGGAAGCAGGGATACGGGAACAAAGAAACAAACAATGAGTAACACAAGATGTCATTGTTAACACACCAATGTTTACAAGCTATTTCTCTTGGAAACCAAACTATTTCCTGGTTGAAAGATATTTCCATAAATACTAGAGGGTTTCTGTTGTAGAGAAAAATAAGGTGTCACTATCTCTGTGAGTGTGGACGGCAGCGTCGTGCATTTATGTACACACAGCTTTTACTGCCCTCTAGTGTTTAATGTGCTGTGCTTGATTTTTTTGCTATGCTTGACAGTTGGACCAAAATTGAAAACGTAGGACTATATTAAATGTATAAAATATATTCTTTTTTATTTTAAACCATGTACATTTAGAATAGTCATAGCAGAACTCAAACTAGCATGAACTCCACACACTGAAGTCAATGAGGTACATGTTTTCATATTATTTCTAGATCGCGTGACTGAAAACTACTCATATTTCATTGACTTAAATGTATGTATGTAAAAGCAAAAGAGGACATCCTGACATGTATTTTTTCCCACTCCAAGTGTTATGCTGATAATATAATTTATAATGAGTAAAGCCAATGACCTTTAAATGTGTTTTGTCTTGCATAGTTTCCTGATCAAAATGATTTGAGGTCTGCTGCAGACAAGGCCATAAATGCTAATGTCACTGGACAGGCAGAAAAGGTTAGTGCCTTTTTTCCCCAGGTATACATAATCACTTCCATTTTTACACTCACGCACACACATGACCATTCAGAGGTTTAAGGTCTGTAAACCTATACATTTATTGAAAGTCTCTTATGCTCACCAAGGCTGCATTTATTTGCTTAAAAATACAGCACAAACGTTTATATTGTATATTAACAATACAACAGTACATTGTAAAGTTCAAAAAAAAAAATAATAATTCAAATATGCTGATTTGCTGCTCAATTATCTTATTATCACAGTTAAAATATATATTTTAAATAGGCCTATATTAATTTTTTTTAAAAACTTTTTTAGGGATTATTTAAAGAATATAAAGCTAAAAAGCTTTATTTCATTAAAAATAGGACTTTTGTAATATTATAAATGTCTTTACTGTGACTTTTGTTTTTTAATGTGTCCTTGCTTAATAAAAGTATTATTTTCTTTCTAACTTAAAACTTTTGTAGGCCTATTTAACAGTTATGCTGATTGTTCAATGTCCATTGTTTGTTTTCCAGGGGAGAATTTTTTTTGAAAGTATTCCTGATAAGGTGAAAACTCAGACGAAAGGAACTGTGCTGTGTAAGTGTGTGTTGTTAAGTGACCTTGACAAGTTTGTAGCTTCTTTCTGAAAAATCTTCTCCCATGAAATTTTGTTTACTGAGGGTTTAAATAGTGTAATGTACTTGAAGTTGCTGATCAGTCTAGTTGTTAAAGTGATCTTGTGTCTTGTGTCCTTCAAAGTGGCTTTGCTTCAGCTTCAAGATATAAAAAAACAGATCTCAGGTGTGACTAAAGACCTTCCTCTTGATGTATTGGAGAATATTAAAAGACCACTAACTGACGTGCAGAATTCAATCTCAACATATTCTCCAGAGATAGAGCGATCAAGTCAAATCAGGTACTTACACAAAATTTGTATTTCCTTGAATCACTTTGTTTTCAAATACTTTTTATTCAAATATATTTGAATTTTAACATTTAAAATAATATAAAAGTGAAAAATAAACTGTGTGTGTGTGTGTGTGTGTAGCCGGGCTGTTGGATTGGTCCTGAGCTGTCTGATTTTGCTGGTGGTGATCTGTAATTTTCTGGGTCTGCTGCTGGGTTCAGTTGGACTAAATGCTAAAGCCAATCCCACTGAACGCTCCGGCACATCCAACTGTGGAGGAGTTTTCTTCATGGCGTGAGTACAAAGTCCCCTCGGATTTGTGTTTGTGAAACAGTGTGCAACTGTTGTATTGTTATATATATTGCAATAAATTAACACTTACTTCCTCTTGTGTCATTTTAGAGGAGTAGGTTTTAGCTTCCTGTTCTCCTGGATCTTCATGTTAGTGGTGTTGATACTTTTCATAGTGGGGGGTAATACCTACACCCTGGTCTGTAAACCATGGCAGAGCAAGGAACTCATACAGGTGATTCCAAAAACGTTAACTCATTGTGTTTAAACATATGACTTTTAATAAGTTGCTAAGAGTTAACCGTCTCTGGTATTTTCCAGCAAATTTACATTTTGCTGTAACATTGCCAGTACATTTGGTAGTCAATCATATTGTGTTTCCTAGGTTATTGACACTCCAGGGCTGATTCCAGGGTTCAACCTGTCCGGGATTCTGAATTTGAAGACAAACCTGACCATTCTTAATGTGTATAGGTACATCTCACGAAGCAGGATGACTGATGGCTCTCATATTTTTATAATTTGTCCAATATAAATCAATAAATCAAGTTTTCTATTTCTAGTGATTGTCAACAGAATAAGCCTTTATGGACCACATTTCATCTAAATGAGCTCTTCAACCTAAATGATATGTTAAATGTTTCAAAGGTGAGAATTATTTCTTTACCTCTACTTTTTTTTATATGTGGATGCATCACTTATTGGACACTAATTACTCAACTGTCTGATTTTCTCAACAGTACCAAACGCAGATTTATCAGACCTTTGAGGAAGCAAATATCAACATATCAAACATCACTGTCCTCAGTCCGGAGGTAAAGTCTCAGCTATACAACTTTTCTAGCAGTGCCAAGTCTATGAACTTCAGCAACATTATAGAGCAGGTAAATGTACAGTTCATTCTCAAATGAAGACTAGCGCATATTGTTTGTGAAATCAAATATAGGAGGGTACATATAGGCCTTTCTTTTTTACTACGCATTATTCAGAAACATTTTTCTATATGCATGTATGATTATATACTTAGTCATGTGAAAGAGAAAGGACACCCTTTAGAATTTTATGGTTTTATGCATCAGAACATAATAAAAATCATGGTCGTAAGCAGGTCTTAAAATTAGGAAAATAGAACCTAAAATGACATCACATCATTTGTGTCATTATTTACAGTATTTAAATAAAATAAGGCTAAATGGAACAGCCATGGGTGACAAGTACACCCTGTGATTCAATGAAGGATGTAGAACGACTTTTATCAGCAATGAATTGAAGGAATCATTTTCTGTATGACAGTAATAGTCTCTCACATCGTTCTGGAGGAATTTTGGCCTGTTCTTTTTCATAACTTTGCTTCATATCATTGAGGTTTGTGAGCATTTTATTTATGCACAGCTCTCTTAAGGTCCCGTCGCAAAATTTTAGATGGGTTGAGGTGTGGACTAGGCCAGTGCAACACCATGATTCTTTTCTTTTGTCAGCCATTCTGTTGTAGATTTGCTGGTGTGCTTGGAATCATCGTCTTGTTGCATGACCCAATTTCGGCCAAGCTTTAGCTGTTGGACAGATGGCCTCACATTTGACTCCAGAATACTTTGGTATACAGAGGAGTTAATGTTAGACTCAGTGACTGCAAGGTGTCCAGTTCCCGTTGCTACAAAATCAGCCAAAAATCATCAATGTGATTGACAGTTGGTCTGAAGTGTTTGTGTTGTTATGCTGTGTTTAGTTTTCGCCTAACTTAGTGCTGTGCATTATGGCCAAACATCTCCCAAACAAAGGCCATTGTTCCAGAAGTCTTGTAGTTTGTTCAGTTGGAACTTTGCAAACCTAAGCTACCCTCCTATGTTCTTTTTATAAAGAAGAGTAACCCTTCCAAACATGCCATACTTGTCCTGTCTTTTTCTAATTGCACTGCCATGAACATTTAACATGGTAACTGAGGCGTGTAGAGTCTGAGGTGTAGTTCTTGGGTGTTTAGTTTTTTTCTCTGAGCATTGCGCCGTCTGAGCTTGGGATGAAATTGCTGGAACATCTATTCCTGGGAAGATTGGCAACTGTTTTGAATGTTTTCCACTTGTGAATAATCTTCCTTACTGCAGACTAATGGACTTCAAATTGATGGAAACAACAATTTCTTCTGTAAGATCATTGCTGATGTCTTTCCTCCTTGGCATTGTGTTAACATACCTGGATGATCCAGACCAGCAAAACTAAGACATTTGATTACCTGACTCCTACTTACCCTCTTAATTCCTATGGAAGCAGTAAGGGTGTACTTAGTTTGTCACCTATGGCTTTTCCATTTTGGCCTAGTTTTTGTTAAATAGATAATGACACAGTGTAATACATGTCATGTGTTGTTGTTCTTCTGAGGTTGTATTTATCTAATTTTAAGATCTGCCAAGGACAAGATGATATTTTATTATGTCCTTGTACATACAAATCATATAATTCAATAGGGTGTCCTTTCTCCTTTCTTTTTAACAGGAGTATATATATATATACTAAATACAATTTAACAGCACTTTAAACAGCACAGTATAACAGGTTTGAACATTCAAATGCCAAAATGTACTTACTTAATGTACTTGAAAGAAAGTGCAAGAAAATAAATTTCTAATATTGTGTGTGTATGTATATATATATATATATATATATATATATATATATATATATATATATATATATATATATATATATATATATATATATATATATATATATATATATAGTGAAGCTATATATAAAATGGCCAAAACTAAATACATTTTGTTATTTTTTTATATTTCAGATTAATGATTTGTCAGGGACAAATCTGAGCTCAGCAGCTGAAAGTCTAGATAACTTGGCTGGTAAACAGGTGAATTTTACAGTCTTGTTAAAAGTTTCCTGCTCCAGAGTACGACTGATGTGAATCACATACACTTTTCTGTGTGTTTTTCAGAAAAACATAACTATCTCTGCGCAACTGCGTGGGGAAGCTAAAGATCTGCGCGACATCCAGACTGATATCACGTCCAACATTATGCCTTTAATGGTTTGTTAACACAAAGAAAAAGACTAAATGTGACATTATCATTAGGAAAAAATGATATTAATATCAAAGTGTTCATCACTAGTTTGCATCAGTTTGGTTTATTGTGACCTTCATCCTTTTCCTCTTTGCAGCTGGAACTGAATGCTACCATTAAGAATCTCAGCACAGTAGCATCACAAATCAATGTAAGTAAACACTAGTCATTATATGTGCCAGAGTGTATTTGTCTAACTCACGGCCTAAAATACAGTATATTAGTATTTAAAACAGATTTCATTAAAGACTCCATGGCATATATGATGATTTGCAAATTACTGTTTTTGCAGGAGATATTAGGGAGCACTGGTAATTTTGTCACAGTTCACTATATACAGTATATAGGTTGAAAGTCATTTTTTTTATTTATTTAATTAATAATTTTATTTGAAGCAAGAATGCATTAAATTGATCATAAGTTAATAAAATTGCTATTTTAAATAAATGCTGTACTTTTGATTTTTCTATTTATCAAAGAATCGCGGAAAGAAAAAATATCCCCGTTTCCAAACAAATAAAAAGCTGAACATTTTTCAGTATATAACAATAATAATAATAAGTGTATTTACAGCAAAATAATAACGGTACATTTTAGAATATTGAAAACGGTTACTTTAAATTGTAATTATATTTTACAATTTGTTTTTATATATTTAAAAAAAAAGATAATTTTTATGCTCTTAAAAGATAAGAGCATAAGATATTATATATATATATATATATATATATATATATATATATATATATATATATATATATATATATATATATATATATATATCTTATGCTCTTATCTTTTAATCTTCATAGCCCTTATTTAAATATTATATAATTTCTTTCCTTCATTCATTTTGTAGGCAACTGTGGAGAATGTTCTTAAAAAAGTTGGTTTTGCTCAGGACGTCCTGAACTACAACATATCACAAATAGTGAAAAATGTGAGTTCAAAATCAATGCTATATTTAACTAAATCATCTGTCAGGATACTGTATGCACAATGATGAAGTAATCGACTTAAAAAAATAATTGTCGCTTTTTTTTTCTGCAGGAGAGCATGTTATTCATAGAATGTCAGCTGGAAATCTTTCTGGCATATGTTCGCTGGGCAAATCAAACGGTATATATATTTGTCTTTATTAATATTCAAGGTGCCAACTATTTGAATGATTATTAATATTAATAGTTATTATTAATATTATTGTGTTGTATTCTGTGTCAGATCACGGAGAGGATGGGTCGTTGTGGGCCTGTGGCTGCTGCAGTAGACAGATCAGTGGATTTTCTTTGTAAACACCTGGTGGGATCTTTGGTAAGAATCCATTATTTATAGTCTTTTTCTTTTTATAGTGCTGATGAATTTTTTAAAGTGACATGTAAAGGCCAAGTATGCAACCAGTGCACACACATTAGAAATGAGTAGTGAACACACGCACTGCAAAACATGGACATGTTGAAGCAGTGGGCTGCCGTTTTGCTGTGGCACCTGGAGAGCAATTTCAGGTTAGGTGCCTTGCGCAACTTGTGTCTGGGTATCACCAGATCAAGCTCAATCTTTTAAGATTAAACATTGGTCTGGGGTGTCTGCACTGTATTTTCATGAGAGACATGATCAACGGGCATAGTTCAAATGACTCTGTACGAAATTAGATAGTCCTTCAACCAATCAGACCACAAGAGGCGTGATCAACGGGCATAATTAAAAAGACTGTACGCAATTGGAGAGTCCTTCAGACTATCGATCTGTGCTAAACTCGCCAATAGCGTGGTTTGTGATTAGTCCCTGCAAATTTTTCACAGAAGCAGGATAGAAATATGTTCAGGTTTCCAGCCTGAGCTGCAGGGGGAAATTAAATCGCAGACAGATCGGGCTGGGTTTACCCAGTCTATTGTGCAAGGGCACCTCAGTCATTTCCTTCCAGTATCGAAAATCCAAACCCACAACTTTCGGGTTACCAGTCTGACTCGCTAACCATTAGGCCACGACCCCTAGTAAGTGCACATGCGGTTGCCATCTAAAAAAAACCTTAACAACTAAAAAATAATGTACTGTCTGTTCCCCAGAACGCCTTTTGGTTCAGTTTGGGCTGGTGTATGATATTCCTGATCCCCAGCATCATTTTCTCAGTTAAACTGGCCAAGTACTACCGCAGGATGAAGTATTCAGATGTTTACGAGTAAGGTATTTTATTTGTTTCTTAAATGTGAAGGCAGATTATATATGAGAAGTTTTTTTAAAAACATATTTCCCTACTGTAATGGATTCATTCAGTCTCCTTATTTCTCTTTAAAGGAACAATCACATCAGGATGAATCCTTTCCCAAAGGCCCACCTCAAACCTGAATTATTGGAAAATGAGAAACAACAACCTTTTACATACTTGCATAAATAAAAATGACAGTAAAGTTTGATTTACACACACGAACCCAAAGATCAATAAATTAAAAATGGTGGACAAATATGGAGCCCCTAAAAGGACATAGTGATGGAAAAAAAAGATTTTGTGTCATTACTTTTGCATTCTCTCGCAAATGTTTTGCGTTCCCTCAAAAAACATTGCATTACTTCGCAAAACATGTGCATTCAGAAACATTGTGTTCACTCACAAAGAATAAGAAAAGTTTTTTTTTCCACCATCACCCTGTTCATTTAGGGACTCTGTAATAAAGAATTACATAGAAAATGTAGTACTTTGCTGTAGACTGTATCAAATATTTCTTGTGTCAAATGATTTCAGAACTTAATATTTAAATGAAACGAACAACTTTAATTTTACAACTGTAATATGTTTTTTATTATAATAGATTAATGGGAGGTCAAACTTTAGAACGCACTTTATAAGGTCCTGCAGGGATTGAGATTTATTCAGTAAGATATATACTGTTACAAATATACTGCTGACATTGTACATTTCTTTTTTTTTTTTAAACCCCAACATTTCTATCAGACTCTTCTATTGAGGAATTAGGTGCGGTCAAAGGCCTATTAAACATTTCTTGTCATGTGTTAATCACAATAATAATAAAAGATGCTGCTCACACTACCATGCTGAACCTGTTTGTTTGGTGTAAACAAAAGCATCACTTGCCACTCTCTGTCTAGCCGACCCATCTAGAAAACCTTCCCCCAGTCAGTCCACCCTACATCCTGTGACCGAGGGCTTGCGGCACTGCTGCCATTACAACAGTGTTCCAATCAGGATGAAGTACTAGAGCAGTGAAACATACATTCCACGCATACCTGTGCTGCTTTGGAGACTAAAAAACAGCAATCACGGACAACAGGATCAAGTATTCAGAAAATTGATCCTATGAAAATATGAAAGGTTATCATGACTTAGCATTTGGATTAGCAAGTGCCAGAGATACTTGAGAGAGACACATGCGATCGATCGATAGATAGATAGATAGATAGATAGATAGATAGATAGATAGATAGATAGATAGATAGATAGATAGATAGATAGATAGATAGATAGATAGATAGATAGATAGATAGATAGATAAACAACGCCTCAGAAAACTCAGCCACGCCAATATTCAATAAACACTTGTGGATCACAAAGAGAAAAATAGAACTGTAATTTAGCTCTCAAAATACAATTAGCTATGCTGTGTCAATTCAGGGCAGCATAAGCCTGTACAATGTGATTGAGTTTGAAGCTGGTCACTGTATAATAGAATTTAGCTCAATTGAATTTAAAGCAGTGCTGTGAATTCTGCCTCTGAGCCCAGAAGGAATGCAGAGGGTGGAGCTGTACAGACCTAGTGAGTTTATAAAGCTTTACATTGGAAACGCATCAGAATTCATCTCTCTGACCACACAACATTACTACGGGCAGGAGAAGTCTGTGACACTTTAAATCAGAAAAAGACCTAAAAATTAATCGCTGCAATATACAAGTCATATTTAATAGCTTTCTACAATGATAAAATCCCTGTGGTAGCACTAAATACAAGAGCAATCCTGAAAACATGTAAGACATTTAACATTACATTTCTAAATCTAAATAGTCTGATGCATCAGCATGCACATTACATTTTATATTACTTTAAACAATTCATAGCTTATGCCTATTTCGTTAAAAGAATAATTACACCAGCATCTGATGACAAACTGTAGTGTCAATAAAAAAGATATGTTTATGCTAGGGGTTTATAAAATAAATTATCTGGAGCATGAAATGTGAATAATGCTTAGTCATCTCCAAAAAGATCAGGGTGACAGCATGCCTTCATGTGATTACTTATAAAAAGGACACATCTGAAGGTTAGGACAAAGAAAAATACTGTTTAGAAAACACCAAAGACATGACGAAATGCAGCAAACCAAGTAAACATAAAACAACATATATTACATTATATATACGGAATAATTAAAGCAGTAGTTAAACATCTGTGAACTGCAGTAATTCCTGTACAATTGTAATAATTAATGAAATATAATCTGATCCGAAGAAGCTCCATAATTCTGTTCAGACCATGCAAGGTACATAACACTTAATATGAGTTCAGTTCAGTTCAGTAGAGTACTGTTCATCCAAATATGATATTTTGTCATAATTTACTCACAATCATGTCTATCTAAACCTGTTTCACTTTCTATCTTCTGTAAAATAAAAAAGAAGGTTTTATTTTTTTTATCAATACAGAAAATAGGGTCCAAAGTTTGTTTTGGACCCCATTGACTTACTGTATTGACAACAAAATATATTTTGTTCTACAGAAGACAGAAATTCATACATCTTTAGAAATAGCATAAGGGCTGAGTTAATTTTTGAGTCAACTTTAATAACAGTCTATTGAAAGGTTTTTAGACATGATTTGTGAGTGGGAGAGTCAGACCAGGCTGGCTCTAGATGTTACTTGAGATCAAGAGGAAGTCCTCTGCTTGGTCTCCTGGTGCTCAGCATCTCTGTGCAGTCCCTTTGGTTGGCGTGGAGGCGTGAGTGGAGGAATTGTGGGTGACTGAAGAATATCTGCGTATCTGTGGCTAGGTTTGGTCTCTCTTTGGAGAACTTTTCTGAGGAGCGGTTTCAAAAGTCCAATGGTGACCTGGCTGCCGTGAGCTTCGAACGGTCCCGAGTTCTGCGCAGAATCCGGCAGGTTTTTCAGTACAATATTAAGTATGCTCGTCACAGTCATGTCCTCTGGACAAAGAGTCCACAGCAGGTCCAAATAAGGGTCTAAGTCTCTATGCTGGGACACTTCACACAGCAGAGCGTTGAAAATCTCTTTGTTCAGAAGCGGGCTCTTACGGCAGAACCTCTCGGCTACTTGTGACACCCGTTCCCACTGGCTTTGCTCGATGAGAATCCGCAATGCTTGCATTATTGCTTTAGGCCTCTCGCTGCACAAAAGCAGCTCCACTTCCAGGTGTTGATAGGAACCTTTACAAGGGAGAACAGTCAAGGCCCGTTTATAGAGCGGCAAGCTCTCAGAGCTCTCCTTCATACCATAACTCCATGAAGATGAGGAGGTCATGCCTGTCTGCTGTTGTGCCAATTCCAGAAACCTGGGGAGCCAGCTGGGCTGGAATTTGAAGATGGAGTGACACAGGAGCTCAAAAACAGGCAGGTTCATCGTAGTGTGTTTCTGCTGACCATTGCAGTGAGCAAAGTTTGCTGTGGGTTGCAGAGGGCTGAGGATGATTTTCCACAACTCAGCAGGAGCTTTAGACGACAATGATCCCTCACCGTTGCACCTCAGATGCAGCACTGCTTGCATGGCGTGCCAGGAATAAGTGGGAAAGAGTTGGAAGATGCTGTTCAGGTATTGAAGATTCTCCCTCTCTAGCTCACCGCCAAGCAGCCTGCAGATCTCCTGCTGCACCAAGGTTTCACAATAGTTCTCAAGATCTTTCTCAGAAGCCTTCACCATTGACGTTTTGATGTCCTCTAGCAAAACAAGACTTCTAAGTTCTGATTCAAGTGAGCTCATGAGCCTTTCTTGACCCGAGGAGTGTTTCTCACCAGTTTTGGTCTTCTGGTTGCAGAGGAAATCCCTGAGGATGGCAGCCAGTGATATAGGAGCTTGAAACATCCCACCTTTTTTGAGCTTCTCCACCGTGAGCTGCGTGCTACTTAGACTTCTTTGCTGATAGTATTTGCACGCCTCCTCGAACACAGACTCAATCAAGAGTGCACTTGAGTCTTCTGAATGTGTCGGAGAAGCCTTCTGTCTTTGAGTCACCACAAACAGCCCGGTCTCTGACAGCATTTGCGGAGAGTGACTGTCCAAAGAGTTTACAAAAAGAAGACCTTCTGTTTTCAGACTTATTCTCTCTAATTCCAGGCCACATTTGGTGTCAATTAAGAAGAGGGTCCTGCCTATTGTTAGTGCCAGAATTTCATTATATATATTCAGGCTATTTTGGTTCCCACTAGCACTTAGGAAATTATCAGGAAGTTTGTATATGTTGCGGAGACAGCCATCCCTCTTCATAATGCATACCCAACCAGTGCTGAGGAGAAGAAGGAGGTCTCCACACCCAGTGGGAGAGAATCCACATATATGGGGTGGATTTATTGTGGATAGAAGACCAATAAAGTCTGTAACAAGCCTCTTGAAGTCTGATTCTTTGCTTGAGCTTTTCATAACTGTGCAACTACAGGCACTGTGCACATTAAAAGTGTCATGTTCAGGTGACCATACAAGAAACACTTTTGAAACAGCCACTGAAGAGTTTTCCCGCATGTCTGGGAGCAGATAGACCAAATCCCCAGAACTAATGGTCGTATATCGAGGATTATTATGCAAAGCAATTTTCACATTTCCAAAACTGACACCCCCCTCATTCACTTCTACAGTCTTTTTGCAGATACAGAACCTGAAGTCGCTGCTCACACTATTGGAGTTCTCAGAAGGTGGTCGCTCCTCACACCATATAATGAAATTCTGACACAAAGACACAGAAACTACTTTTGCACGAGGGCTGTTACACAGATCCACAGTCTGGAGTAGATGCCAGCCTGATCTGCACTCCAGGAATTTCCAGAATTCTGCTTTCCCATTATCAAAAATCACTCCCAGCACAGAGGCTGCGTCATCTGGTTTGCTTTGAGGGATATAAATGACATCAACTATAGGCACATTTCGAGTTAGCACTAAATCAACGTGCTTCTGGCATTGCATTAGATTGGCTCGCTGATATTTGTCATATGTCATAAGACCACTCTTTGGCTGACGAACAATGACATGAATGTGACGTCCATCTGGACTCAGACGCACATCGGATAGGCAGTTTTGAGAAGCGAAGTTGGAGTATGCTCGTTTAAAAAACTCCTTCAGATCCTTTCCTTTCGTGAAATCGCCGAAATCAGTCACTTGTTCCAATGTGAGACGCGTCATGTTTGCAGAAACGTCAATCTGAAATAGGAAGCACACGATGCGCGTGAAAACACTTTCAGTTTGTACCAGCGATCATCCACAATCTTCCCGAAACATATCCAGTGCTTATTTTACGCGTTAGCTCCATCATATGACGATGTCATAACTATACAGTCCATAAATCCTACGAAATAAACGTATATTCCGCTTGTGCTGTCTGTTTCTCTCCCACTCCTCCTGACATCACGAGTTTGTTAATTTCCGGAATCTAAAGTCTGTGTTTCAAAAACCTAGTGAGCCCCTATCCAGACAACATTATTGAGCAACAACAATCACGACTATGATAACCAGAAATCATGTCTAGGTAGGCAGCTTACTACGTTTTTAAACACGCCCTATACGTTTTTTTTTTTTTTTTTTTTTTTTTTTTAAGGGAGTTTCATTCAACCATCATCATGTAAAACGTTTGGATATATTTCCATAGGCCTACAATGTATTACAATATTCAATGATATATATATATATATATATATATATATATATATAGTCAACTTAGTAAAATGTGTGTCCTTAAAATCTAAAATCTATCAATCCCTAATTCAGTAGCCAGGGTACTGATTGGGTTATCAGACTCCCTCATCAGTGCCCTGATTACTGAATTAGGGAGCTAAGTCGAATGTGCGTCTGCGACCGTAGTTAGACGCAAGGCATGTATGATTATTTATTTCTGACTGAGACCGAGATGCGCCCTCGAATGTTCATGAACCGGTATTTGACCGTTCCAATATGGCGAATGGCGCCTCCCAAAGAATGAGACATCTATGCATTGCTCTGCTATTTGCCATGAGCCGGAAATGACGCGAGTGCAGTAACACACTTCCTTGTACTCGCGCGAAGTTTTCATCGTAGATGCAAATGACAGACCTGAATCCTGCGGTTTTTAAAGTTAGTAAGTTTTCAAAATACATGTTACTTTGCTAGTTTGTGTAAACAAGTCTTTATTGTTTCTTCTCCGGCATTATTTTCCGATGTCTGATTGCAGTTTTAGGTATAAACTGTACTGAATCGCAACTATGATTACTGTCAGGAAATATTTTTGTAAATATAATGTCTTTATTTTCATGGATTGCACGCACGCATGCTCTAATTGTTTTATAAACTAACTGTTACATCTATTGTTGTATCAGTAAAATACTGATTACTCACCACGTGATTAGCTGCACTATTATGTTAATACAATGTAGTACGATGTGCTTTACTGAATTATGCTGCATACTATGCATTTGTGGTATATTATATCATATTATATATATATGGTTGCATACTTGAGTGAAATCATTTTGTAAAACATGCCAGTGTACAAATGTCATTTTGGATGTGCAAAACTCTCATTTCAAGTCTTGTCATGTTAATTTCATTATAATCTTTAATGAACTTTGTTGCTGTAGGAATTTTACGTTTCCGTTTCATTAGTATTCCTACATATGTGTATATCAGAAAATCAAGCAGAATCATTGAAGATGTCTGATTCGAGGAGAAGGTCTAGAGGGAGTCAAGAGGAGGCAGCAGGACCGTCAAATGGAGTGGGTGTGCGGAACAGGTCAGAGAGAGCTGGTGATATGGGGGATGAAGATGATATTGCTGGCGGACCATCAGGTATTAGTGAGGAAGATGATGATCCAACACGCAGGAGAGAGATCAGAAGCAAGTACCGGGATCTGATCAATCAAGTCCAGCGTGAGTATTAATGCTGTTCAAATTTAGTTTCAATGATACAGTTTGATGTTTCATTCATAAAGTAAGTATATTCGTTGAAATATGTGAAAAATAATTTTTTGTTTTGTTGTTCACAGAAAATCGTGAGGACATGTTGAACCCGGCTAACAATAAACTCACTGATGTTTTAGAAGAGGCCAACAAACTTTTTGTCAATGGTATTTATTTCTATACAGTGTTATTTTAGTATAATTGACATACTGTTTTAAAATATATATATTTAATTTCATTTTTTAATTACAATTACAATTTAAATTTGAAATTTCATTTTTCTTATATATATTTTTTTATATCAGTTTTAGTAATTACTTTTTTACATCAAGGCACTAAATGAAAGTGTGAATTTTTACATTGGTAATAGCTGAAATAAAATTAGTTAAAATATATATCTATTTAAATTTTTTACTTAATTACAGTTAAAGGCACAATATGGATTTGGATTCAATTATCCAAAAACCACTAAAACAGTGTTACATATTATTTTGTTGACTCGTTTAATAAGCAATTTTAACCAGCACACAGACCTTGTCAATGCGTTGTCTATCATTGACATCATATTCGCGTAACTATTTAAATTTTTAAAAAATAATTTTCTTTTCAGCTCAAAAACATTCTTCATGATCTTCTCCTACTGGTTTGTCATAGCCTCTGTCTGTTTTCAGTGAGACAGGCTCGTGAAGCAGCACTGGATGCTCAACTCCTGGTACTAGCCACTGATCTAGGGAAGGAGAAGGCCAGCCAGCTACATGCTGAAGGCTCTGCGTTTGACCCGTCTGCTTTTGCAGAACATTTGGTAAGTTACTGTGAGAGGAAAGCTAGGTATTATAATTTGCCATGTGCAAATTCACTCTGTAAGGATTTTTTCTCCTTAGTTGATTCTTCTCATTGATCATTCTAGTTGTCCTTCATGGGTCTGAATCGTTTGGAGGATGAGAGTGGGCAGGATGGAAACTTGGAGGGATATTTACCACAAGGAGCCTGGCAGAAGCTTGCAAATAGATCTGAGTACTGCTTCAAAACAGCCCCTTCATTCCACTACATGTAAGTATGTCTGTAAGGGAAGAAGTAGAAGATCGAAGGCAATATCTTAGTGTGGAATGCTTAAGGGGATATTTAAAATTCACAGTCAATTCTAAATAATTTTGCGGTTAATTGCATTTTTTCAATGATTTTAATTCGGTTGAGGTTTTTTTTGCTATTATTTTTAAGTTGAACTAGTTTTCATTTTATTACTACAGCAAAAATGGTGTCATAATTGATAAGTTAAATTTATGTGGAGCAGCTCAAACTGTCAGTGTATGTAAATCAGTTCACTTGCATTCAATTTTGTTTGCATCATCCCTTAGAAATGTTTACGGATGTCCCTATGGGGAATTCTGTAAACATGATTTCAGGGTCAGTAAATTACGAATAAAAAAAAAAAAGTTAATACTTTTATTCAGCAAGGACACATTAAATTGATCAACAGTGTAAGTGAATATATTTTAAATTACAGCATGCAAATGGTTTCTGTTTTAAAAAGATGCTGTTCTTTTAAAGTTCATATTCATCAAGGAATCCTGATAAAATATATCGTCGTTTCCATACGAGATGAGCTCCTAAATTCAGCTTTGCCATCACAGAAATAAATTACTTTTTAAAAATGATATTAAATGCAAAACAGTATTTTAAATTGTAATACGTCACAATATTACAGTTTTTTCTGTATATTTGATCAGATATGTACAGCCTTGGTGAGCATAAGAGAGATTTTTTTTTTTTAAACATCTGAATGCTAGTAAATAAAAATCATATTTACCAACATACACTTATATTGGTAGTATTATAATATTGGTGCAAATAAATAAACTTATAAAATATTTTCCATGACATTTAGGTTCAGATTTACTAACAGCTTGCAATTGTGCAATCACTATTTTGGCATTTTACAGGATTTACTAAAGATACGCAGTAATAAATTAGTGCTGAAAAGGCGTGGACAGGGTTTTTTTTTCTGTGGCTGACCTTACTGCATATGTATTTATAGGAGTTTCCCTTTCAGACACAAAATGAATGGGAGGAGAGCATTTAAATGAATTACGCACTCTAATTTGCGCTGCTTATTAATCATGCAAATAATCTGGCTGCATATATGTGATTTATTTGCACATCATCAGTAGATCACGTGCAGAACTGTCCATCCCAATGGCGCTTTTTTGCAATTTCACTCTGAAGCTAATTGGTCCTGTTTAATAAATCTGGATTTTTTTCCACAATAAATATCAGATACATTTTTCTTACAGTGGCTATACAGTTTATATACCTCTGCTGACAACTCTTCTTTTAGTATAATTTGCAAATAGAATATGCACTAACCTTTAATTATTTAATTCAAGGTTGGGCTCCTTTTTGGCAGAGCCCCCTCCACCACGGCAGAGAGTTGAAAGGCAAAGGAAAGCACCCAGCAAAGAGGCAAAACGAATTATGCCCACCCAGGTATGCTCATCATTATAATGCAAATGCTGACTGTCTTTCCAAATATACTTCAGAATTTGTCTGACTAAGACATTTTTTGTCATCTCAGCTTAAAAAAATGGAAGAATCACACCAGGAGGCAACAGAGAAAGAGGTTGAAAGAATTCTTGGATGTCTGCAACGTTACTTCGCTGATGACTGTAAGCAAATTACTCTGGTATTAACTTGTGTCAGAGTCAGAGCTTAGTGACACAGTCTACTTCAAAACATATTAAAAACTTGTTTTTCCCCGGAACAGCTGATGATCCCATTTCATACTATGAGTTCGTCATCGACCCCAGGTCCTTCTCTCGGACTGTGGAGAACATCTTCCACACATCTTTTCTCATAAGGGTGAGTCAAGATGCCACAATAGCTGTGGAAATTCAGCATGGGTCCCACGATAAAAAAAAAAAATTATAAATTTTTAATTACCCACAGGATGGTCTGGCACGGATGTACTTGCGGGATGGGCTTCCGTGTATTGGTAAGGTCAAATCCGTAAGTCATTATTGTGGTTGTATTTGGTTGAATGTACTTGCAGATGATATTATTATGTGTTTGTTATAGCTCCAGTAGAGGAAGGTGAGATTGAGACCGGTGGAGCTTCCATCAGACATCAGTGTGTCATCTCCATCAGCCAGAAATCATGGCGGGTGAGCATATTGTGACTTCACTTGGTGCATATTTGCAATAGCTGTGCACCGAATATTTAAAAAAAAATGTTTTAAATATTTTTTTACCCATGCCAAAATTAAAATGTTCACTTATCCACAAGCTGAAACCAAAAATAAAGTTTATTCAATAACAAATGAAGCAGAAATTTTCCCAATGATTTACTCACCCTCAAGCCATCCTAGGTGTATATTAAATAAAATATTTCTTCTTTCTAATGAACACAATCAGTTATATTAAGAGGCATAATAAAGGTCTTCTGAAGTGAATCGATGGGTTTTTGTAAGAAAAATATCTATATTCTATAAAGTAAAATCTAGATTTTGGCAGATCACCTTCTGTATTTAACTTTCAAAAAAAGAATAATTGACATAAAGTATGATGTTGGCCATAGTGAGAGGCGTTACACTTTCTTCATAAGTTGAATACGGAAGGTGGTATGGCGGAAGCTAGATATTTAATAAAGTTTTAAATATGGATATTTTTCTTACAAAAACCCATCGATTCACTTGAGAAGACCTTTATTATCCCCCTGGAGCTGTGCGGAGTATGTTTATTATGGATGGATGTGCTTTTTTGAGCTTCAAACCCAATGGACCCCGGCATTGCCATTTTGTAAAGGTTGAAAGCATCAGGATATTTATAAATATAACTCTGACTATGTTCAACAGAAAGAAGAAAGTCATAAACATAGGATGGATGTTTGAGGGCGAGTAAATCATTGGGATAATTTTCATTTTAAAGTGAGCTGCTCCTTTTAAGGAAGGAAAAAATGTAAGGAGGTAAACAGCATCAGAGAAGTGAAGAGTTGCAAGAGGATTAAGTTATTAAGGTTAAAGATTACATGGGCACATGAATTAAAAAAAAGAAAAGATGTGCACAGATAAATTGCTTATGATAAATATGGGAATATTCCATAAAATAGGAAATGTTCATTTGGATTTCATGGTAACTTTAATAATTAATTAATTCATTAATTAATTAAATGTACTTAATAATCAAGTGTCAAACAAAGTTGTATATAAATATTTAAATTGGACATTGAGAGGTTTATATATATATTTATATACATACATACATGCATACATATACACATACATACAGTGGGGATGTTTGTTTACATACAGTTGAATGCCCTTCTTCCACTTGGAAATCATGGAGGGGTGTGTAATTGTCATCGTAGGTGAATGTCTACTGTGAGAGACATAATCTAAAAAAACAATCCAGAAACCACAATATATGATTGTATAGCCCTGTCTACAATATATGACTATTTATTTTTATGATATGGCTGCACATAAGTATTTGAACACCTGTCTAACAGCTAGAATTCTGACCCGCAAAGACCTGTTAGTCTGCCTTTAAAATGTCCACCTCCACTCCATTTATTATCCTAAGTTAGAATCACCTGTTTGAGGTCGTTATCTGCATAAAGACACCTGTCCACCCCATACAATCAGTAAAAATCCAACTACTAACATGGCTAAGACCAAAGAGCTGTCCAAAGAGACTAAGAGAGAAAATTGAACACCTCCATAAGGCTGGAAAGGGCTACGGGGAAATTGCCAGGCAGCTTGGTGAAAAAAGGTCCACTGTTGGAGCAATCATTAGAAAATGGAAGAAGCTAAACATGACTGTCAATCTCCCTCGGAATGGGGCTCCATGCAAGATCTCACCTCGTGGGAAGGTGAGAAATCAGCCCAGAACTACACTGGAAGGAGCTGGTCAATATAACCCGTAAAGAGCTCTAGAATAACCCGTAAAGAGCTGAGACCACCGTTTACAAGGTTACTGTTGGTAACCTTGACGTTAAGACCTAAGACGTCTTGGTTTGAAATTATGCATGGCATGGAGGGTTCCCCTGCTTAAACCAGCACATGTCCAGGCCCGTCTTAAGTTTGCCAATGACCATTTGAATGATCCAGAGGAGTCATGGGAGAAAGTCATGGGGTCAGATGAGACCAAAATAGAACTTTTTGGTCATAATTCCACTATACGTGTTTGGAGGAAGAAGAATGATGAGTAACATCCCAAGAACACCATCTCTACTGTGAAGCATGGGGGTGGTAGCATCAAGCTTTGGGGGTGTTTTTTTGCACATGGGACAGGGCGACTGCACTGTATTAAGGAGAGGATGACCGGGGCCATGTATTGTGAGATTTTGGGGAACAACCTCCTTCCCTCAGTTAGAGCATTGAACATGGGTCGAGGCTGGGTCTTCCAACATGACAATGACCTGAAGCACAGCCAAGATAACCAAGGAGTGGCTCTGTAAGAAGCATATCAAGGTTCTGGTGTGGCCTAGCCAATCTCCAGACCTAAACCCAATAGAAAAATTTTGGAGAGAGTTCAAACTCCAACAGGCCAGAAACCTGACTGACTGAACTTTGACTGAAATAACCACTCGTTACAACGAGGTATGTAGCAAAGCATTTGTGAAGCCACAACACGCACAACTTTGAGGCGGATGGGCTAAACAGCAGAAGACCCCACCAAGTACCTCTCATTTCCACTACAACTAGGAAAAAGAGGCTACAATTTGCACAAGCTCACAAAAATTGGACAGTTGAAGACTAGAAACATGTTGCCTGGTCTGATGAGTCTCGATTTCTGTTGAGACATTCGGATGGTAGAGTCAGAATTTGGCGTATTTTACTATGCAGGCTTGTGGTGGTGGTGTAATGGTGTGGGGGATGTTTTCTTGACACACTTTAGGCCCCTAAGTGCCAATTGGGCATCGTTTAAATGCCACGGCCTACCTGAGCATTGTTTCTGACCATGTCCATCCATGTCGCAGCGCTACAGCGATCAGTTACACCACATTTATGGTTAAATGTGATTTCACAAAGTACAATGTGTTCATGGTTCAACATCTTTGATTGATGATTTAGGGAGAAGTTATGGGTATGGTTAGGTTTAGGGATTGGCATAGGTATTACATTTTCAGACAGAAATTTTGTTCCAGGATCAACAAAGATGATTCCAGAACATGTCCTACTTGACAAAATCACGGTGACATTAAAGGACCTTGGTTGATTAAAATCAAGAAATGTAAATTTAACCCCCCTCCCAAAAACAGTTTCAGCTGAAAATTTTGGTCCATCATTAAATTCAAACAGATATTTATTTAGCATGGAATAGTTTCTCTTCCCCCCCCCCCCCATATTAAATAACCTTTATTTCTGACTTGTGTATTGCAGGAAATCATTGATGCATTTGATATTAAGGATGCTCTGATTCCAGCTCCAGAAGTTTCGTCTCAAGAAAGCTAAGTTGGAGGATAGCTAACGACATCTACCGAAACCATTGTAAAATAAAAACAACTGCTTTTTATATTTTTAATGTTTTGAATCTCAATTTTAAGAGATGTATCTTTAAATTTTGTATAAAGTGTAATAATTGTGTTTAATGCAATAAATGTAAAGTAAATGCAGCCAACATTTATATTAGGTGGCTTATTCCAAAGAAATACTTTAATTTGATGGAACCATACAAGGTTCATAACTCCCCACTGTCTAGAAGTTTACATCCGTCTTCTCTTTCTCTGAATCTCGCATATAGAGGAGCAGGTCAATTTTGCACACAGAGAGGGTGACCATTACATGGAATCTTTATTTCATAAAACAAGTTAGCTTTGTAAACCATCAAGCAAAATATATAATCCCAATTGCAAGTCAAAACTCCATTTATACAGCCCTCACATGACAGCGTGTGAGTTAAAATTTACAGAACATTTCCCACATATCCTTTCACAAACCTTCATTAAAGCTATCTATGATTTATTTTGTTTTATTATAGATAAGTGACCATATCCATGCAAATTAACTTGTACTACTAATCATCATTCTTGTCACACATGTATGTAGTAAGATGAACCTTTTCAAAATGGGCCATATCCTGACTTCCCTGTTAGTAATTACATTTAGATTAGTTGAACACTACCATCTAGTGGTGAAGTAACTGATTGCACTGTTTAAAGCTGAATATGTATATGAATAAAAACAACACAAAATTGTTATTGAATACATTACCTTGACTGCTGTCTCTAGCCAAGGATATTTGTTTGATAATATGGAATTTGTATTCTCTTGCACTTTGTTGTCTGTTACAGATTTATATAATATAAAATGCTTATGTAGGGTGGCGATAGAGAGCTGTCCATGTGTGTACTAGTGTGGCCCTCCATATGCACACAGATTGGTCCAAGCTTGGATTAACTGCCCTGTAGTTTAAACCCACTGACATCTGAAACCTTTTTGGAGGGATCTGCCTGCTGTCTGAGACGCTTCTCTCGGCTGCAGGGACCTTTTGGAAGGTATAGAGATGTAAATCTGTTCAGGTCAGTGTCTGAAGTTGATTTTTCATATAGTATTGAGCAGCTTTTGTGTGTGTGTGTGTGTGTGCTTTTTTCAATCACAATTTCACCTCAGATTTGTTTATAAGCTTATTATTTGCTTGTTTGTGTGCTCGTTTTAAATGGGGTAGGCAATGTTTCATGCCTGGTTTAATGTTGACAAGTGGAAATATATATATATTTTTTGGGTCAATGTGGTGGCTCACTGGTTAAAGTTCTACATCCAGAGTGGCAGAGATCCTGTCTCAGCATATAAAAATATTGGCAAATTTATGTACATAGCTTTTAATTGCCATATACCAAAGTACCTGTCAGATTTCATTGAATGTTCTTACTTTTTCCTAATCTTTTTTGAGCTATTGTTTTGTTTGTCTGTATTAAACACATTATAATTTAACCGTTGTAATATTATTGCCCGGTGTCCAATTTAGTTAATATAATTTAGAATAAGAAATGCATCTACACACATTCTTCATGTTTATTTGAACTCTTGAGAATTTAGCCTTTTATTTCAGAAGTAAAGGTTGCTTTTTTTGCTGAAAGCTCATCTTCCATAGGGATGCACAGATAGGAACATTTGAGCCGATACTGTAATTATTATCACGCTTTTTTTTAATCTTCAAAAAAATTGGGTTAAATTAAAATGTTGTTTTTGTCAGTGTCAATTCAATGTTGTCATTTAGGCATCAACTATTTAGTATCCAATTTTAACCAATATTGCTAAATTCATTACTATTGAGAACGGATATGATTCTGATTCTGTTGTGACATATTTCCTAGTCTAACGTCATATTTAAAAAAAATTAAAAATGGGTGGGACTTTATTTTTTCTTCTGGTTGCTGATTGGATTGTGAAGCGGAAGCGTTGCCTGCTGGATTGGAGGCAAATCTGAATACAATTGACTTCAGCCTGGCCTTGCAAACATTAAGTGATGACATTTTATATGTATTATTATTATAATTATTATAAATATTTAGAGGATTTTTTTTTTTTTTTTACCAGTAACATGCTTTCAGAAAATAACAAGGGACAATTATTTCATGCTGACTTTAATGCCAGTAAGAGAATGCATATTTTCAGTTTAGTCTGTGACTCTTTGTACGGCTTTATCTGTGTCATTACGACTTTTCTTTATTTTGTGAAATCCTTTTATTTTCTGCCACTGTCCCATTTCACTTGAGTGGCTCCATCACTTTTCCTCTGGCGATTTTCTTTGATGCTCAGCACCGTGTCATCGTGCCGGCAGCTGTTGCTTTTTTAAACTCACAGATGCTCTGTTCTTTTATTTTTCTCGTCCTCATTCCGCTTCTGTATTTTCTGTCCTCCCCCTCCTCTCTCTACTTGTGTGACGGTCGCTGCAGAAAAACAGAGGGGCTTTTTAGCCACTCGCAGAGCAGCATCTTTTAGCATCACTGAAAACCCGAACGAAGGAAGGGGGGGAAATGTCAAGACTTTTTTGGAATCCTCAACTGTGCTATTTATATAATTGCATTGTTATATAAGAGAATGAGCATGTATGCCATACTTATACCCTGGGCATTGCAGTAGATGAGGCTTATTCACACACACTCTCTCATACGCACATACACATGAGGGTATCCTTGCACACTTGCACTCACTTGCTCACACTCTGCTTGCATTGCTCAGCGATGCCATTTCTTTGTAGTGGGGATGCAATCCTGGAGAGACTATTTTTGCAAGCCTTGTAGTGCTTCTGTCACCTCTCCTCAGGAGGACATGGAATACAGGATGGGAAGCTGCATCGGAGTCGCACGCAGCCAGGTAACACCGCATCTCAGACTCTGCAGACAGAATGGAAAGAGGAGAATGAGTGGGAAGACATCGTCGGCTGTTTGGCGGTTAGTGCAGGCAGAAAATGGGGATGAGGGGGAGTATTTGTGTGGGACTGGGCTGACGTCAGGGGGATATGAAAGAAAAAGCGTGTATTTTTGGCTGTCTCTTCTCATACTGGCCTGTAGTGGTCGGAGCTCGGGAGATGAAGAGCGTGAAAGGAGACGGGAATGGAAGGGAAAAAAGAGGGGGAGGTGCAAAGAGATGCCTGACAATATCTGTACAGTGTGATCGGGGAAAGGAATGACAGACATGGAAAAATGGAAGGCACTAGACACTGTGTTTTAGGCAAGATGGCAACAAGCAAATGAAAATGGGTCTAGTTTGAGAACATTAAATAAGGAATTGATTCCCATGACAACAAGCAATATTTGTGCATTCAATATCTGTTAAGTGAATGCTTAATTATACATAACTGAATAGTAAATCAGCTATGATTGTTCATAGACAAATGCTGTCTATGATTTATTAATATCTTTTTGTTCAGCATCTCAAGTGATTTTGCACTACAGTCATGTTATACTAATGTCATGTTTTAATAGGCATGTTTGGTTAATGACTTTATTTTAATACTTGTTCAATAATATTATAATGTTTTAATACTATAAATAATGACATCGGAGGAGAAGGGTTGTTATGTGACTGCCAGCAATTAAGTGATGTATTATGGTGACCAATACATTCTTTTATTCATGTTTTCTTTATGCTTTTAAAAGGTAAAGGTATGGTTTTGTATTTTAATGTTGCACAGGAGTGTATGTTGTGTTTGTGTGTAAACAAGTGAGGTTAACAGATAACAGACAATGAGTAATACATAAATAATGCATATTTGTATTATGCATTGTATGGTTTTCTAATGGTAACCAGCTGTGTAGTTGAATTGAAGTTTGAATTTGAGGGGAAGATCACAATCTAGGGAGTTTAGCAAGAACAGCTGGCTATAGTCATTAAATAGAAGGTCATGGAGGATGGCGGAAAGGGCTGAAAACACTGGTTTGGTAAGTTATATTCCTGTGTCCTCTTAACTTTTTTCACTAATTTACTGTACAATGCAAACATTTGCTTCTTTGGGTTATATTAAAGTTAAAAATATTTGACATCACTGGATCAATTTGAGACTATAGTTTTGGTAACACAAATAAAAGTACATATATGTAACATTAAAAATAAGGTAAATATATAGCTATTTACACAGCACTATTGGGGAACTTGGCAGTGCGAACCTAGATCTACCTTCTAGATCAACAGTACATCGACTTGTTAACCTCCAGAAGTAGAGAAACATTCAGTTGAAAAGAGCATTATATCAAAATGTCTGATAATATAAAGGTTACTGAGAAAGCAAGATCGCAATCTGAGCTGACCTGTCTTTATTAGGCTACTGATACGACTGAAGTCTTCCAGTCTTTTAATTCATTGATGCAAAACTATTTTCAATGAGGAAAAAAATGACTGCGTGCACCTTTAAGAAAGAGATGGAGGATACAGCTCAGAGAAAAGTGCTGTGTAATTGCTTTGGGGCCCTGTTGACAGGCTAAGGGGGTTATGGGAAGGGTATGCGAAGTTTATGGCATTGTGTTTGTTTACAAGTGTTACCAAGAGCCATGCTCCGTCCAGCTGACTCTGTCATCTCCCAGTCAGAAACAGGGCCCCCTATGGTCTGCTTACCGCCTTGCCTGTATTTACCCTCTTGCCTGCTCATACTCTGTGCAGATATAGCAACTCAATGTGCCAGTTTGTTTACGCCGTGGTGTAGCTGCAATGAGTACAACCTAAAACTCTACATTAACTCGCTTGGATAAATGTACTGCTAATGACTCTGTGAGCTGGGTGAGTGAATTTGACTTGACTTTGCCGTTATTACTTTTGAATTTGACCATAACAAATTCAAATGAGGTGATTTACTGCCATGACATGGTTTAAATTAGGGTAACATTTTAGTTTAGGGTCCAATTCTCACTATATATTACTAGGATATTGGCTGTTTATTAGTACTTAAAGAGCATGACCATATTCTTATTCTATTAATCCTGCCCAATACCTAAATTTAACAACTACCTTACTAAACTATTAATAAGTAATTAGGAGATTATTGAGGAAAAAGTCATAGTTAGTTAATAGTAAGAATTGGACCCCAATCTAAAGTGTGACATCTAAAGTTCACTTTATGTTTTGGTGCACTGTTACACTCAGACGTCATTGAGTGTTATGGAAAAAAACATAAATGCCCATTAATTATATTTCTTTTGTTTTAAGGTTGTATTATTATTATTATTATTAACATTGTGGCACTTTATGTTAGACTATTATGCACTTTAACCTTGTTTACAAAAAAGTTTAGGTACAATGTACTTTTGCAAAACACTTTTGCTGCTATTGAAGTAGGATTCAGACTCAAGTTTAGGCACAGGTTTGGTGGTATGGGTAAGGGAAGGGAGTCAACAGTGATTATAGATGTAATCACATAAATTAATTACAGTTGTAATTAAATGCAGGTGCTTTTTAAAAATACAGTATGATGTAATAACATGTATGTACACATAAATGCATTGTATCAAATTATTAATTTATAGCTCATGTGTCCTTATGGGCATTCTTGTCTTGCAATTTTGTTTTTTATTATTATTTTTCCTGTGTTAATGCCAACTGCATAACTTTTGGCACACGTGTGTATTTTTATTGGAATTGTACTATTTCACCCCTATTAATAACTCTATTTTACACTATAGTAACACAAAATAAAATATACACTCATTAAAACTGCATTTTTTATTCCTAGGGCCATTTAAAATGGTGCAGTACTTGTTAATAGGCTTTAATTCTATTGGCAAGGCTTCAAAATTAAGATTTTTTTTTTTTAAATTACCAAATGGTTCCATTTTCTTGGCCTTTAAAGCCAATTCTCACTTTATTTTGTTTTCTGCTTCTGCATATTAGAACGCCATTGGATAAATTATGCAGCTATGTGTGGGTCTGTTTGTATGGAAGTCAGACTGTGGTTTGTATGTGTGTAATAAAAAAAATTGTGTGTGTGTGTAGAGCTTTTCTGGCATTTAATGTGAAAAATTTGGTACTTCACCCAAACAAAATCTTACTGAAGTCATTTTTTGAGATATCAACCTCTAATTTGGAACACAACTTATTTAGATTCATGACTTTGGTTTTCTAGCAACTTTAGAGTGTAACATGTTTTCTAAAATAATTCATAATTTCATAAAATCTTAAATCTATAACTTTCACTTTTTTCAATTCAGCAATAATCTACCAAGGGTCTTTAAAATGAGACCAAACTTAAGTTTCTGGTCCCAAGCTTCACATTTTTATGAGTTTTTTTGACATGGACATTTTTGTCCTCTATGGACCTATGTGTAACTTTTTTTAAATTGACACACAAAATGCGTTAATTCTGTACTAAACGGGAATCTATTTTTTGTCTCTGAGACAGAAGTGCAGGAATAGAGAGGACATGTTCTGTTCTGTTGAGGGGTGTTTCTATGTCAGCAGGCATTCAGGAGTCATATGCTTGCGAGTGATTCAGACATGCTAAAAGAAGGTACTGATGTTTAATTTCTAGCGAGAGATATGGGTCTGCAGATTGGTCATATTTGTGTGTGTGTGTGTGTGTGTGTGTGTGTGTGTGTGTGTGCCTGGTAATCCCTACATTATGGGGACAAAATGTCCCCACAAAGATGGCAATATCCGAAATCCTTGTCCTTGTGGGGACATTTTAGGTCCCCATGAGAAAAACATCTTATAAATCACACAGAAGGAGATTTTTTGAGAAAGTAAAAATGCAGAATGTTTCCTGTGATGGGTAGGTTTAGGGGCAGGGGCAGTGTAGGGGGATAGGATGTACAGTTTGTACAGTATGAAATCCATTACGCCAATGGAAAGTCCCCATAAAACATGGAAACACGACGTGTGTGTGTGTGTGTGTGTGTGTGTGTGTGTGTGTGTGTGTGTGTGTGTGTGTGCGCGTGTGTGTGTGTGTAAAATACGATATCTAGAAGTCTGTATTTGTTTCGGTTATATTATGTTAGAGGAAACAAACAGAAGTATGGAATTACAGTGCTCAAAGCACTGCCGTCATTTGTCTTCTGTCTTGTTTATCTTATTGATCAGTTGTTTCTGAAAGCTCGGCCAAATCTAAACTTGACTCTTTTGACAATATTTGCATGGAAATCATTGTTTAGGCCTATTTATTACACAGCACAGTTTGTTTGGAAGGGAAACCGGTGCACAACTCGTGGCTGGACGGGAAGACTTAAATAACGAGTGACAGACAGGAACAGCATCTATTTATAACAAGTTTCGTATTCAGGTTTGCCAGAATGTAGAGCAGGCTCTGATCAGAGCCACATAAATACTTCAGAAGCGCAGGAGTCTTTATCGACTTGTCCAGATGATCTGGATCATTGTTTGTCACAATGGTTTTATGTTTTGAAGATGCTACACAAAATTATTTAATATTATAATATTTTACATTACATTTTAAGTCTATAATTCTATCAACTTCCTTCCACACACGTACGTCTCCCACTTATGTATGGGTGATCATGGGCCATCAGTCAGGGTAGACACCATATTTAATTTGACGTAACAGAATATGAGTTTGTAAGGGATTAAAGTACAGTCCGTGTTATACTGTCTTAAGGTTTCAAACCAAGTAATGACTCACAGCAGGGGGAGACAGAGGGCAGCTTCTTTTGACTAGTTGATTTTGGCAGTAATCTCCAAACCCTCAGTCACACACATCTACTTGCTCAATCTGTCAAATGATGAGCTTACAGCACCAGATTAACCCACTAACACAGCTAATGGGTCAAAAACACTGCCACTCAAGAGCTAAAACTGTGCCACTATGCCACACAACATGCCACTGATTGTTCTCTTGTGCCCATATGACAAAACCCCAATATTATACACCTAGGACTAGTATTTCTGCTGTCTGAAATCAGGATCCTCTATAAATGCTTATGGAGTTAAATACACAGCACTAGATGGTATGTTTCAGAAGGTTTAGATAGATGGGATCCCGTGTACTGAGTTTCTTCACATTAGCGCATGCTAGTTGTGGTTGTTTGAGGGGGCGACAGCTTGACTGATGGGCCCTGGAGCTTTCTGCAGAGTGCTGGCTGCAGCTCAACAGTGTGTGCGAAATGCTCTGGGAAGCTGATTTATGTTTATAATGAGCTTGTGGTGTTCTTAAAAGGGGTTCTGGCCAGAGCTCTGTTAGACCCATCTAGAGGGCCTTTTTTATGGGCTAATAAGACACACTCCTCCACTCACTCTCGCTAACCTTCACACAGTAAGCAACTCAAGCCAGATGTGCAATGGGCCTAAAAATATCACTTTATTAATGTGGCACAGTGAAAGACGGACAGTTTGAAACAATTTATGGATATTAATCGAAAGCACCATTTTTTTTAATGAACTTTAAATCAAGGATGCTATTAAAACGTCATTCTCATAATTGCAGACAAGTAACGATCACGAAAATACACACTTTGGTAATGAATGGACTTAATGGTAAAAAAAAGCATTACAATTATTGGGAATATATATATTTTTCTTATTTCACTAGCATAATTGTTGTGATTTTATATACAATTCACATGTTTGGGGTCGGTTAATTTTTTTAAAATCTTTTATCTTGTCTAATCTTTTTTGAATTTTAAGTCACTTTCACTCACCAAGGTATTTGTTTGATCAAAAGAATACAGTAAAAACAGTGATATTGTGTGAAATATTATTACAATATAAAATATTGTAGATGCTGTAATCTAATGGAAATTAGCGATTGTAAAGTGGTGGTAGGTGAGAGTGTAGCTAGACAGCATAGGATGGTGGTGTGTAAGATGACTCTGGTGGTGAGGAAGATGAAGAGAGTAAAGGCAGAGCAGAAGACAAAGTGGTGGAAGTTGGAAAAGGAAGAGTGCTGTGTGGTTCTCAGGGAGGAGTTGAGACGAGCTTTAGGTGGTCAAGTAGGGCTTCCAGATGACTGGACTACCAGAGCCAAAGTGATCAGGGAGACAGGTAGGACGGTGCTAGGTGTGTCATCTGGAAGGAGGAAAGAAGACAAGGAGACTTGGTGGTGGAATGAGGAAGTCCAGGAGAGTATCCAGAGGATGAGGTTAGCTAGGAAGAAGTGGGACAGTGAGAGGACGGAGGAAAGGAGACAGGAATATAGGGTGATGCACCGTGAGGTTAAGATAGAGGTGGCAAATGCCAAACAGAAAGCGTATGAGGACATATGCAATTTTAGATAGTAAAGAAGGTGAGAGGGATGTGTATCAGTTGGCGAGGCAGAGGGATAGAGATGGAAAGGATGTGCAGCAGGTTAGAGTGATTAAAGATAGAGATGGAAATGTTTTGACAGGTGACAGGAGGGTGAGGGAAAGATGGAAGGAGTACTTTGATGTACTGATGAATGAGGAAAATGACAGGGAGAGAAAAATTGTAGAGGCAAATATTGTTGACCAGGAAGTAGAAATTATTAGCAAGGGTGAAGTTAGGAGAGCTTTGAAGAGGATGAAGAGAGGAAAGGCAGTTGGTCCAGCTGACATACCAGTGGAGGTATAAAAGTGTCTAGGAGAAATGGCTGTAGAGTTTTTAACTAGGTTTTTCAACAAGGTCTTAGAGAGTGAGAGGATGCCTGAGGAATGGAGGAGAAGTGTTTTGGTGCCGATTTTTAAGAACAAGGGAGATGTGACGAGTTGTGGAAACTACAGAGGTATTAAGATGATGAGCCATACAATGAAGTTGTGGGAAAGAGCAGTGGAAGCAAGGCTAACGGGAGAAGTGGACATTTGTGGGCAGCAGTATGGTTTCACGCTAGAAAGAGCACTACAGATGCATTATATGGTTTGAGAATGTTAATGGAGAAGTACAGAGAGGGTCAGAAAGAGCTGCAATGTGTCTTTGTAGACTTAGAGAAAGCATATGACAGAGTGCTAAGAAAGGAGCTGTGGTATTGTATGAGGAGGTCTGGAGTGGCAGAGAAGTATGTTAGAGTGGTCCAGGATATGTATGAGAGCAATAGGACAGTGGTAAGGTGTGCCGTAGGTGAGACAGAGGACTTCACGGTGAAGGTGGGACTGCATCAAGGATCGGCTCTGAGCCCCTTCTTGTTTGTGGTGGTGATGGACAGGCTGACAGATAAGGTCAGACAGGAATCTCCATGCACTATGATGTTTGCGGATGACATTGTGATCTGTAGTGAGAGCACGGAGCAGGTGGAGGAAAGTCCAGAGAGTTGGAGGTTTGCTCTGGAGAGAAGAGGAATGAAGGTTAGCCGCAGCAAGACAGAATACATGTGTGTGAATGAGAGAGAACCAATTGGAACAGTGAGGTTACAGGGAGAAGAAAGAAGGTGCAGGATTTTAAGTACTTAGTGTACTTATATCGGTAAAAGGATCCTGAGGTTAAAGCTGCCAGGCAGGAGGTCAAGAGGAAGACCAAAGAGGAGGTTTATGGATGTAGTGAAGGAGGCAGGGCTGCACGTTTTCAAGTTTTTCATTAACCGTTAACCGAGGCCCTTAGCGGTTAATACTCGGTTAACCATAGTGTGCGTCAGGGTTATTATTTTTAGTTTATTAATTTGACAACTGCCATCTTCGTAGTGAACGCGCCTATAGAGAGAAATGCACATCATGGATTACATAATCAGAGAGTAGCCTATTTCTTTTCGTTTTAAATTGTTAAAAGACATTTCAAGCTTTCTTAAGATATATTTCATGTCTGTGAGGCCTACGCTGAGTTTCGTTCACGAGCAGTTCACGAGCAATGCAAATGGCCAGTTCACGAGGCAGTTCACGAGGCAGTTCACGAGCAATGCAAGTGGCCGTGAGGGCGCCTGCATGATTAGGGCATGTAGTAAAATATGGAGCCGAGAATGATTCACACAGCGTTTGACTCGCGCGGCTGAGCCTCTCACGGCAGAGTTCAAGCATCTGTGGACTCGTTCCTTCAGCTCTGGCCATCTTGCTTTCAGTCCGCGATTAGCTTTTTTTGTTTTCTTCATTACAGTTAAAGTAACCTCTGCTTTTCTCTAGTCCCTCACAAGTTTCTCACTTCAAACTTTCTTTCTTCTGATCCGTTATGCACAGCGCGCGCGGCTCCCACTCTGCTTCTGCCCTAATGCGACTTATAGTCCAGTGCGACTTATGTTATTTTCCTCTTCATGACGCATTTTTTGACTGATGCGACTTATACTCCGGAGCGACTTATAGCCTGAAAAATGCGGTAAGCACTGCATTGCAATACTTGCATTTTGCCCCATCACTCCCAATTTTAAAGTGCTCCGACGCTGTACTTTTCTTTGCCCGCTTCATATTAGAAAGCTGGTCATGACTTCTTCTTGTGGTTATTACAAATGTCTGGGAGTGCTCTGGCGGCCTCTAGTGGTGCAAAAACATAGTACAACTAAATTCAAGGCACTGACACCACTTAACCGAGCAAAATGTTTTACTCGGTTACGCAATTTTTAACGGTTAATAGGTTAACAATGGTCACCCATAGAAGGAGGATACAGAGGATAGGAATAGATGGAGGCAGATGACTTGCTGTGGCAACCCCTGAAGGGAACAGCCGAAAGAAAAAGGACAAAGAATCTTTTTTTGAATTTTTAAGTCACTTTTGCTCACCAAGGCATTTGTTTGATCAAAAGAATACAGTAAAAACAGTGATATTGTGTGAATTATTATTACAATATAAAATAGCCTAACTGTAAAGCTGAATTTTCAGCAGCCATTACTTTATATTCTTTATATTCTCCCCCCAGGAGTATTGATCAAAAGAAAGTAAAAATACAAAACAAACAAACCGTATTTATTTGAAATATATATATATATATATATATATATATATATATATATATATATATATATATATATATATATATATATATATTTTTTTTTTTTAACACTATAAATGCATTTACTTTCACCTTTTTATGAATTTAATGCATCCTTGCTGACTAAAAATATTCTTTTTTTTGCTGTTGATTTTTTTTTTTTTTACCAAACATTTGACTTTTGAGTTCGACATATCACCTTTATTGCTCATCCATACTCTAAATAATAATGATTTTAAATTAGAGTATGGGATAAAAGAGAACATTTATGCTGGATGCATATGAACATTTAAGATTTATGCTGGATGAGCAATAAAGGTGATATGTTGAACTCAAAAGTCAAATGTTTGGTAAAAAAAAAAAATCAACAGCAAAAAAAAGAATAATTTTTAAAAATATAGATTCAAAATCTACACTTGAAATTTGAACTTTTCTGTCAAAAGTCTGGATTATGATTATCAAGGTTATTTTATTCATGCAGGCCTTTGTGTGATAGCCATTTGTACAAATGATTGTAGAATTGGTTAAATTTGAACTGCCTGAAAGACACGACTATAAATATTCCGTTTTTTAGCATTCCGAAAAAAAGTGGACAGCATCTCTGCACTTTGTTCTGCTTTCATCAGAGCCTCTTAATCTCAACACATGACACATACTTGCACACATATTTCACTCCCTGATCGCTCAAAGCTCAGTGTTTCCCTGGATGTCTGATGAGGAAATAGTGTTTGTAATTCCTTGACGGTGTGTGCTTTCTTCACATTGGTCTCTCAGTCTCTCTGGTCTCGGTCTGATGTGAAGGTGTCCCCTGCCAGCCCCGCTCAACAAGATGGGCAATGAAAACAGCACTTCGGAGCTTCCGGTAAGGGTTTCAGGACATGCGACCTGGCTCAGCACCGCAGTGTTTGTCTCTGCTTCCCGGCTTGAACTAGAACTGCAACGCTTTTGTGCATCGAATCTAGACTTGCTTTTAGAGCTGTTTTTTTTTTGGACATCTGTTAGCATTCCCATACCAACTGACATACATACTGCATGTGACAAGCTGCTTGTTGAGATAGCACAGACAGAGACAGAATTGCTGTGGTAAAAATCATGCGCTGCTGTTTTCATTGTTTTCACTGTGTTGTCAAACATTCTGACTGAATTTAGTTTTGAAAGAGTGCAGATGGTCAGTGTAGGCTAAGGCTACTCATTTTGTGTGGGATTTCCCCCCCTAGTATTAACCACTATGCTGTTCCCATCACTAAAAGTAGACGCTAAGCCTATATTAACTTTTTTTTTTTTTTTTTGTAGTAGCATGACAGAATTTTGGCTGCTTTCAACGTACAGCTTTTCCAGTAATGAGTTAAATTTTCCAAAGAGTAGTGGTGTCGCGTGACCAACCTCTACATCGCTGTTTTTATGTCTGAGCAGATAAAATTATCAAATTCGCTCACCTCAATCGTCCTTTATCTTATGCGTTGGAAAGTTTAATTCATTCCAGTGAATTAGTTCATTCTAAACGGTTCTCACACACACGTGAATTGCTGGAATGTCTGATTCATTCTAGTGAATCGGTTTGTTCTAAACACTGCCCCTGATTCGGTTCGTTCGTAAAATAGTCTATTACTGAATAAATTGACATAGTAGACATACCATATTGATGAAAAATGCAAAGAGAGAAAAAAAATATTCAAATTGTTATCAACACCGTGAAATGCATTAAATATGATATTATATATTTTTTTAATTTTATATATATTTTGTGTATTTGCATTAAAATATTTGTAATGCTGTGTTTTTGTAGTTTTTAATTATTTTAATTTTGCAATCTGGAATAAAATATGTTTAGTTTTAAAAAAAAATAGGCTATTTTTATATTCATGTTTATTTTATTTCAAGAAACAACTTTTTTTAAAAAATAGTTTTAGTTATATACTATAACAACCTATAATAACTCTGATGTAGTTATGTAGTAAGTTATAGCCTATATATTTTTTAATAATAAAAACATATCCCACTTAAGTAACCAAACTTTTTCCTAGTAGCTAATTATTTATTCATTTTTAGTGATTTCCTATAAAATAGCAATAGATTCAATTTACACAATGTAAAAATAGCAGCATTTTCTTTGCAATAAGTGTAAAGTAGCTAGATAATTTAGTGACAGATACTTTTTGCACCTCAGTGTTGTTGTACATTAAATGGTATGTAATAAAAACAGTGTGAATGATTATGGCTATTTATTAAAATTATTGGGACAATAAAGTCCTCCCTGTACCTACCCCTAACTGATAAACACTATAAAACTTTTCAAATGTTTATTTTTTTTTAAAATTAACACCTTTCCAATCTAATATGTGATGGGAAAAGAGAGTAGAGCAAGTTTGGTAAAATATGAATTCCAATTTGCATCAATTTGTATTAAATTTCTACTACACTCCTTATCCTTGTTAACAATCCAGCATTTTCCATAATTTTGTCTAGCGCAACCAGGCGTCAATGGGCAGAGTTAGTGTAAATAGCCTCTGTCAACCAGGCAGGCTATTTGCACTTTGTGTAAATAGACACTCCGTTATTTAAATCTTTCGCACGTATGGCCTTTTTCTGCTGATGTGATGATAAAAGTTATTTATGGATTCAGAATTGTGGTTTGATCTTCAATGGACCCTGGAAGGAATGATTTGGCCGATGTTATGCTACATTGAAAAAGCTACTCAACTTGGAATTCAGGGTTTATCTTAATAGGATCAACCTACTGGGCTCTGTGCTTTTTCATGGAGGACTCCAACCAGTTTTGTAGGTTCCCAGAACGAACGTTAAGTACTCTGGTAAACTTCCAAAAACAACAGCACAGTAGACTAACTGAGGTATATAGTGACTCAACTCTGCCATACATTTCTCCTAAGACTGTAACTTGAATAACTTGATTTGAATCCATCTCTCCTTTTGCATTACACATATGTCTCAGCCACAGGAGGGCGCTCCAGACAACGTGGTGCTATTCCCTCCAGAAGAAACACAGTCTGACATGGTAAATAAGGGGCTGGAGGGTTTCAGTATTTGTGTGTGTGTGTATGTGAAGTTGCATTGGGAGTGTGCATGGTATTTCTACAGTAACCTTTGTTGAGAAACAGCCCGGTATAACAAAATATTTAGTGAGAACATATCAGTTAACATGGATTTGCAGATCATTTAGTTTAATAGTTTGCTTAATCCACTTAATTCAGCTTAAGTTAATTAAAATCAACAAGTTTAAGATGTCTCCCATCATAGCTAATATGGTTTGCATCTTGTCTAGCTGGTTTTGTTGGATGGCCAACTTGTCTGCCATAGCTGCCCATGCATTTGAATAGTGCTCTAAAGGGTGTATGGGATGGCCTGAATAAGTGTGAGGATTCCTGGGCTGAAATTTTGTCCCTTTCTAGCCCTGTTCTACATAGTGTTTTTTCATCCTGGATACATTCATTAATTAACAAAATACGAAATGAAAGTACTTTTGTATTTATTTATTAATATGATGTGAGGTCCAGTTACTAGTGTGACACTAAAAAAAAGGTAGTAGTAATGGCTACTTTTTACTGTCAAAAGCCCATACTTATTTACTTAAATTTTTTTTAGTAAAAAAGTGTAGTCTGTACCGCAACCTTTACCTTTTAGTCTTTTTAAATATAAGTATCTGCATTTCTACTTGAGTGAAGGATGTGTGTAATTTTGTCATCTCTGCCTAAAACAATTATAAAATCAGCCTAAAACCTGCTTCAGGCTGTTATAACGTGTTTTTTTTTTATCAGGAAAATGAGCAGTAAATGCTTTGCAGGACCAAATGTCTGTGTAATCATTATAGTGCCTTGGTTCTCACCAGGGCCCCGAGGCCCATTAGAAGCACATAATATTTTTGACCTTCTGGGTGCCAATGCCCTCCTCCTCGTATTTTAGTGAATTTCTCTGACATCATACATGTCACAGTTTTAAAACTGGACGTCCTTTAAACAACACATTCAGGGCTTTTATGAGATACCATTTTGAGGTTTCACCACAACAACAACTTTGCCTTGGCCTTTAAAAATGACTGAATGATCAAATTTAGCACTCTTATGGAAATATGATAATACTTTAAAATATTTTGTAATTATAATTTAAATTGACAACTGTTAATTTTCAAATTGTTTGTTATAAATCAACATCTCAGGAAAATGATATGGGGTTTCTAAAAATGACTAAAAATCTTCTAAAAATTGTTACAAAACAGGGCATTGATTTCATACATGTCCTCAATAGAGGACTCTGGGACTTAAAGCATGTTTATCAGGCATTTTGGGAGACACAAAAAGTGAATAGGGAAATAAATTACATATCAATGTTCCTATAAAGTATTTGTTATTAATATGAAAATGTTTGCAAACTATCACTTCCATATTACTCTTCTTTTTTAATTATATGTTGCTTCAAGAACACATTAATATGCAGATTAGATAGTGTACTGCAATAGGAAAACCCATGTCTGTATGGCCATTTTACCCACATATTGCATAAAGTAAAATGGTATATCAATTCACTCCGTTATATCTTTCTTAACGTAAGAAAAACAAACAAACCTGAAACCTGAAAAATTGGTGAATGAAAGCAAAATCCTATTATTTATGTGTAATTTCTTGTCATTTTATTTTTTAAACAACCGAGTCCCGGTGTCCACATGAATACACAGACATAGCATAACATTTGAATGAAGTACAATTTACTTTAATTTACCCCCCCCCCCCCCCCCCATTTGTCTCTCTAAACAATGTAATGGAAAAAAAATCTAAAGACTTTTCCTGTTTTCCTGGGTCTTAGGAGGTTAAAAAAATCGGTATGCAGTAAATCATGACCTGGAAAGTTCATGGGCCTTTGAATACTGTTGTGGACAAAGGGATTCGACAAAGGGATGCTTTGCAGTCAAAAAGGTTTAGAAACAATGCAGAGTCAGCTTCAATGTTTAAAATTCAACGTTATTATGGGGACCCTATAATAGGCCTAAGCAGGGACAAATGGAGTATGTAGGCCTATTATTATTTAACAACTCTGTACTCTATTTGTACAATTTAAATGTAAATATTTCTAGTTTCTAATTTCTAGTTCACAAAAGCCCCAAAAGGTAGTCTATAACATGGACACCCCCCCAGCTACTTTGTGATTGTTCTTTGGCCCATTTCCCAGTATTCACCTGCAGCGTGTGCATCAGTGCGGTCCTCAGTCCCCCAGCAGGAAGTGACAGAACAGCAGCAGACATCAGAAGCAGGAGGTAGCTCGAGTGGGAGGGATCAAAGGGCAAAAGCGTCATACTGAACGAGTTACCCGGAGAAGGGGGAGGGATCACTACTCAAGTTGTTCTGTGAGTCTCCCAGTCTGAGATTTCGTAGTAGGCTACTGCTTCTCAGCAGGAAGGAACAGTTTGTCTCACACTTCCAGGGACTAGCAGAGTTCTCCTCTGAAGGGCATGGATCTATAACAGGAGAGGTGAAGGGAGCTGAGTCAGGACTCTGGGGAGGAGACAGGACAGGCAGCATGTGTTGCGGCATGTTTATGTCTTTAACCGGCTGAACCAAAACACGCACACGTCTCTGCTCGCGCTCCCGGGGAGTTCAGTGCAGGAGTGCTGCACTGTGAACCCGCAGCATTCGCGTGCAAAGTGTGTGTCTGTCCTTAGAGAAGGTGAGTTTGTGGCTTCTTTGGTGACTTTATTTATTGGCGTTTTACACTGTAAAATCCCTGTATTCTCAAGTAGTTCTATATAATCTCTCAAATCCTTAAAACAAGATACTTTTACAATGTTGCAGTTAGTTCTGCATGATGACTTGTTTTCAGAGAGACTGGCAGTAGAACGTTTGTATATATATATATATATATATATATATATATATATATATATATATATATATATATATATATATATATATATATATATATATATATATATATATATATATATATATATATATATATATAATTGTATAGATATTTAAAAATTGAAGAAGACGTATTATGAGGTAATTTAGGTTGTAATAGTTGTATTGCTTCTGTATTTGGATTGTTATATGTGTTAGCTGAGTACAGCCTAATGTTTGCTTCCTGAAGAGGGATACTACTTTGGTCTATTTTATATACTAATTCTAAACTGGACTGCATTTCATATAATTTATGGGTGTAAGTATCCCACAACTATTTAGAGGTCAGTCTGCTGTGTTGGGCTTATATGTTTGCCATGACAACCAGCAACCCTGCACTGCCTGGGTATATAGTTAACAGCAGGAATTTACTGTAGTGGAGGACAATGTGGGCTGTTAAAGGGGCAGGGCAAAAGGAACCATATGGGGTCTGCTTTTCAGGACCACTCATGCTGTAGGACGTCAAAGGATAATGATAGGACAGACAGTAGTCCTATCAGACAGTAGAGAGTTTTTTTTTGTTTGTTGCCTATTTCAGATCTGGGTAAGAGATGCCCCAATGCAACTTTAAAATTTAAAGCACACAGACAAATGTAGCTCAGTGAGTGTGATTTATTTTAGGTACTGTGTGTGATTTATTTTAAGTACCAATTTTTTAGGGTTAGATACAAGTTCACAGCATATACAGGAAACAGGAAGCTGTGGAACTTGAAACCAACTGTGAGAAACAAGATCATGAACAGATAAAGTTTGGTTTTATTCTATTAAACCTATTAAAGTGTAGGTGTGAATAAGTATGGTATTTAATAGCATGAACAAACTGATGATAAAATGAAGGGATTTTTTTTAAATGATTCAAGTATTTGTTCATAATTTAACTTGTTATGTAATAAAGCATTATAGCACAACTAAATGTTAACTAGGTAATGTGTATTATTCAAAATGTACACATTTAGTGTAAACATTTAGTGTTTGATTCATATTCTTATTTTAAACTGGAAACAAAGTTTAAGGATTTTAAAGTGTAAATATTATTTATTATTTACAATGTTTAGGTCAGTAATGCTATATGTATTTCAGATTTATGATACGGACCCCTTTTATCCCATCTCAACAGTTTCCATTGTAGAACAAGATGCTTTTTGAAACAGTTTAAATTCGTGTGAACTTTTCAGTTAACAGCACAATATGTACGATTTTTGGATTAAAATATCCCAAAATGGCTAGAATAATGTTATACATTTTGGGTTTTGTACTTTGTGCAAGAATGTTTAAATCCAGAGAAATAAGCAATTTTAACTAGAACACAGACTGTATCCGTGCGTCGCCTATCAATGACATCATACCTGCATTACCAACGATTTCTGTTTTTTCTTTTGTTTTTCCGTGTTTTATTAAGTAGAAACCATGGAAACACCAAAGACACTTTAATTTATGATATGTTTTATTTGACAGGTGAGCAACTGTTTGGAGACATTGTTATATAGCTCAACACAGTTAGTCTTGTTTAAATCTTATTTTCTTGATTTACCGTGAGTACCATGTTTTACCATGCCTAATATTGATCTAGTTTACAACAGTGAGCAACAAGTGTCTCATAGTAGCCACCGAGCAAACACACAGAGAAGCATTATAACAACTTCAACACACTCAAATGCGTCTAAAATAATAAAGCAGCTTTGCGATACCTCACATACGCATGACCGGAAGAAGCAGTGGTCGTTTACGGCATTAAAAAAATCTGCAAAATCAAGGCGTCATCAAGTTAGTGAAGCTACGCATTTGTTTTGCATAAGTGACCTCTAGCAGTGAAAAATTACATATTGTGCCTTTTAAAAATTTCACTTAAATAGTTTTATGATAATGTAGTTTATTGCAAAAAGTACAATAAAACAAATAGTGAAGCATTTTTACTAATAATGGTCCCAGACTTGTTACCCCATTGCATAAATAAAATGTAGCTTGATTTGTACATTAAAAATGAAAATGTTTAAGGATGTGTAAACAGATTCTTAGCTTGATGACAGGAATTTTGCAATAGGCTAGCAGACACTTGGTCATTTTTTATTTGAGGGGCTGAGGGAGGCTGATTTAGGGATACAGTACAGTGATTGTTCACCGGTGTGTGAATCCTGTTCTTCAGAGATTTTGCTATTTTCTGTTCCAAGAAAAGGTGGTAAAATCCACCCGCCTGTCACTAAAAAAAGTTACTGATATTTCAAACCCTTGTGTTAATTCCAGGTTTGGCGAACAAATTAAAATTCTGAATACGCTAATGGAATCCGAAACCTAAACTTTGTCTGGACTAAGATCTGGGAGTTTCATTTGATACTCTGACCTGATTCTAATTGAGTGATACTTGTGCTCACAAAGGCCTGGGAATGAAATGCATGAATTGACTCATGTCTTGAAGCTCTGCGAGAGTATAACACACGTAATCTACAGCAGAGCTGGGAATGCACGTGTGTATCGAGTGCATATGATGTGTGTACTGAAGTCAAAGATGATGAAAACATTGGGTAATGGATGTGGGGCTTCTGTGTAATGCATCTCTAATGTGACCTGTATTCCAGAGAGCCTGCAACATGATCCTCTTTTGCTGCACAAAGACTTGCCTGTGAATCTGTCGATCAATGAGTGTGTGTAAAATGAGTGTGTGTCTGTGTTTTGGAGGGATAAGATTCTCTCTTATTCCAAATCAGAGTTTTTATATGTTATTATATAACATCAGAGAGGGAGATTTCCTTGAACGTGAATGTGAAATATTTTATGTAATCACTTAATGAAGTAATTTAAGTACACTTTGAACAATTATATGATCAATGTTATGACGTGTTTTTACGCTACTTTAAAAATGTTCACATTTTGATTATAATTTATACAAGATTCAACTAATTGTTTTCATCAAAGTCAGTTTAATGTAAATTCAAGTTGAAATTACTTAAAGGGTTACTTAAGTGATTTAGCATTAAGCTTTGTATTTAAACTGGGCCATTAATGTATAAAAATGTAAACAATTTTTTTAATTTGGTGCCTTCTAGACTGAGAAAAGACAGAAAATGTATTTTTAGCTCATGGGGATGAAAGACAACAACTCCCAGAATGCACTTGCTTCGCTGCCCTACATGGCCACTCCCGAAGCAACCGCTGCTGGATCACAGGATCATTGGCTCACAGGATCACAGTGTGTGTGTGTGTGTGTATGTGTGTGTGTGTGTGTGTGTGTGTGTGTGGGGGGGGGGGGGTATTCGAATACCCCCGGGTGATACAAAGCCATATGCTAAATCGCTGAAGTAAAGGGGTTTTTCTAGAAACTTTTTTGTAGTGTAATTACTTAAATAAGTAATAATAATAATAATAATAATAATAATACATTTTATTTGTAAAGCCCTTTTCATAGTTAAAAACAATCCCAAAGTGCTAAAAAAGTGCTTACCTTTGTGTAGATTGTACTTACCTTGTGGCTCTTTACAAAATGCCTTGTGGCCTTTTACAAAATGCTTCAGAATGCATTTAATCTTGTAGTTCAGTTGAATTAATCATATTTTGTTGGGAAAAAATAGCAGTAAAACCAGTAAAATCAGAACAATCACTTATTTTGCCACATTTTTAAAGAAACAGTAAGTGAATGAATTCTGTGGAAGTATAGGAACCTTTTTACTTTACAACCATATATTTTTGTATGTTTTTTTTACGAAGTGTACAGGCACGTCTGAACTGAGGGCAAATGAGCATGTCTGAACTGATCCTTAAGGCCGTGCTGATATGTTGGACCCATTGTACACGTTTATTTTTTTAAGATTTCTCTAAAAGTGCAGATGGCACTTGGCATGATGATAAATGATCAGGGTGTGTAGTCTAGAATCACTTCAGCATTTTATCGACAGGGTGGGTGTGTTTTCTTCTTATGTTGAAAGTCAAGTCCTGTTTGTTTAAATAAATGTAATCTCGGTTTTACTTTGAAAGACTAACTTCTTCACTAAGTGATCTCAGATAAACGCTGATTAAAAACAGATTGCGCCGGCCTTCTCTCTAATACTTTTATTGCATTTCTTAGGCCGCAACACACACTGACAGGGTGAGCCCACTGAAGGAAAAGTCTGCCGCTGCAGAGAACGGATCTGTCCACACTGATTCAGTCACTGCGGAGACACAGGTGTTTGCTGACGAGGAAGAAAAGCCACCAAGACAGGAAGAGGAGGATAAAGAGGATCTAGACTTTCCTCATGATCTGCTGCCCAGCATAGACTTCGACCTCAGCACTGAGCTCAATCTCACCTGGGGAACCTCACTTGGGTAAGACTTATTTCTCTCTCACACACACTCAGTTCCTCAAGAGAATTTTGTTTAGGACTAGACCTCTCATCAGACACTTATCAAGGGGCAAGTTTCAACAGGATGGCTGATTCTTTTGAAAAGCTGTTCATGTCTGATGCAAATTTTTCTGCCTTTCAGTTATGTTTTTGCATACGTTTGTCTGGTAAACAAAATACTTTTTTGCATTCTAGAGACAAAATTAAAGAGTTTGAAGAAGTAAAAACTGTCTTGTGTAAAGGGGTGGTTCATCTGAAAATTAAATTTCTATAATTGTTTACTCTACATTGTTCCAGATTTTAATGACTTTCAACATTTTGAAAAATACATAGGGTGAGTAAATGGTGATCTATCTTTTTAGGATGCCATTAAATTGTGAGCTCACTTGTGAATTGAGGACACAAGGAACAACCCAAGTTCATATCAGTCTTGAAACTGGAAACCACAGATCAGATTGGACTCTGACACTCGCCCGCAATTTTATGTCTTACTATGTTTCACAATGAGAGCAATACAAAACAAAGGACTTATTCTATCAATATTCTTCCTTATACATGCTTAGCTGAATAAACACAGAGTGAATTCCCATTACTCTCTGACTCATTCCTATGGAAAATTTGACTGAATGGTCTATTGGCAGACCTACAAAAGAACCGCAAACCTTGCCAGCTGTTAAGGTGGCACAGCCAAGGCACACTCCAGTGACTTTCATTTTACATGGTTTTATGAGTGTTAACAACAGTTCATATTAATGAATACAGCAAGAGTTTGTGTAGAAATCTCTTTTTGCAGGACTTTAATATTTAGTTTATGATCTGAATCATTAAAAAATATCTATGACTAAAATGGGAAAAAGTGTGAACGTTATGAATTTTGCATCACACCCAGCCTGTAAGGATAATGTTTGTATTTTGATAAAACCTGGCTTCTTTGATTACTTTTAAATCTATATTTGTAATTCATTCATCCAAATAATGAGTCCGGTGTTACTTATGACTGAGGCTCATATTAAAGGGCATTTATTTGTGTATGTGTGTATAGATGTGAGCAGGTGGGCTTGGGTGAGATGAAGAATGAGACTGTGGCACTGGGTGGCACTGCCAACCCTCTGCTGGCAGGCCTAGAGCACTACATGGAGGCCAGTCCACCAGTAGTGGGCCTCATGAAGAGGTAACAGAGGGATAATGAAAATGGAGATAGAGAGATACCAGTCTGTTATGGCATAATAGATAGACATTTATAATTTGGCCAAAGTTTATTCATGGTTTCATGGATGTAATAGATTTTGGTGAGATCTCTTTTGCTCCATTTTGTGTTCTGGCTGTGGCGAATGATGTGTGCTGTGTAAATGGAGATTTTTTTCCCCCAGTAAGCACAAAACTGTTTTAGATTTCGTTACATTTTAGTAGAAGTAGGCTACGTTATTTAAAAAAAGTTAGACCAAAAAACAAAACCTCCCTTTTTTATACTTGCTGTTTGGTGTATTTTGTCTAAAAACATGATCAACCTTTTAACATCTTTAAAACATTTACACTAAGATAGCTGTGCTTACTGGGTTGGTGGTATTTTTAATTTGTTTGGCTGTACTGTTGGTTGAGCTGGTTTGCTGTGAACTAAACTAGTGTTCATTTTTATTGTACAGCTGAAATGACTCTTTAACACTCTAGCATGAGGTGAAATGTATGGTTTACCAGACTTGATCGATGCACAATGTGAAAGATTAACCGGAAGCTGTCTGAGCTGTTTGAGTGTGTATATTTGTGGTCGTTTTGTGCTTGTGTTTTTTCCCCCTGTTGTCAGCACATTAACACAGAGTTATGCAGAGATGAGATCTCCATTCATTCTTGACATTTTTAAAGGTATACTTCATGTTAGTTTCTCTCAGCTATATATGGTGTATCATGTCAGAGTAAACCGTTTATTTGTATTCTATTTATATGTTTGTTATTATTTTTATTATATTTTTTGCATCATACTTTTATGCTGAAAGGGCTATAGAAATGCTTAGTTGAAGGGCAGAGGATTGTGGGTATTGAAATGTTTCCTGACAGTACAGTAGGGAGTGGCTGCAGTTCTGTAATTCATGCAGACATACAGTATGCCAAAAGGCCATAGGTTTTTAGCACATACAAGCATAATTGGCGTAACTTAAACTGCAGTACAGCTGTCTGACTTTTCAGTTATGCCAGAGAAGGGTTATGCACTTTTTTCTGGCCTCCTCTGAATGGGAGTGTCAGCTTCTAGTCATAATCATTTACTGAGAAAAGAAAAAGGCCTGTTGTCATCTCAGCAAGCTGGCTGATCACATGACCCCTGTGGTCCAATAGAAAAACACACAAGGATCCACTCCCTCATTTGTTTCCATTTGAGGTGAAGTTGATTGATAGATTTTTAGCGTAAAATGACAGCCATAAATGTGTTAGCTATGCTGTCTCTATTCTGTTAATGCCCCTGCAGGCACACAGAGAAGAACACTAGGTGAGACAGGCAGTGTGGAGGAAGCATCGCTGTCATATTAGATCAGCTGTAGCTACTTTATTGGGATGTTAGTCACTGACTGTTTCAGCTCTTGAATTATGATGTAGTCACAGTGATTCACCAGGTTGTTTAATGTCGGCCGTAATATGGTTGTTAGAAGCATTTTGCAGGTTTTTTTTTTTGGCTGGTGCTTCTATCATACGTAGCCAATTACCCTAATTGCGCTACACTAAAAGCATTGATACATTATCCTTGATCTAAAATGGGACTGTTCTGCCAAGTATATAAAACTTTCGGTTATGACTTCTATAAAGGCTTTTACTTGGCGAATACTCTATTTCAGTTTTTTAAAATTACAAAAAGATTTCAGCTTCTTGATTATAATCTTAATACAAATTATACAATTGCAAGAGATTTATAAAGTTCAAATGAAGTGGTTTATGAAAAAACTAGATTTTTTTTAATATGTGTACTTTAAAAAAATCCTTTTATTAAGCAATAATTTTATAGTCTTTACCAAATTTAAAATAACTTAAAATAAGATACATTTACTTGAAAAGCAAAATTGCTTATCATAAATACACTTTTTTAATAAACGAATTCACTACATTTTATGTTAAAAACAAATTATGCTATTTTGATAAGAAATATTATGCTTAATTCAAAAATTACATTATGAATAAAATGTATTATATTTTTATTATCTTATGCAATTTTGCTTCTCCAAAAAATGTGCTTAGTTTTAAGATTTTTTTTTTTTTTTTTTTTGCAGTGTGTGTGTGTTTAGTTTCTTATGCTTTTAAAGCACTCAGTTGTGCCCATGCATGAACTCTCATTCTGTCTCTGGCATGAGGTGGAGTGGAGTGCTTTGGCTTGGTGTGAAATGGAAAACTAAATGTATCTCAGAGCAGATTTATTCTAATGTCTCTTTTTTTTGGTGAACGCTGTTAGCTATGATGGTGACCAAGTTTCTACTGAGACTGCATCGCCAACCCAGAACCACTTGTCTAGCACACCTCAGCAAGATGTTCCATGCCTCAATCCTTTGGCTGCCCAGGTGGATTATGAACTCCAGGAAGCTTTAAAGGAATGCGAGGATGAAATGACTGCTCTTGGCATAACCTCCCATGCAGACACATGGACTGCAGGTGACCTGGGCGGGTGTTTCTCTTTAGCCTTGCCTGAAAATGACGAGAAAAATGATCAAACTGAGAATCCTGAAGACATAAAGGATTTTGATTCATCTTCACAAAAACATGTCAGATTTCACGGAGGTTGCCATGGAAACGGAGCACACAAAAATGACTCCTCAGCAGGGGAAGACAGGGTGTTTAGCTTCAAAGATTATGTTCTAGGAAAAAAGAAAACTACGTGTACAGCTAGAGATAAGGATGTCAAAAACATCGAGGATATAACAGAAAGCCACATTGAGGAAGCTAGCCAGCTGTCAGAGGCAGAACAGCAAACAAATTCAGAGATAGAGACAAAAATAGACACAGCTGAAAACATAGCTGGTCAAAAAACTACACATAGCATAAGGACAGGTACACAAACAACATCAGAGATTGATGCAGCGAAGGAAATACTTACCCACGATCAATCAGTACAAGATATCTGCTCTTCGAAATACACCCTGGAAGGTGAGAGCACAAAAGATGAAAACAAAATAAATGTTACATCCCAGAGAGAAACCGGAGTAAATCAAGAGTTAAATCCTGTGATCGAAGAAGCCGTCAGTTCTGCAAAAGCTACACAGATGATTCAGAATTCAAACAGAATGAAAATAGAGACGCATAGTCAGTTAATTAGTGATTTACTGGCATGCCAATCCCCACATACGGATAAACATGCTGGTCACACGTTACACTTAGAAGCTAAAATAAGCGTACAACCAAGCACACAAAAACAGGTGGAGTCAGGGACACAGCAGCAGATAAGTGGAGAAATAGAAACAAACACAAAAGTAGGATCAAGCCTTGAGCATCAAAGCCTGGAATTAGGACTCCCAGAACAGCTGAGTCCTGAGGGTAAACAATTGATCTGCTCCCCACCTCGAGAACCAGAGGCTCACCAAGCTCATTTTTCCCTGGCTGAGGCTCCAACTGCCCTGATACGCTACTCTCCACAGGGGCCTGAGCAACATGATGACCAGGATCAGACAGATGGACCCTACAAATCAATATCAGAAGGTGAAACCATACACCACAAACACTGTACGACAGGGGAAGTTAAACATGAGAAAAATGTGTCTGATGCATCTGCTGTTGTGATTGATTTCTGCCAAGCTAAAACAGCCTCTGAATATGAGCCCGAAGGGAGAAATGACTTAGAGGCATCTCTACTGGAGCCCGAGAAGGTACCTCCTTTATGTAGTGGAGCTGGCGCACACGTAGCACTGTGGGGGAATTCACACTCTCTGAGCCGAGCCGGTGTCGAAGAGGAGGAAGAGAGTGCCCTTGAACAGGCTTCAGCAGAGTCCGCTGCCTCCACATTGCTACAAACAACACCCACGATGCCAGAAATGATAGAAAGTGAGGGAGAGAAGAAGAGAGATGATGCGTTCGCAATAATAGTACAAGCAGCAGAGAGAGAATCGGCAGTGCTGGAAGCGGATGAGTATCCAAGCTCACAGGGAACATTAACTGAAATTACAGCTGAACAGAGACAACAATCCACAGTAATTTTTCCAGAGATTAAGTGCTCACCTGTTCAGAAAGAGGACGCGTCTGAGGAAAGCTGTGGCAACAAAATTCCACACAACTCGACAGAGAGTGAGGGGAAGGGAGGGGGTCTGCCGATCGCACTCTCCCCAGCCGGAAACAAGGATACGGGCACGGTCGGCACAGAGGACAAAGCTCTGGTCACCTATTCCTCTTCAGGCGTCCTTGAGACAAGCAAAGGAGGAGCACAGAACGCAGCACATGCTGGCAAGGTGTCACCGACAGACACAGCAACCGAGACGTGTCCATCCCGCGGCATCACAGCATCACAAGCGGCGACACAAGACGAGAGTGACCTCATCCTTCCTGTTACAGCAGGCACAGCCCCGTTTTCTCTGGCCATCAACAGAATAAACGACTGCGTCTCCATCAGCCCACCCCCTCCTCTTTCCCACATAAATTCTACAGAGACAGAAGCGCAGAGAGAGGAAGAGGCTAATCTGAATCCAAGCCCAAGTGCATCAGGAGCAGAATTGCTAGGCAGTGATCGATCATTTCTACCAGCGGTTTCTTCGGAAAACGAACGCCTCGCTGCACAAGCCAACAATCAACAGGTACAGAGCTCTTCACAAACTAGAACCACAAACGGTGACGCATCCATCAAGACAGATACACAGCAACAAAACCAAGAAACAACTCCTACAAATGAAGGCACATCTCAGTCAACTAAGCTACAAGTGAACATGAGGGATATCGCTGAAAGTTTTACCAAAGTGGATGGGCGTGTGTCTCCAAAAGGTATGCAGAGCTCTATTGAGGGCCAAAAGGATACAGCATTGAAAGGCCAAATGACTGAATGTGCCTCTCTGCCTCCACTGATGGTATTTGAAAGTCTACGACATCCAGTAAAAGAGACTAGCTTTAACTTTAAAGGTTTTCTCACCGTCAACAAACCAGAAATAGAAAAGGAAAAATCCAGTGCAAAAAAAGAACCTGCTGCTTTTGAGGAAGGAGGTAAAGAGGAAAGAAATGCAAAGCAAAAAGAACAAGTGGAACAAGTGGAAATTACATATAAAGTGTCTGCAGACTGCAGAGAAACGACCAGCACATCTCAAGAGCAGGGTGAGACTTCTGTAAAACTTGAAGAAAATGTTAATGCAAATATGGGTGGTTGTGAAGAAAGTAGAAAAGTGACAGATGAAACTGGTGTTAACAAGAAAAATCCTGTTATATTTTCATCACTGTCAGCTGCAGGTGAGTCCACCAGTGTTACCGAAACAAAGGATGTGGTTAATGAAATTCTGGAAGAAACTGAAGCAGTTAAACAGAACCAAGAGTATAAAAAGTCTTTGAATGTTACTCGGATCGGTCCAAATGATACAGATGAGTCAGCATCCACTGAGAAGAATAGTGTTTTACTACAGGATGCTTCTCTACAAGAGGGTCGTAATGTGGATAGTGAACGGGCTGATATTGCTGTGTCTGAAGGAGTTGAACAGACACATATAAAAGTGCTACTTGGCAGCAAGGAAAGGCTGAATGAAGAGACTGATAAATTGAATGGATGTGGGTTACATGAAGCAGGTGATATAGAAGTAATATGTCCAGGTTATTCAAAAAATCTTGTAAATGACAGTCGAGAGCATGAGTCAAAGCCAGAAAAATGCACAGATGAAGAGTCGCTGGTAAAAACCAGCTCCATGTCTCCAGCAGACAGCATGTGTCCTAGCACTCAACCAGACGTGAAATCCAACACCGAGCAGCCTACTACAACCTCAGAGATGCCACTCCTGTCAAAAGCAGATAAGTGTGTAGATGTGCTTCCCTATCAGATTGAATCCCAGTTTATTTGTGAAATAATGAAAAGTGATGCAGCAGATGCTGGAGACACAACAGTCCCCTCTCTTCCTGCGGCGGAAGCTATAGTACCAGCACAAAGTGCTCTTTCCTCAACCAGCAAACAATGCACTAACAGTGATGCCAGAGATGTGTCTGTCATTGTACTAAAGGCTCCAGGCCCAATGCTGAGTCACTCCGAGTCCATTAATGACTGCGATATTACTGTAGCAGGAACCGGGGAGCATTGCAATGTGAACTCGGTGTGTGCCTCTGACACAGAGGTTGTAAATAATACTGCAGACAAAACGAATCAACAATCAGATGCAAATGAAGACATGTTAAGGAAACAAAATGCAGATGATCTGCCCTACGCTGTTGGTGTCTCTGCACAGGAAAACGCAACATCATCTGGGCCCCTTCTGCTCACAACTCACAGACCAGAACAGGCAGGTTGTTCACTGCTCGTTTTAAAAAACCCAGATATTGTTGGAAATGCAACGTTAAAAGAGAATGAAGCATCTAAGGGCACTGTAGAACTGGATATTGGACAAAAAGAAGAGAAGAGAGAAGGAAATTTCAAATCTAAACATGAACATGATTTATACAATGTACCTACAAATGTTACAACAGACATTGAGTTAATTGGTAAAGACAAATCGGAAAGATTCAAGCTGGTGAAAGGTGAAGAGCAGAACAAAGAAGTTGTGAAGGAAACTGAAGAAAGATACAGTGCAAAAAATGAAACTAGTGTCTCTCAGGAAGAAGGAAATGAACAGAAAAATGGGAATCAGGATGAAAGAAAGAAACAAAAAGAAACGGCGTTTAGAGAGCAAAAGGACAGCAGAGTAGAAACAAATACTTCTGAAGCGTCTTGTGCTGATGAGATACTTCATTCTAAATCTGCTTTGATAGCACAAAGTCCTAATGATGACATCAAATGTGATCCGCTCCCGATGCACTTAAAGGATAACCTCGATACACTTCTGACTGAAGAACCTGGTCAACATGTGTCTTTAGACAATGTAAGAATTGATAAAAATGTATCTGAAGGATTCAGACAGGTGATTGGAGGAGAACAAAACAAGGAGTGTGTGAAAGAAAATGAGAACCACAATGTAAAATCCATCACAGAAAAGGACAACAAAGAAAGGACAAATACCTCTGAAGGACAGGAAAAGACTGCTGAAAAAGAAAATATTGATCAAACACAAGAAGAGAACCAGACTTTAATAAATCTCTTCAAGCTATCAGAAGAAGAAATATTATTAAATGAAACCATTCCAAAAGGAAAATTGCTGTCTACTATTTTGCCTGATCCTGGTTTAACCTCCAAAGGGATTATTGAAGAGGCTCTGGGTTGTAGAGTTGCACTAACTGAAAAATCTCTTCCAAACATTGATCAGACCCTGTCTGCAGTGGTGAATGCTTTTCCTGAAAGAGACCACACACAAGATCCAAGGACCTTGAGCCAGTCAGATTTGGCATTTTCACAATCCCAAGAGCTTCAGCAGCAACAGAAGTTTATGAATGCCCCAGAAGCAGTGTTAAGCGTAGGTAAAAGCAATGGTTTAGAAAATGCTGAGACCAATAATCATGCAGATGCTGAGGCAAGTGAAACGCAAGAGAAAGTGATGGTGCATTGTAGTGCAGAGACTCAAAGTTCCCTAAACAGCACACAAGAGAATGCCATACTGGTGGGGGGCAATGACAAAGATGTTACTGTGTACAACATATGTCCACAGAGTAAAGAGCAGAGTATACAAACAATAGATCTTAAAGGTGGGAATTTTCCTGTTTGTGTTGAAAATACTTCAAGTGAAATTCAAACACAGCCAGCTCCCAACTTGTCTGTAACGGCATTGTCAGCTTCTGAAATGTCAGAAGCCATAGAGGTTATAGAGTCTACAGAGGCAAAAAAGCCTTCCATCTCAGCATCACAGGAAAGTGTGAGTAAACATGCAGAATGTACCAAATCACAGAGTAGTGTGGACGAACATGGAAATGTGTGGGATGAAATCCCTGACACCGAGAAAGACTCAGAATTTCTAATAAATCACTCAAGTGGGGTTTCTGTGCTTCCCAGCATTTCACACCATGAAGCAGGACTAAAAACAAATGAGACATATTTGTGTTCGGTTACCCCTGGAGACATTGGAAACACTGAGATCAGACCTAATTCAATAAGTGATGATGCACAGATGTCTACTGCAGGACCTTCCCAACAGGAAGCAAAAGAGTTAGGTTTTCAGCCCTCTGATGGGCAGCTCTCCACCACATCTATTTTTTCTGCCTCTGTGCTCCAGGAAAGTATTAAAGAGGAAAGAGAGATAAGTGTGGAGCGTGTCTCTAAAGATACAGTAGAGTCCAGCATTCCTAATTCCATTCCTCAATCTGAGACAGCCGTCTGGAGGATAGAGCAGCTTAATAAGCATTTGTCAGAGCAATTCCCAGATGGTACCCAAAACACAGAGGAGCAGGATACACAGTGTTCTGAACAGCAGCTCACACAGTTGCATGTAAGAACTTGTTCAGGCATTGGAAACACAATCAGTACTATGAAAGCAGAAGACACCGTTTCAAATGACAGACAACAGCCAGAAGGTATTCAGATAAGTGAACAGATAGAGGATGAAGAAGAGAATAAGTCCATTGTAAAAGAATGCATAGAAATGTCCAAAATGGCTGACCCTAAGTCTTCAGAGGTTGTAGTGAAAGAAAGCATATCCAGAGAAAACCAAAACAATTTGGAGGTGTGCTCTTTAGCTTCCCCAGATGAAGCAATAATTAATAATGTAGACCAACCAATTGAAGAAGTCACTGATGGGACACTGATTGAAATGAAAAAGGTTATGTCATTGTCATACCCTGAGACTGCTGTCTACTTCGTGACTGACCCCCAGGATACCCTCCAGCCCCCCGTCACAGTCAATCACCAGTCTAGTCAGCAGCCCACCAAGTCTTTTATCCAAACTTTATTTGAAACTGCCACAGATGCATCTAAAAGTAGCAGCAAGCAAGCTTCTGACATAGGAGATGGCTATTGTGGAGACATAGAATCACTTATAACTGAAAGGGCAATACAGAATGATTACAGTGAAGCTAGTGAGGAGGAAGACAGAAAGGTGTCAGAAGCTGCAGACGTGTTGCTGGGTTTAGGCCCAGGAACATTACAGGTATCACAGGTTAAAGACAGTTCAGACAGACAAGGCCTAAGTGAAGCCTTTGTACCTGAGAGGTCAGTCAACTCTTCTGAAAGTTCTGATTGGCTCAGAGCTCTGAAGGAGGCAGCCTCCATGTCTCAGATTATTCCAGAGCACAGAGATGAGACTACATGTGGAGCTACAGAAAACAGGTACTTTTCATGTTGATGTGGTTGATGTGGCAGAAATGTCAAAAGAAATGTTGTGTTTTTCATTGACACACACACATATACATATTTAATTTTTTATTAAGAACCATGTAACACAGGCCTTGAATACCAACATATATGTTTTATTGATCGTGTGATGTTTTGTGTAAAAATGGAGCCAAGTACATGTACCGCCCATTATCTCCTGAGAGTGACCTCAACAGTGACATCAACTCGTGCCCTTTAGGGCAAGAAAGAATCCTTTCATACCCACGCACAAACACACACTGGGCTTCTCATATTTGAGTGCAACACGTACACTTGCATGCATGCAGGCTATAAGACGTTTGAATTGAGACAAACAGTAAGCATAATTTATTCATCTGCTCTTTCTGTTTATTTTTATTTCCAGACCATTTGAGAGCCTCAGTTCGCCTCAGGCTGAACTAGAATTCCGAACCCCAACTGAGGAATTTTTTCCCCCTGCTCCTGAGGAGATTTTACCCCCTGCGCCCGAGGAGACTTTCCCCCCTGCGCCCGAGGAGACTTTCCCCCCTGCGCCCGAGGAGACTTTCCCCCCTGCACCTGAGGACACTTTCCCCCCGGCACCTGAGGAGCCTTTCCCCCCGGCACCTGAGGAGCCTTTCCCCTCGGCGCCCGAGGATAGTTTCCCCCCTGCACCTGAGGAGAGTTTACCCCCTGTCACTGAGCAGCCAGAAGAACAAGAAGACTGCAGGTGAGGCCTCATAAATAACTCCTATGCACTTTCATTGGTTTCATTGAATCAACTGCTACAAACCACACAGAAATTTCCTTTGAATGATGACTATTTTTTGTTTGATGTTTGTCTGGATGGACCAACTTGGATATTGTGTGATGGATTTTGTCTATTTTGTTGCTTAACTTAACCATATTGCTATGTGGGTGTTCAAGACCTGTAGAAAAGTCTTTAAAGAACTGGTTTAACATCAGTGAGCATCGCATTTAGCTTCTTTCAGGTGACTTTTCTTGTTCTGTCTCATTTTTTTTATCCCCCACTCCCTCTCTTCATTCTATATCTGCTCTGTTGCAGCAGCCATAACAGATGAAAGTGGAGCACTTGGTGCTTGTCAGTCAAAGATTTTAGCCTGGCACCTCATTTAGAAAGACACGTGGGAGATGGAGTGACAGAAAGATAAAAGGAAAGAGAGAGCGGTGGACAAAGTGAAAGGGAGTGAAAATGAGGGGAAAGAAGAGAGATAAACTTTGACTGTGCATTTGCCCCAGTATCCGTAAATGCTCCACTCTTTGTTACATGTCACAGATGTGGACTAAAGGAATTTTGCCTGTATCTGTCAGTGTGTGTGTGTGTGTGTGCGTGCACATGTCTTGCTAAAGCATGCATATGTGTTTGCTATTTGCACCAACGCCCTCACATGAGGTCATACCAAGAGGTCTGTCAGTCTGGAACAAAAGCCATCGTTCAGGGCAGCTCCAGTTGAGAATATTACTCAGTGTGAGAAGATAGATAGATAGATAGATAGATAGATAGATAGATAGATAGATAGATAGATAGATAGATAGATAGATAGATAGATAGATAGATAGATAGATAGATAGATAGATAGATAGATAGATAGATAGATAGATAGATAGATAGATAGATAGATAGATAGATAGATAGATAGATAGATACTCACAAGAGACTGTGAGGAAGGGGAGCGAGATAGGGAGAAATGAAAGAGAGAGGGAGTGTAAAGTGGCTGCCTGAGGAATTTTGAGTGGCTTGCCTAAAAGAATAGCCACACTTAACTTTGGGTGCTGATCTCGGGTGAGTTCTATACTGTCCTTTGCTGTTTAAAATGATGTTTTTCTCTTTTGATTTGACTAATAGTTGAAGTTGATGGAAAATACAGCCTTATGGGTATTTGCAGCAATGGTAATTACAGAGGGCTTATGATGATCTCACTGGATATATGGGGGGAGGGACAGTAGGAAGACAGGGAGGGAATAAGGAAGTGTGTTGTGTAGTCTCTCGCTCTTTTTGTCTTAATTTGCTGGCTTGCTCAAACTTTGTTGTGACAGTGTCAGACGACTGATGATAATGATTTGCTCTGTGTTGACAGAAGGTTAAATTCCGTTATTGTAAGGAATGAAGCAGATAACGCAAGAACTTTATGGTTGCAGTTAAGATACCTTTGCTCTTGGTAATGTGAGATAAACATCTGTAAAGACTTTGTGTCACTGCTAGACCTGCTTTTAGACTTGAGCCGATAAAATGATATCATACATACCATTTGTGGCATGTGAATTTACTTAATTAATTTGGGGATGTTCAAAGATGCTCTTGAACTATGTGGCTTTTGAGGGTTTATATATAAAGGAATTACACTGCACAACTATAGCCTGAAGGTTTTAGGATGTTTTAGACTAGCAACCAACTTTCCACTTCTACAAATTAATATTATCTTTTTAAGATAATTGTGCCAATTTTAATAAATAACTAAAAAATAGTCCAGCTGACTGCATTTGTATTGAATTAGCATGTAAGTGATTAGTTTATTTGAGAGCTCATGCTAATTTTTATAGTGCCTACCACACAGTTACCAAATAGGTCACATATAACAGGATTCTGTGTTTCCAATTTTCACACATTTTATGTAGGACGGCTGAATTTGTAATTTCCAGACTGCTCCATGTAATTTGTGTTCCTTATTCCACATTTGAGGGTTCAATTCAATCTATTTAAAATCCACTTGTAATTTTACATCTTAGTGAATAAATGTTTATGTGTGGATGCAATAGCTCCCGAGAGAGGGGGGGGGGGGGGTTGTCTTGGAAACTTTGTGATGCATGACAAGAGCTAAGCAACAGTTACCAAGGCAACAAATGTTGGCCATTATTCTGAGTTAATGAAACAATTATTTTAAGGAAGCTTTGAAAGGAGGTGCTTAGTCAAAATGTTTAACAATTGCACATTATAAAACAAGACAATAACCCCTTATAATTGAAATTATTAAAGGAGAGCAGTGTGGCTTGTGTAATTATGCCTTAATATAGCTGTCAGTCAGTTTGATGGAGTGTTTGCATGTAAGACTGTGAAAAGGCTGTATGGCAGCTACGCTAACAGTAGTGACGCTGTTATTTTTATGGCTGGTAAAACACCAGCTCCCCCCTGCTGCCTTTATTTTCTGCAGTCTGTTTACTATTAAAACCCTGTCTGGACCCATTCTTATGGACACAGCTGCTCCTGGGAGATTAGATTGTGTGTTTGTGTTCTTCCTATTAACCCTGGTGCATTAGAAACCTTGGCTTGTTGTGTAGATTAAAGTTGTGGTTTGTGGTTATCATGTCTAACATGCAATCTCCCACTATCCGGCTAAAGCAAAAGAAGGAGATGATCATAATACTTTGATGCATACATAGAGTAGGCCTGATTAGAGGGCAATTCTGCTTACTGTTTAACTGTTACTAAAAGGATAGCGCAAAGCTATGTGCAGTTGTTTAGGCAGTGTGCTGGAGTGAGGTGTATTTTTAGTATGTGACATGAGGCACACCCCTTGATAGGAGCAGCTGAAGGACTGTCTGCTGCTCTGCCTGTTTGATTAGATTTTTAAAATAACTTTCTATTTTATTATATTTTCAAAATGTAACTTATTCCCATGATGACAAATCTGAATATTTTATTAACAAATGCATCCTTGTCTAATAAAATTACTAAGTACAAAAACAAAAAAACTGACACTAAACTTTTGAATGGTAGTTTTATTTTAAATCTTGCTTTGTTGATGTCTTCGATGTGAGATTATCTTATTGCTGCTATTATACTTTTTTAATGGTTCTTACGTGAACCATTTTATAGGTGACACTGCTTCTCTCCTTATCCTGCCCTGTGTGTGTTTGCATGTGTTTGTGGTGTTAATATTTGGAAATGTGTGTTGTTCAGGTTCCCTCTGATAAAAGCTGCTGAATGGAGTGAGCCTGTCCCCTCTCTCTCATCACCCCCACCACAGCACAGCATTGCTCCTGCCCTCCCTGCCCACCTGCTACAGGACACAGTCGAGTTCCCCACACCACCCCCTACCCCTCCGGACAGGGCTCCCCTTGAGCCCCAGACCTTTCCTCCTGCTCCCTCTGATCTACCCGAGACTCCCCCTGCTGCCCCTCTGCCTCCTCAAATCCAACTGCTCCAGCACTCTGAACCTCCAGCAAGGTAGGATATAATCATTTACCTGGTGTGTTTTCTTCTTGAAAAGAGTGTGAGAATGCTGTAGAGCTGTTGTTTCACTCTAATTCAGTTTGTATTAGTTTTGCTTTTGGTTTATTTTCATGATTTGAGACAATGAGGACAAATATATGTATATTTTACAAGTTATGCCTTCCTGTTTGGGAATGACTATTCATACGTGTTGAGAAATTATGAATATTAATTAGATTTATGTAAATTAATCTGCCTTTAAGATATCAGTAGCATCACTGTGCATCTGGAGGGTTTTGTTGATTGTGGTGATAATAATAGCAGTGATGATCCTGAGGGATTTGCACCACACACTGGATGTACAGCACTGTACACTGAGTACCTCAATGAATACACCCTGCATTTCCCCTGTCTGTATTCATTAATATTAATATTAATGTAACTCTCAGAAATTAATTTATCATAAAGACTATTGGCACCAGGCTTTGTATGCATCTCCATAGTGGCTTGAAACACTTTAATCATTCTTAAAATGTATAAAAGTTATTACATCCTTAAACAATATGTTAAACCATGTGACATCTGCAAGCAAATGGTTCTTGTCTCAGGACTAAATTCACATAGAAAATTTTACTTTTAACCAACTGCCTTTAAATTTAAAAATGAAAATTATCCCATAATTTACTTGCCCACAAGACATCCTAGGTGTATATGGCAATCTTTATTTTTTTTTTTAGAAGAGTACAATCGGAGTTGTATTAAAAATGTCCTGGCAAATCCAAGCATAATAATGGCAGTGAATGGCAGCCATAGATTTTAAGCCCAAAAAGTGCATCCATCTAATATAAAAGTAATCCATACAGCTCCAGGAGGTTATTAAAAGCCTTCTGAAGTGAATCGATGGGTTTGTGTTAGAAAATATCCATATTTAAAACTTTATAAAATGAAGCTTCCGACGGACCACCTTCCATATTCAACTAACAAAGAAAGTGTAACGCCTCTAGCAGTTAAAATCTGATGTCATAGGTCGCGCTAGTTGTGCTTTTTCTGTTAGTTGAATACAGAAGGTGGTATTGCGGAAGGTAGATTTTTTATTTTTTTTATAACATGTTAAATATGGATATTTTTCTTACACAAACCCATCAATTAACTTCAGAAGGCCTATATTAAAGGAACACTCTACTTTTTTTGAAAACAGGTTCATTTTCCAAGTCTCTTAGAGTAAAACAGTTGAGTTTTACCGTTTTTGAACCCATTCAGCCGATCTCTGTATCTGGCGGTAGCACTTTTAGCATAGTTTAGCATACATCATTGAATCAGATTAGACCATTAGCATCGCTCTCAAAAATGACCAAAGACTTTTTTTCAAAGATAATATTTTTCCAATTTAAAAAACATCATCATGTATTAAGACCAACGGAAAACTAAACATTTAGATTTTTAGACCGATTTTAGACTATTCTCTCATTCCTGTGTAATAATCAGAGAACTTTGCTGCCATGCCATGGGTGCAGCAACGCAGTGATATTTACGCAGAAAATAGTACCTAGCTATATCGGTCTAAAAAAATTTTGTTTTTAATTTTCCGTTGGTCTTAGTACACGATGTAACCACAGAAGAGTCAAGTTTTAAATAGAAAAATATAGTGAAAGTCTTTGGTCATTTTTGAGTGCGTTGCTAATGGTCTAATCCGATTCAATGATGTATGCTAAACTATGCTAAAAGTGCTACCGCCAGACACAGAGATCGGCTGAATGGATTCAAAAACGGTAAAACTCAACTGTTTAACTCTAAAGGACTTGGAAAATTATTTTCAAAAAAAGTGGAGTGTTCTTTTAACCCCCCGGAGTCGTATGGATTACTTTTATAAATGGATGGATGCACTTTTTTGGGCTATAATTTTGGGCTGCCATTCACTGCCATTATAATGCTTAGATTAGCCAGGACAATTTTGATTGCATTCGTCTCAAAGAAGAATGTCATATACACCTAGGATGGCTTGAGGGTGAGTAAATCAATGGGTAATTTAAATGTTTGGCTGAACTATCCCTTTGGTGATTTTTAGTGGTTGAAGTCGCTTTCCCTCAAGTTCACACAGATGTCTTAGCAGAGTAAACACAGGTGTAGTTCAGCACATGGAATACATGGATATATTCCACAAACATTTGACAGTCAGAAAGTGTCCAAATACTTAATTTTGAAGAGTATATCTATTAATTTAGTATTTATTTTATGTTTAAAACTGAAATGTTTTGCTTGAAAAGGGTGCTTATTTTCCACGTTTTCCATTTTGTTATCTAATGCAATGATGTTCATAAAGTTTAAAGTGTCCAAATAGTTTTTGGGGCCACTGTATTTATGCTAATTTTATTGTAACACTTACAAAAAAAATCTGACGCTTTAGGATACAATGGTTGCCATAAAGTCAGCTCATTGCTGCTATTGTAGATTACTCATTTACATTTGTGTACATTGTTGTAAAAGTGTATTCATCAATCTGGAACTGAACTGTGTTTGGATAGAGACCAGGATGACTCAGCCACGTTGACAGGCGATGAGCTCAGCTTGCATTTCTTCTACCAGACAGCAGAGGGCGATCATGTATGTGCATGTGTTTCTTTCTGCACTGGACCTGAGGTCTGCTGCCCACTGCAGCACAGTTTGAAGATCAGATCAGGCTGTAGAACAACTGTAGCTTACAGTTTTGATATAAACGATCCTGCACTGTAACTAGGGCAGAGGTACACTTTTGCATCTTATCTACCCATAAAGATAAGCAGAATGCATAAGGCACAGAGGTGGACACTTTGTAAGGCACTGCTATTGTATCCCCTACAATATTTGTACATTTTTGACAGTGTACAGTTTGACCAAATGAACTGTTTAATAGGGCTGAACTTATCATAATTAACGATTATTCCCTTTGAATTATAAATGCGATTATTAATTACGATTATCACAATTTTCATTGAATGATGTTTTGAATAGCTTTATACCATTATTTGAAGCAACTGCATGCTTTATTTGATATGAAAGTAAGCTGAACTCAGAAAGCTTCCTGATTTTTTTTTTTAAATATTGCTTTTCTATAGCATTAAGGCTCAATGTCAACTATACATTTGTTTGTTTTTCTTTCTTAAAAAATATATGCATGGTATTATAATTAAAAATAAAATTAGAACAATGGAAAAAACCCTTAACCTGCAAAAAGAAAGAAAAAACACATCTTAAGCATGCAGAATATTTTAAGTGGACTTTTTTTGTAATAGTGTCTTTGAATGATTATGGAATTGTGGCATCCGTAATTGTAACCATGATTAAAAATTCAAATAATTGTTCAGCCCTACTATCTAATTCACACATGACCCCTGTTAAATCAGAAGGGACAAACAGATCTATGTTATACTAAGTGTGCATACAAACATGCACAAACAATGAATCTCCTTTTCATTCTTCTCTCTACTGAGCACCAAATCTTAAAATCGTGTGTAAAAAGCAGCATTTGCATAATGAGATTTCTTTCAGAAGTCCCCCACCATCCAGCAACAATAAAACTGATGTCCTGAGGCGCCAGCTTGATGCATCTCAACATAAAACTTCCATTAGGGCAATGAAACTACCAAGGGCATTCGTTCTTTATCTTTTGTAGGTCATTTCTTAGTCATTTGTAGAATGCATGATTTAGTGTATGAGTCTCCGAAATTTAAACAGTTGTGGTTTGTAAAACCCTTTCAGGTAAACATTTATACATTTGCAAAATATAGCTTAATACTGTATATCAGTTCAATATACTAGTTCAATATTTCAAACTCAATATATTCAATATTGTTACACTGGTGGCAGATTTAAGGGTTTGACAGTCATAGCAAATATGTTTTCAAGACCAAAAAAACAACTACATTTTGTTCTCTGTGTTTTTGTACTGATGCTGTAAGTTCAACCTAGATACTAAAAGCCCATGTTATGAATCTTTTAAAAACTGCCTTTGCAATATCTTTCAGTGGCTGCACCGCTTAAAAATTTCATTTTCAGTTTCCTGTGTCTGAGCATAGGATGAAGTTGTCAGTACACACTACATGCGCTCTTTGACAGCTTTGTTGTAGATGTCTTTTATTGTAAAATAATGAGCTATTTAATGTCTTTCTGTCTTCTAGCTGAATGACAGACAGACATTAAACTGGTGACAAGTCTTTAAAACCCCCTCTGCTGTTGCTGTAATTTATCATCTACTTGGATGTATTGTTTCTTCACTCTTGCTCTTGAAAATTAGAAACATAGCCCCTGGTTTCTGCTGAGATGAAAACAAATTCTGCATGAAGCTAGATGAAGACTTTCAAGCGATGTGCATCCTTTGTTCACTGGTGGAAGCTTTTTCGAATCTGTGATTATAAAAAAACGTTTTGGTAGTGGTTTGGGATGCAGTGGATTTGGAGAGAATGCAAGTATTCCAGGTTTTGTTTTGTTTTTGTATTTTTATAATATATTAACATATTATTTATTGAAATTAAGACATTTTTGACATTAAATAATGCATAAATACATTCAAGTAAATAGTTCATTAAAAAGATTTCATGACAAATTTTATTTGCTATAATAGTAATTGTTTGACACAGTGTTGGACAGTGTTGTTTTAGAAAAATGAATGCGTTATGCACTCATTTATCTCTAATTTTATGATATTATTTTTATTTTTTAAATTATTTCTCCCTTTTTTCCACTGAAGAGTCACTGCCCACCTTTCCCTTTTCAGAAAAATGCCCCAAGCTTTGAGTATCAGGTTTACCGTAATTTTGCATTTTCACAGGTTCATATTCTCATGTTGTATACAAACACAAGAGCAAAACAAAGCTCTGGTTAACTTTGGGGCATGAAGACTTTCCCAACTCTGTGTCCAGTCCTCAGGCTCTCTAAGTAAATAGGCAGATCTGTGCGAAAATCTCTTTGTTCTGCTTTCTCATGAGTGAACAATAGGTTTATAATCTCATGTTTCAGATCCCCCCACCAATGTCCCAATTTCCCACAACTGCTGCCGTCTCATGCTGTAAATCAATATGGATTAGCTCGACCTGTGTGAATCGCTGCTACTCCCCTTCAGGCTGATAAACTCTTTTCTTTGAGTTGTCTTTTATTTTCATTTTCATTTTCATTTTCATTGTCATTGTCATTTTCGTTCTCATTTCATTTTCCAGGTCACACTAACAAACCCTTTCACAACATATCCATAGAATTGTTTTAATATATCTGTTTTAGTCATTTGAGATCCTCAGGACTGATGGCTTTTTTTGTCATTACCCCATTCTGTTCTAAGAGGGGTTGATAAATTACAACTTTGACCTGAGCAAATAGAAAGATCTGAAACCTTTGAGCGAGCAGTAGTAAATCAAGTCTGCATACAGTTAATTTATGCTCTATTTGTTGATTTTATTGGATGTTGCTATTAGAATCATGCTCTGTCGGTTTTGTGATGGGAAAGTATTTTAATATGTTTCTCTGAGCCCATCAGAACCCATTTGAAAGACATTTAAAGTAGAGAATCAGATAATCTAGCATGTGCGGATTCGTTGAATTTTTATGTACAGAGGTAACGTAATTTTTTTTATGTGGGATGCATGTTATCATGCTGAAATTCTGTTTATACTGTAGTTAATTTTTCATTAGATGATGGAAAATCATGAACAATGAAACAACTTATCAAAACATATTCCTTTTTTTCTCTGGAACTGAATAATTTCTTAAGAAGTGTGCTTTGTGATCAAAAGCCAGTGGTTTCCAAAGTTGTTTGCACCCAACGTAATTTAAAATATCTTCTGTTCTGAAGAATAAAGTCAGACAGGTTTGGAAGAGCCTAAAGAGACCATCAGGGTTACGTTTCTTATCTGATTAACTTTCATTTAAGAACTGTATTTTGACAGGGGAGGGATGGTAATGTGATTTAGGGCAATAACAAAATAATAGGAACACAGACAAAGAGAAAAAGGTGCTTCATAACAAAAGACAGGAGTGATCGCATTCCTCAGTTCCTGTGTCTCAATGTGGGAAAACGAGACCTGTGTCTTTTGGCTTGGTGTGGGGTCGGCTATTGTTTGCATTCGCTGCACTGATCGGCCACAAGAGAGCTCAGATCGACAGGGAAAGGCTGCTCATCTTTTAAAGCACTCCGGTCCCTGGGGAGGTATAGAGAGAGAGAGAGAGAGAGAGAGTTGGAGTGGGAGGGGTTATGGAGAGAACCAGCAGCCGCTTTGCCAAACACCATAGCAAACCAATGAGAAGACAGAGTTGCTAGAGAACAGGAGCATCGCTCATTCCCTCCCTTTTCTCTTGCTCACTCGTCTTCGCATCCTTCCACATCTCTACCCATAAGGCTTAGCAGTTCTGCTCTGTTGTTGTCAAGGATACATAGAGAAATACAGCCTCCTCCTAATGCAGTGTAGACAGGGACGGAGAAGGAGTCAGCGAGAACGAAAGGAAGAGATGCTGAGAGCTGAGTGTGGGTCACCCGTATTCCCCTGATGCCATCTGCTCCGGATCTACTGCAGCAAAGCAGCGTGTCTGACGCCAGCCCAAGGGCCCTCAGGACGAGAGACGTGGAGGAACAGGAGGCGCAGGTTGGGGGGAGGAGGAGGGAGACGGGTGCCCGTGGAGATCATATAGCAGAGGATGGGAGCAGTGGAGTCCGCTGAGAACGGACAGCCTCCCTGTCCCTCTCAGGAGCGTCCCGAGAGCATGTGAGTAAGAACCAGAGAAGACAAGGGGGTTCTTGACAACCTTGTTGTCGTCGCTGGTGGCTGTTGTTGTTCTAGTACCTGGTTTGCTCACCTGGTTTGAGTCTCATGTGAGTATTCTTTTTAGCTTGTGGAAAAAGAAGAAAAATAACCATTCAGAAGTGTTTGTCAGAGAAACGCCAATCACACAAAGGAGGAGGGGATTGTTATTGTTTTTGTGATGTCACAATCGGACATGGTGTTTATTTACATTTTGTTGGTGGTTGTAATGCTACATATTGATGTGTGCGTTCCAGTCTGGCAGGCTTTGCAGACGTCTGGATGGGGGAGTATTGGCTGTATTTAACAAGGGAGAGATGTGTGTTTTTGTGGGGGATGGAGGCTAATGCTGCAGCACCGAGAGCATGAGCGAGATGGTGCTGAAATAGAACACTGAGATGTGTTGGAGAAAAGGGGGTGGGGAGAGTGAGAGAGTGAGGTTCACAAGAGCAGAATGGCAGTGACCGGCAGTGATTTTTATAAAAATAGACAATTTTGTGTAGTTAGTGTAGAGTTCTATACCCCTGTGTGTTTGTTTTTAAATCTAAAGGAATAATGCTCCCAAAAATGAACATTCTGTCATTAAAAAACAAAAACAAAACAAATGTCTTTCTGTGGGATATAAATCAAGATTTTTAGTAGCGTGTTTAAGCTGCTCCTTTCGATATAATGAATGTAAGTTTTGACCACAGCTCTCTGACACGTTTCAGTCTGCCCACACAAAGCCTTTATTTCGCTTCACTTTAATTACTTTAAATAAGTTATATGGACTAGAGTTTTATGATGCTTTTATTGTGCTTTTTCATTCCTTTTTGGAGCTTGACAGCTCCTGATCCCCACTTTTATTGTAAAGAAAAGAGCAGTTCAGATATTACCGAAGAAATGACAGAAATGCCATACAGATTTTGAACAACATGGGTAAGTAAATGGTGACACAAAATAAATAGTTAAAGCAAACTATTCCTTTAAAAGTGTATATAAATTAAATGTGTTTATAAAGCATATTGTAAAGTATAAGACATTTTACACTTTATCCCAAACCTCTTGGCCAGAATGGTTATTTTGTTTTGTTTTTACTGACCTTTGTAAAAAAAAAAAAAAAAAACTGGAATTTGTTGCTTTAGGCAACACAGCTGGGGATGATGAGAGTTTGAACCTGCTCTGATGCCTGTGCTTTAAGTACAAGTATTGTAGCACCACAGTGCTGCTCATTCAGCCATAACTAACATAGCTTTTAGCGTCTGAAGTTTGGCTTATGCAACCCCCTTTTGAGAATTCTTACATAACAGTACCTGCATAGTTTACGTGGGAGTTTGAACCTCGACTCTAAAAGCTGTATTCTATTAGATTTGTTTCATTGACCTGCCTGTAGCTCATCAGGACAGAGTGCAACCTGATGGAAGAACAAGCATGAGCTAGGAAGTCCTTTATAAAATCTTTTATATATATGTATTCCTGTGGTGGCAAAGCTGAATTTTCAGCAGTCATTTAATGGAAAGCACTATATCTAACCTTGAATTCAATGTCACTAGTACTTACTCACTTTAGACCACTGAAGCAATGAGCAATGACATTCAGTTCTACTGGGAAACACATAGACTGCAGGAGATTTCATGCACTGCTAAGCATTCAACTCTGTAAAGGTTGTAACCATGTAACCTGCACTTTCTTTCACGAACGGCATAAAAGCTCTTGTAGCTTGTTTTAATTTTTCTATACACTGCTGTTTGACTGGCACATACTGTACCTGTTTGAGCATGTATTGTACTATTGGCCAACCACCACTCCAGTGACTTCCTAGAGTGTGCTGTTTTGTCATTCATGCAGTATCTTGTCTTGTTAAAATGGAACTGTCAACCAGCGATCATGTGTCCTTTTGTCCCCAACAGTATGTGATGTCACCATGGGTCCATAAGACATTCAATCTTTCTTTTGACAGCCTAATGTCAAAATGAGCAGTGTGGTGATTCACCTTTTGAGACCAATTTGGTGATGCTTATGAACAGTTTTCTCTGTCTCTCATCGCTCCTTAAATCCTCTGAGAACAATCCTCTCAGAGAAATAAACTCAGGGCTGCAGGAGATCTAGCACACATAAAATATTGAGAGTATGCCTGAATTATTTGATAGTTCTAGTGCTGAAAGCTGGTACATCACTGCATCCCTCCAGAGAGGAAGCAGTTCTTTACTGAGGAACTTGGTTCCTGTAGTTTTTATGAACTGCATGTTTAATGGTACTGCACGATTTCTGACTTGAAATATAAATAATAATTAAAATATAGTCTTTGTTATCAAAAATGATTTACTCATCCTCAAGTTGTTCCAAACTTGTGAAATTCTTTGTTCTGCTGAACATAATAACACTAAAATTGACTATGGAAGTCAATTGTGCCCTTTAACTGTTTGATTACTTATTCTTTGAAATATATTCTTTTGTGTTCAGCAGAAGAAAGAAATTCATACAGGTTTAGAACAACTTAAATTAGTATAATGATAACACCATTTTCATTTTTGGGTGAATTAAGCAATATTCTGTACTGAATCAATGTGTTATCAAGACTGAGAGAGTGACTGAAAATCAGTCTAATGCATATATTATATTGCTGTGATTTAACTGCTTAATCAGTTCATATAGAGATTTATAAAGTTTTGATAAATTCTAGGTGTTAAACTACCAAAGACAGGAGTGGTCTGCTACTTAACACAGTAAAACTCAACACAGTGCACACTCTCAAATTTCTCCAAACCAATATAAATGTCTTTGTTGTGCTGTACACAAGGAAGATATGTGGAAGAATGTTCATAACCAAGCAGATATTGGGCCGCCAGTCCATTTTCTACCATAGTACTTTTTCCTACTATGGAAGTCAATGGTTTGGTTACCAACATTCTTTAAAATATCGTCATTTGTCAGAATGCAGCAGAACAAAGAAATGTATACAGATTTGAAACAACTTGAGGATGAGAAAATTGACAGAATTTTAATTTTTTGGTGAAGTATCCTTTAGGGGACTTCTAAGGGTTGGAAACATGGCCTATGTTGTTGGGTATAGCATGTACACACCAGTACACAGTGAGTGTGCTATAGTATTCCATTTGGAGCATGGCCAGTCTCTTTTTCCCTCCTTCTGTTACCGTTTCATTTGTCTCCCTCTTTTGGTCAACCCATGTCAGCACCTCAGTCTCTAGTACACTTTGTACCCACTGGCATAAAAATGAGCACATCACAACCTTTTTTTTAACCATTAGCCTAGGTTCTTTTCTTTTCTTCCCAAGATTATTTTAATTATGGCTAAGCTTATAATGTGGGTGGATTTTAGATGCACATAGTATGATTTAATGCAGGTCTATTGTTAGTGATGTGTTGATACATTTTAGCAATTGTGTTTATAGAGCAATTTCTTAATCACTCTCCTCTCTGTCCCACCAATAGCTGTCCTATCGTTCAGGTTAGCTTTGTTAAAACAGCATCGTGGGTTGTCGTGCTCACAGCAGTGTCTGTGGCTGAACCCAGCAGTGTCGTTCTGTGCCAGGCAAGCCTGACTGTCTCCAAACACTCAAACTCACCTTGTTTAGTATATTTTTGATCATGTAGATTTTCAGATTCTGTTTATTTTCATTTACTGTATTTACAATTTATTACTAGCAATTTGCAAATTCTTCTGTCTGAGCGAAATTAATAAAAAATGTACATATACATTTTTTTCCCACCCCCATCATCTAGAGGAGAGTTTAAAACAGGACTTGGAAATCCCATTTTTTAAAGCCCCCGAGAGGAACATAGGCTTGATGATACAGTGTTCCACCTAATTTCCTCAGCAGACATTTCAGAAATAAATCAGTGTTTTATTTTCCCATACCAGGAAATAAATGGGTTTTATGTGCAGTAATAGGCTTCCTGTGCGTGTGTGGATCTATGCGAAAGAGAAGGAAATTTGAGGCTTTGTCTAGGATTTAATGCAAGTTGCCAGTGTGTGCGTTGTCTAGCGCATGGGAGCATATGTCTAGAGAGCACTGTCACCATGGCAACAGTGTGCTTGCAAGATATGTGGAAACATCACTACATGAGCTGAAATGCTCATTAACTGATAATTATCTCATCGAATGTCATTAACACACTGCTGTAAAATTAGACTGGAATACTTTGAAATGCACTCCATGCAATCTTTCTTTGAATGTTATTGAATGTAATATTAATGATAATATTTTTTTGTGCAAATCTATTTCATTATAATGCAACACTTTCATACTTTTTGTATTGCTCTCTGTCTTTATCAAATTAGAGCATTATCCTTTCCAATCATTTTTGGGTTTGATCTGTATAGGGATACATATTTAAATTAGGAGATTATTGTAATACCGATAACTAGGTTGGCCTATACTTGCTGATAATTACTTGCTGATGATTAATTCATCCAGTATTTTTTTAAATTGATAGACCCATTGGATCAAAACAAACATTATACTCCAAGTAAAACAGTGCTGAACTTATATGCATGTACTATATATAAATATAAACAGTATCGAGCCATTAAAATATGCTAAATAAAATAAGTATCTGCCAATTGGTAACTTTGCCATGTATTGTTCAGTATACATTTTTACAGAATGTCTTAATATTTGAGCAATACAGTTGTACCTTGATCATTCATGTTAGTTCATAGTGCATTAACTATGGTTAACAGAAATGTTTGTATATTATATGTATAGTCTCACAATTTATTTGCCTCTATTTTAGAATGAACTTGATGGTTATCTAATTAAAATAACAAAATATGTATTGCAGTGATGATAAAAAAAGAACTAAATCGGATACGTTTATGATTTGTTTATAGGCCTATGTTTCTGTCGGCTGCATGAACATTTTCATTCTCATGTCAATAGCTTAAAAAACAAAACAAAAATGCAACATCGCCGGCTAATGAATGCATAAGTGACCAGCTGGATATTAAGTAATGCAAATAGATGGTAACAATTCTGACATTAAACATTTGGGTCAGACTTGCGTTTATTTTTTGTCACATTTAATACAGCATTTAGTCAACAAATGAATTACTGTATAATGATATTGCAACATGTGCTGTACTGGACTGTATGCATACCTTTTCGCTGTCAGTGTTCTAAAGGTGGATCTGATGTGTCAGCATCCTTATGTGTCAAAACAAACAACTCGAGGCATCAGTGATTCCGCCTCTAGAGGCCGCTCTCGTTCTGTATAATGACAACAGACATTTAAAGGTGCCATGAACTGGCACACTTTTTTTCCTTTTTTTAAACTTGTCTGAGGTCAACTAATGATGTTTGTGTGATTTTTTTATTTTATTTTTTATTTATTTTTTTATTTATTTATATATATATATATATATATATATATATATATATATATATATATATATATATATAACTAATAAGTAATAGGCTATTTTCTACACTGGTTTTGAGGCTGTCTTCTGAACGCTGGGTTTTGATGGGCATGTCACTGGAGAAGTAAATGCCCACGGCTAGAATTGGATAAGATTAGCATATTTAATGAGCTTCAACTCCGCTGTCATATCTATGTCTATCAGTTCAGTTCACATGAGGTAGGGATTATTTTGAATGTGGCAACTGCAATGATTCTCTTGACCACAGGGCTCGTAAATGTCTTTATCAAACAAACACAATGATTTATTTCTCATCCACACGCGATTAATTAGACTATTATTTCTGTATTACATGGCCCGCACGATCGGTCGATATAAGCGTGAACCGTGCGCACACACACACACACACACACACACACACACACACACACACACACACACACACACACACACACACACACACACACACACACACACACACACACACACACACACACACACACACACACACACACACACACACACACACACACACACAATGTTTTACTCGCATAAGTTTGTTGCACCATTCCTGTCAGATCCAAAATAGAAGGCACAACATTACACAGGCATCAGAGCAGGTTCCACAATATAGAAGGCACGACATGTCTGCAAATCCAACGACTGTGTTCTTCCAGAATATCTTGCTATCGTCTTGGATGTTTATTGCTGCTGGCTAGCATGATCTGATGATTTGGTGGGCGGGGCTACTGAATTACATGTGCTTATTATTCTGTAGAGGCGGTGTTTCGCCACTAGTTTTTCGTTTTCTGGGCCTGGTGTCTATAAAAGCTTTTCTTTGGCTAAAAAGGACGTTTTCATCTCTGAAACTACAGGATAATGTTTTGATTTATATATCAAAAGCTCAAGGAAAAGTTGATTTCTCAATTCATCACCCCTTTAAACGGACGCAAACCCAGAACAACTGTTGATGAAAACTATGGATTTTTGCAGGTCATCGATTGTTTCACCAATCAACTATCGGTGCCGATTACTCTGCAAAACTGATGAATCAGTCAACCTCAATGAGTGACATTTTGCATTCAATTATATGACATGCTCATTATGTAATTTGTGTTTGTAAGTATACACTACTGAAAAAACCAAAAAAAACCTGCTGGTCTAGATTGTCCTGCTGGTTAAGATCTCTGATTAGCATCCCATGGACCAGCATCCAAAACACGTGTTGGTCTTTTCAGCAGGGAATGGGTGTGTTCACTGCACTGAATTGAAGGCATCAATACATTCATCAGTGTTTGTTGCAGCAAAACTGAGTGTGTGACTGCAGCCAAAGTCCTTGCTGTGGATACTAATAGGAAATATCAGTTTAGAATCATCAAATTTCTTGAAAGAAAACAGTTAAGGTATAAGTTTTTGTTCTCTCAGATTGTCTATATTTGCATTACAGTAGGAGAGACTGGCAGGGAATTTAAGCTCAGATAGACAGAAAGAACGAAACAGAAATGAGAAAAAAAAGAAAAAGATTATGATATAGACAGGAAAACAGTTTTCCCTTTATACTACAGCACAGCAGCCAGAGTGAGAAGTCTGCTTCTCTTCTAAACGTGGGGGAGGGAGAACGTGTCTGAGGATGAGAGAGAGAGAGAGAGAGAGAGAGAGAGAGAGCCAAGTAGTGAGTCTGCAAGTGGCGAGTATCTGCAATGGGTTTCATTTGGATAAAGCCCACCTTCAGCAAGTAACCAGAGAGAAAGAACATACGATATTTATAAAAGGGAAGGATGGATGGATAAAAGAGAAGAGGGGACATAGCACACAAAGCCATAGAACCGAGGTGCGCCAGATTTCAGGATTCTGCATTAGGAGTGAGGAACGTGCATGAGTGACCGTGAGCCTGTGATCGGTGGCAGATATGGCAGTGAGCGCGTGGCAGGCTCTGTCTCCGCTGCAGTGGGCTCGCTGGGGCTGGGACACTCTGCTGGGAGGGACATCGGAAGAGGATGGGGCAGACCCAGCTCTAGGGCTCCTCCGCAGCCTCAGCTGGACCTCCAGACACGATTACATGATACACGGCAGGCAGAGGTGAGCGTGGGATAACAGCAGGGAGAGGACAGGGTCTAATGCGGTTCGACTGGGTGGGGGTCTGCACATCTGTCTGAGGCTGCGCCTTTGTTGCCGTATTTGGACTGTTGCTTTATTTTTTTAAATTTTTTTTTTTTTACTGTTGTATATTTATTTGTACAGATGTGTTCGCCTATACGATCAGATACGGTGTCAGATTTGTGTGTTATACACTGATGCCAAGACCAAAAAATTTCACAAACCGACATTTTGTTACATTTGCCAAATAAGCAACATCAGTCATTACTGAAATGGCAATAAAATAGACTTTGAAAATAACACATTCACTGTGATACTAGTCAGTTCAAATGAGAAGAATATAGTGAATGAGAGAGAAAATGGACACCATGGCTGAGTGTAATAATGTGTTTGACCTGCTGTTATTGGTCTCCTAGCTGCAGGTTCAGATTTCTATCTGTAAATAATCCACCAGGGCCTACTAGACTTATGCTGAGGCAGGCATTTGTTTATAAGATTTGGTACACAATGAAGGATAGTTTAATACACTATAGGTGTATCTCAATGTATTTGTTCTGAATGTATTTGTTATTTGTTTGCTGTATTAGTGCTGGATTGGAAATGAAAACTTCTGTGTATGGAAACAAAGCAGACATGATATTTATACTTCAATGAGATTATTAAATCAACTCTTAATTCAATAGGCTATTTTCAGACTCTCTTCTGTCTCATTGTCTCTTCTGTAGGAGCTCAGACTCAGACGGAGCGTTCGAAACCCCTGAGTCCACCACCCCTGTGAAGTCTCCTTCCCCACCAGTGCCCCCAACAGAGCCCGCCTGCACCAGCTCAGAGGCATTGTTCCCAGAACACACAGGTACGTTAGATCTTCATCCCATCACAATTCACACAACAATGATCTTATGTAGAGCCAGAGAGTGTAATTTATTGTCTGAATAGCTTCAGGGTGTACTAGGTGATGCTTAGATTCCAGGACATTGAAATAGAGATTGTTTCTTGTTTTGAACAAATTTTTAAATTTTTATTATAAATTAAAAAGGACAGTGTTACATTTTTTAGAGAGTGTACAGCAAAAGAATTTTCCTTTGGAACCCAAGAAATGTTATGAAAAACACAGAAGATTATCTAAGTCAATATAGCTAGAAATATAAACTAGATCAAGAATATGTTATATGCACATTTTAGATGTCAGTTTGTGCTTTTTTGGAAACAAGGAGATGGAGATATTGTATATATAGTATTTCAATTACCTTTATCTTCATGACTTTTCTCCCAGTGTTTTCATTAATTGTTTTATTGTTCTGCTTTATTCCCCCCCCCCAAAAAAAATATTAAAGCAAGAAAAAGACTGCCTTTCCATTATTCTCTGACTGGAGTACAGTAGTCTTTGTTATCAAGCAATGCACTCGTACTCCGTCTAGTGGAAATGCGGTGTATTGCTGTTGAAGGTATTTTCCAGAAAGACGATCTATATATATAAAAAAAAGCCAAACTAACCAACAAACTTCTTTTGTACTCTTTAAAAAGGGATTAGCTGACTTAACTTAAAAAAAAGTGAGAAAACCCATTTCCTTAGAATGGTTAAGTAAATCACTTCATGTGTAAAAGTGCAAAAAGTGTATGTATCATTTTTAAGGCAACGGGTTTCCTTCCTTTTAAGTTAAGTCAACTGATCACTTATTCTTCTTCAGCTCTTTAACTTGAAATAATATCGATACATATGTGAGCACTATTCTGTGATCTGCTTCAAAATCATGATCTTTTTTTTTTTTTTTAATATCTAGTAACATGCTATTCTCCATCTTCACAGCCTCCACTGCTGACATCTCTGCTAGTGAAGATCAAGACCAAGCAGTACTTCCACCTCCCAGGCGCTCTCAATCTACAGTCTTTGATGAGGACAAACCAATAGCTGCAAGCGGCGCCTACAACCTAGATCACTTAATCGCTGATGGCCCCTTACCAGAATCAAATTTTGGGTCTGGACCATCAAGCAGAACACCTCTCACCCGCTCTCTAAGCCTACAGTCTGGTGAGTTAGAGAGCCCAGGAGACAAATCTTCAGGAGGAACCTCTGACAAACCCATTCACCCACGAACAGAGTCCTTTAGCATAGGAACAGAGAGTGCTCCGGGAACCCTTCGTAAAGTGAAGAAGCCCCGTCCAGGTTCACTAAAGAAGAAGCCTCTTTCCAGACAGAACTCAAACCCAGAGCGTTCCTCTTCCAAAACTGTGTCTTCTAGCAGCACACCGGAAGAGAAAAAGAGAGTGAAACCACCTCCCGAAAGTCCCTTGCAAACCCAAGAGAGGCCTAGTTCCTCTCCCAGCCCCAGTCCTAGTCCTGCTGGTACCCTACGGAGAAACAGAGTAAAGTCTCGAGTTGACAGTCCTCCACCTTTGGCTGAGGAGACCACTACCGCCTCAATATCAATTCAACTCCAGCCGGAAATTCCTGATCCAGTTTCTGCGGCTCCCACTGTCCCAGACGAGGAGTCTCCTATTCCTCCCAGTGGCTCCTACAAATGGGATCCGGACAACTTTGAAAACATTGACCCATTCTGTACAGGAGGCAGTAAAGTGGCAAACTCGCCAGTCTTAGGCAGGAAAGCTGATTTTACATTGGTTTCAGGCAACCCTGTTTCTGTAGAAGAGCCCCGTGCCCCTTCCCCTGCTAAAGAGCAACTACTCAACATTGAGGAACAACCAATCGCCAAGCGTCAACCAGTCAGACTGGAGTTTGACTATTCAGAGGACAGTGGAGAGGCGCCACGCAGCACTCCTCCTCCCAAAATCCTCGGCAAGAAACCAGGGGCTAAGATGCCCATCCGAAAGCCAAAACTGGGGATAAGGAAGGCCCCTCCACCCCAGACAGAACAGCTAGACAATTCACATGTCCCAGCTCTTTCAAATGACAACGATGATATCCCGATCCCAAAGGCATCATATAACTTTGACCCCAGCAAGTGGGATGATCCTAACTTTAATCCATTTTCTTCAAGCAGTGGTATCCCGAACTCTCCTGGACTGCCTAAAGGATCCTACAGCTTTGATCCTGACTCCTTTGATGATTCAATCGATCCCTTCAAATCGTCTAACAATTTGGGGAACCCGCCAACGAAAGCTGCCACTTTTGACCAGTCCAACAATGATAATGAGAATGAAAATGATAACGTTGTGGAGTTAGAGGATCACAACCTGAACAAACCTGCCAAAACCAAGAAGAAACCTGTTAAATCGTAAGTCTGCACTTATTGTGAATCATAATGTGTGCCATTCATTCAGTGTTGAGCACTGTGTGAAATTCTAGTACATTTCCTTGTGTATATTTCTGAATGGTTAGATACAATTGTCAGAGTGTATGTGAGTGGGTGTTTGTCAGCCTCTGTCACATGTCTGTCTGTTGATCTCATGTATCACAGGAAGTCCAGCAATGCCTCTTCTCTGTGTTGTTTCTTGTAAGTAGAGAGATGGAGGAAAATAAACATCAGTAATAATATAGCTTAACATAAAATGTCATTTTAACATTTTTTAACTCATGAGCCCACCATCAATTGTTTAATAATTTAATATGATACATATGACTGATTTCACATCATTCCCTAATCAGTCTTTCCTCTGCTCCATGTCTGATAATATCCAATGAGAATGTGTTGCCATCTAGTGGAGCCCCCCATAAAGTGCAGTCAATTCCAGGAACATGGGCAGAGGACGTGCAAAACAAGGCTTGAATATTTATTCTGATTGGCTTACTATGTATACATGATCTAATTAGATTTTTGTTGACTACACTTTTTCTAATGAATTTAGTGTGAATGTTGACATCTTATCTCTAAATCTCGGAATAAATTCCTTATCCAGAGATTTTTTTATGAGATTTTTCTTCTTTCAGAGATCTTTCCTCTCTTTAGGGTGGGCTAGTGGTTAACACACTGGTGGATAATAAACATTTCAGGTTTTATTATGTGTAAGCAGAAACTGTAACTGGAAAGTTGACAAGGGAATCTTTATTGTGCCCTTGAGCAAGACATTGTTTTGTTGTGTAAGCCACCCTGATACATGACTGCCGCTATTTGGGAGTAATTTTAAGTAATATTACTTTTAGAAGTGTAGTTCACTGGTTCCTTTGCCCATTTTAGATTAATTCATGTAATATATACAGTATATTGCTCAGTTGCAGACTTTCCCTCCCTCCCTTACACAATTCAAGGTTGTTTTCAACACAGATGTCTTTTCATATTTTAGAGGAATTTCAACAATTCTTCTAAAATTAAATATTTACATCACTTACAGTATGAAATGGGACCAAGGTTAACAACAGCAACAGAATAGGATTTGTGTTGTTACATATGTCATTTTATTAGTTAATAAGCAATTTATTAGGGGCTACAGGGACTAATATTAACGGTGAATGTGTTTAGGCAGAGTATCTATTTCCTTATTTAAAACCACAAATCTTTACTGCATAATCATCATGCGTCTGCAAGATATATTTCAATTCATTACTAATAGCTGTATATCTTTAATTTCCTGCTATGGTTCAAATTGTGAGAAAAAAAAAACATGGCATACAAATTGCATTAGCAAAAAATAAAATGTTTACTATTAAAAACATATTTCACAAAAAACAAAACAAAATGCACAATATAACATTCATATATATATATATACTAATAGAAGAGTAAATCATAATGTAAGCCATGAATAATCCATTTCATTGTGCACTGGTAAAATCTTAACTGATGAGATGTAATTCTTAATAAGCACCATCATTTACTAGTTGAATTACAGTATGCTTGCATTTGTCAAAAGGTTTTCTAAAAAATGTATCAGAACAACACAACAGGTATGTATTATTAAACTAAAACTTTTATACAAGAGAATGTATACAATCTGTACAGTATCTATCTATCTATCAAAAATGGTTGGATGGAGTTTATATGCCGATTGGTTGGACAGCACTGTAGATGGAAACATGACAAATTTATTCCAAATTGATATTTTAATAACTAACAACATAACGTATGTTTTGTTTTCTTAAACAGTAACACTTTCAGAGTGAAGAAGTCTCCAAAGAGGACTCAGATTACAGAGCCGTCTGCACAAGTAAGTTAAGACACGAGCGCACATTCTCCTACAGTACACTCACACAGTCACTTCAGCCGTTCATTCTGAAGATTATCTGTTTCTTCCCTTCGCTGTCACCTCATATCATAACAGTGTTGTCCTGTGTGTTCTCCGCTCTCGCCCACCACTTCACACACACATCATCACCTGCAGGAACACTCGCCTGATGCCAATCCCGACCCTTCACAAGATCACGCCACAGATGAGGAGAAACTGGCTTCCTCCACCAATCAGAAATGGACTAGACATGACGTGGAGGTGGAGCTGACCTCTGATCCCCAAGACATCCCGCAGCCGACAGACTTCACAGCTTTTGTCAACGAGAACAGTTTACCTGCACAGAGTGACGGTGAGAGAGGGGGAAAAGTCTCTTATTGTGTCACTGCATTATTTCAAATTATAAGTCAAGGATTGTGTCCATTGTCCTACATTACATAGATATTTTGAAAGAATGAGACCGTCAGTAGAGTACTGATTTCAAAATAATATGAAAGTAAGTATCACAAAACCTGTCTAGTTATATTGTTATCAATTGTATTATGCTCAAATAGTACAATATTATTTGTATATATATATATATATATATATATATATACACACACACACACACACACACACACACACACACACACACACACACACACACACACACACACACACACACACACACACACACACACACACACACACACACACACACACACACACACACACACACACACACACACACACACAGTATATATATACTGTGTGTGTGTATATATATATACACACACACACACACACACACACAGTATATATATACTGTGTGTGTGTGTGTGTGTATATATATATATATATATATATATATATATATATATATATAGATATATATATATACACACACACATACACACACACAGTATATATATACTGTGTGTGTGTGTGTATATATATATATATATATATATATATATATATATATATATATATATATATATATATATATATATACACACACACACACACACACACACACACACACACACACACACACACACACACACACACACACACACACACACACACACACACACACACACACAGTATATATATATATATATATATATATATATATATATATATATATGTATATATATGTATATATATACATATATATATATATATATATATATATATATATATATATATATGTATATATATGTATATATATATATATAATATATATAATGCATAGTGACATCCCAATACTTATTGTGTTTTGTTAATTTAATGATTTAATGTATAAATCATTTTATTACAGTAATAAAACCCTATTGTATTGCAGTAATGACAAATTCAATATTATAATAAGAATTTACATTGAAAATAATAGTAGTTAAAAAAAGTTAAATGTCAGGATTCATTGTACTAATGAGAATTTGGTAGGAAAATGTTTTTTTCATTAAAAAGATGTCAAAATGCAAAATAATGGTAACTAGATAAAAAAAAATTTGGTAGAGACAAAGCCGCACCAAAAAATTTGAATCGAGTGAGTGAGTAGACAGACAAATAGATATACACACACACCCACACACACACGTTTTGTTTTTGTGAAACTGGGTGTATGTGTATATTCGCTGGGTGTATGTAGGTGGCTGTATGGCAATGAAGGTGATCTCAGTTTTATATTACATTGTAATATAAACAAGTACACACATTTAAAAAATTTTTTTTTTTATTTTGGGGTGAAAAGTTTTCCCACGTGATCAAGTTTGGCTGCAAACCAAAATGACCCCACAATGACCCATTTTATTAGCCTTTGACCTACAGGGAATCGTTTGGGCCCTGGGGCAGTCTCTGTCTGAATAGAACTGGGTCATTGGTACAGAAGCAGATGAATTATAGTGCCACTCTCATGTTAGTTCTGTCAGTCTGTTAACTGATGATGAACATAGAAAGAATATTCTTGGGAAGCCTTATATTATTTTAAATTCCTAATGTAACCTTTATAAAACATTGAACCTTCTATATATTACTAATTTTCTCTGGGTTTTTCTCTGCAGTTACTGACTATGAGATTGAATACATGGAAAAGATTGGCTCCTCTGCACCTGTAAGTATCTACCTGACCCTTAGATGTACCAAACTTAGGGCAATTGCCACAAAAAACTAAAACAAGTTTGTGTGACAATTACAAACACCAAACTAATGTTAGATTACGGACCTTTGTATTTATGTGAATGCATGTGTATTTATTTACAGCCTCTCTCAGTGAAGAAACCATCACTTTATCTGAAACTAGACTCTGTGACAGACAGTCCAAAGAAGACCTCCAACATGCACGATTCAGAGCCCAACTCCCCCTGCACTGGGTAAAAAAACGCACACACCAACATTAGGTTTTCATGTTTTATAGGGACATTCTATGGCATATTTTTTATACTGTACAAACTGTATATTCTATCCCCTAACCCTTCCTCAAAATCCAACCAATCCAGAAAACTCTGCACTTTTAGATTTTCAAAAAACAACGCATAGTATGATTTATTAGCTAAAGCAAAAAAAATGTTCTCACAAGGAGAAGGATTTCATCCAGTTCCACACACACACAAACACACACTCATATATAACTTAAATATGCAATGAATGACTTGATTAGCGAAAAAGTCACAACCATTTAGTTAGCTATTGAGCAACTGCTATCGAGATTATTTTCAAGGTATATATTTATTTATCTAAGTTGTTGCGAAAGGTGAATTTTGTCTGTTTTTAGAAGTACACTCTCATATAGATGGACGTAGAGCCACAAAGCTCAATTTTATTGGGTTGAGAACAATGTATCCTCTTTGGCAGTATATTTCATGTGTTTAACTGCATTGGTCTGACACATTACAGGAGCTTTGAGGAGATGGAGGCTCAGATCTCACAGGGGAAATCACCTGTGCTGCCACCTCGTGGTGCTCGTGACCCCATGGCCTCAGAGAAAAGCAGAAAGAAAGACAGTCAATCTCAGAGTCGAATGCAGAGCAACGAGAGAGATGGAGTGGTAAGTGCAAACTAATCAAGCACTGAAAGATAGAGTCAGCACTTTCAAGAGTGTGGTTGTTTCATTAGTTCAGATAATTTCATATAGATAGTTTTCATACAGTCAAAATGCATGAATTGCACCACAAATGTGTGAAGATGGGGTTATTTCTACTTTGTTACTTTTCAATCTTAAGGGACAGTTAATCCTAAATAAAGAAATAAAGAAATTCTGACGTTATTTACTCATGTTATTCCAAACTCATATGCAGTTATTTTTTCAGTAGAACAAAAAAGGAGACAATATGAACAATGTATTTTCTATAATAATTTGTTTTCGATTAACAACAATAGTAAGTAATGGCAGAACTTCAATTTTTGTTTGAACTGTCCCTTTAAGATAGCATTATTTTGCTCAGCATGTAGCTTATATTAAGCAGGATCTCCCCACCAGAATCAGTTCTGCAGATTGTTAATTCATAGGCTTTGTAAACCATAATAGAAGTGTTATAATGCACTAGGCTAAATGCAAGCTTGCGCTTCCTCACTGACCCCCAGGCACCTCCTACTCCTCTTGTCCCTTTTCTGCTCTCACTCCCAACACAGTCCCCCATCCAGGGCCCCATGGACCCCTCAGATCTGCCCCTCTTAGACAGGCTGTCTGATTCACCTGCCCCTCTCAGCTACCTGGAGCCTGATCTGGCAGAGACCAACCCCACTGCCTTCGCTCAGAAACTGCAGGTGTGTAGAGAGAGAAGACTACCTGCCCACTATCTCTTCTCCCCTGGAACTTTGCTGCTATGCGTGTATGAGTGTGTGCGTGCCGTGTCTTCACTAAGCTGTGTTTCACTGCGTTTGTTTGTCCCTCCAGTCTTTCATGTACCTTGTCTTCCCAGTTTTGCTTCTCCTTTTTGTTTGGCCCCTAGTGCTGGGTTCAGGAGATGTTAAAGGTCCCGTTCTTCGCGATCTTTCAAACTTTAGTTAGTGTGAAATATTGCTGTTAGAGCATAAAAAATACCTGTAAAATTATAAAGCTCAAAGTTCAATGCCAAGCGAGATATTTTATTTAACAGAAGTTCCTTTTCAAAGCATACAGCGAACGGCCGGTTTGGACTACACCCCTGCACTTTCTGCTGTAATGACGTCACTAGAACCGTTTGTTGACTAACCCTCCGCCCACAAGAACACGCAAAATAGGGGGCGTGGTCTTGTTGCTCTCCCACGTGGAGAAGAGCGCGCATTCAGCATTTGCATCTCCCCGTTAAGGTAAGAGGCGGGACCTTTCCAGGCAAAGTGCGCTAAGCTGCTGTCCAATCACAACACGGGAAGCGCTGGCCCAATCAGAACTCGTTACGTATTTCTGAACGAGGGACTTCATAGAACAAGGAAATCATCAGGCCGTTTTTAGGACAGAGGAAACAGCGCTGTACAGATAAGTAAATGGTGTGAAAAATACTGTTTTTTTACACGCGAAACATGAACTCATGTTATATTGCACACTGTAAACATAATCAAAGCTTCGAAAACACGCGAAGAACGGGACCTTTAAAGGAATAGTTCAACTGAAGAAAAAAACCCTGCATGACTTATGTAAATGTAAATGTTTGGGCCAGTATGATTTTTATTTAAATAAATAACTTTTATTCAGCAAATGTCCATTAAATTGATGGAAAGTAAATATATTCTATCTTTATTAAATCTTGCAAATCATCAAAAAAAGTATTATGGTTTCAATAAAAATACTATGCAGTATATTTTCAACATTGATAATAATAAGAAATGTTTGTTGAACACTAAATCAGCATAATGATTTCTGAAAGATCATGTGACACTGAAGTCTGGAGTAATGACTGCTGTCTATTCAGTTTTTCCATCACAGGAATTAATTGAATTTTAAATATATTAAAATAGAAAATAGTTATTTTACAATATTACTGTTTTTACTGTATTGTTTTATCAAATAAATGATGCTTTCGTGAGACTTATTTAAAAAAGAAAAGAAAAAAAGAAAGTCTTACTGACCAAAAATTGAAATGGTAGCTTCAAGTCTTCTGAAGTCACATGATAAGTCATATAGACTTTTTGTTGCTGTTATGGTGCCTTTTTTTTGTCTTTATGGAGTTTTAAAGCCTCTGGCTCGCATTCGCTATTATTATATGGAAGAGAACAGCTCTTCAAACATTCTGCTAAATAGCTTTTGTGTTTATTTTGGTTGAACTATCCCTTTAAAAATACATTCTAGGAAAACTTAGGAAAGGATGGATGGATTTCACCACATTCACAAATGTGTACGAGTGTCTGTGTGTATGTACAGTATATGTACGTTTTCCCCCTCAAGTTTAGTATTTGAGTGAGGCCAGTACAACTCTAACCCCTCTTTTCCTCCTTGCCCCTGCCCCCACTCCATGGGTCACTCCCCCTTTCCTCCCCCCACCCTCCCTTGTGGCCCAGGAGGAGCTGGTGCTCGCAGCCCTGAGGATAGAGGCTCTACAGGTAGCCAAAAGCATCTCTCAGAGCCCTACTTTGTCCACTGTGTCCCCTCAGGTACTGCGCTGAACCAGCCTGCACCTGTGTGTGAGCGTGTATGTGTGTGCAAGCACGTGTGTGTGTGTGTGTGTGTGTGTGTGTGTGTGTGTGTGTGTGTGTGTGCGTGTATGTAATATACTCCCTTCTGAACTGAGCCCCCTGACTGCACCCTTGGGTATGAGTGTGTACCTACCCATAAACTACCTCACCATACTGTGGACGTGACATCTCACCCCTGGTTCTCTAACCCAGCTCCTGTCCCTTGATTGGTGCTCCTTTTTCCCAATCCAGCACCCTTTTGCACAAAAAGAGGTGTGTTCCTCCCAGGGCTTTGTGACAATCCTGCATGTTCGCCTGGACAGGAGATCCATAGAGATGAAGGTCAATGTGACTTGGAAACAATACTATTATTTATTACTTCAAATATGAATGATTTGTAGATTTCATCATTTATATGCTTTTCCTAAGCAAACATTTGAATGCTGAATTCCTTGTCACATTCATGCTGGTTACTGGTTTCGATTGTTACTAATTTACACTAACTCATTGGAATACAGTGGGCATACGGATCGTCTGTATGCCTGGTCTGAGGCCGCTGGCGTGGCTTCACGTAAAGCTTAGCTCAGATCTGCTTCCAGTCATGTTGGATGAGCGACTGTCACCGCAGTCTCAGCATTTGTACAGGAAATGGAATGAAAAGACTAATCTGGCATACACAAACATGCACACATGCATACCACAACCCCTCTAACACGACGCATCATATTCTTCCCGCTCCATTCTCATGATGTTGTCTTGCACGCTTTCACAGTCTCGCCTCAAGAAGCCCAGCCCACGCCGCTGGAATCTCAACGGTTCCCACATGGCTAAAGTAAGACGGACAGAAACAATCCCTCTAAAGTCTAATTAGCTCTAGTCCGTATTTTCTAATCCCATTGTCCCTGTACCATTAGACTAAACCACCATTAGTCAGAAAAATAGATCTACAGGCAAAAAGCATCTCATCCTTCTCCTGTCCTCTCTGTTCACTGCAAAAATAGTCTTAGTCGTTGTTTTTGTTGTTTTATCTAACCACTAAAAAACTAAATACGAATATGAATTATTTATAATTTGCCCTGTTTTAAGTGCATTTAGATTTTCATGCAAAAAACTGATCAAGAAAATTTCTTTTTTGCTAATTTTGTATACTACTTTTGTTCAGCAACTATGCATTGAATTGATTAAATGTGACAGTAAAATTTTTACATTATTACAAATGATTTACATCTTAAATAAATGCTGTGCTTTTGAAATTTCTATTTATCAAAGAATCCAGAATTTTTTTTTAAAGGTTTCCACCAAAATATTTTCCACATTAGTAATAAATTGTTTCTTGAGCAGCAAATCTGCATTTTTGAAACTAAGGATCATGTGATACTGAAGACTGAAGTAATGGCTGCCGAAAATTCAGCTTTTTCATCATTGGAATAAATAATGTATTAAATTAATTATATTTAAATAATTTATGAATAAATTATTGTAATCATATTTCATAATATTACAATTTTACTGTATTTTAATCAAACGAATGCAGCCTTGTTGAGCATAATATTTATTTTTAAAACATTAAAAAACTTTGACAAAACTTTTGAACGGTAGTGTACAAACCAGTAAATCATGAGTGTTTTGTTCCTGTCCATTTCATTTTTTTCTTTTTCTTTTTTTTTAAACAAGGAACAGCCAAATCTAACCTCAAATTATAATCTAAAAAAAAGTCTGTCACATACATATTTAAAAAACATCAAGTCTAACTCATTTTCTAGACACATTAAAAATGACTATCCAGAATCCACATAACATTGTATAGACCCTAAATAATAGTAATCAAGCCTTAATAATAGGTTTTGTCTCACTCTGTCAAAACTAGTTTGGTTATTTTTATAGAAACCCGCTGGAAAATCCACACAGACAGATAGCAAACTCTGTCACAGGACGTCCCGCATTCCACAGGTATAGTTTCTGCCCCCGAATAACCTCTAGACTTCCTTTCTAAAATAGAATTGAGCTTTAATGTATCAAAAGTATTTTTGGCGTAGAACTGATACATTTTAGGATTATGGAGTACTTTCATATATAAAAAGAGTGACACTGCATTATATAGCTAAATTATGAAGTAATGAGGTTTAGTGATGACTAGCCTGAATTGATGACCTTCTTAAAATATTCAGTATTTTAACATACATTATTAGATAACGCTCTTCCTGAAATAGTCCCTCAGATACATTTCATATGCTGCCTCAGCACATTCTCCACATTCTCTTTTTTTAAACATTTTCTTGTCATTAAGAGATACTTTTTCATTCATGCAAATACATGAAACACAGCTGCTCTGAAGATGACAGGACTTCATCACAACCCCACTGCTGTACTGAACTGTCTTGTCAATATTCAGTTAGAACGCTTTTGTTTCTAATTTACATTTAGAGTTATTCTCTGCCTAATTTATCACCCATGACGGTGTTTATGGTTGGTGAAGACCAACATGCTTTTCTCTTGGCCTAGGTCACACATTTAGGGATTTTCTAGATAAGATTATGCATTGTAGAGTTTGATTGTTGATAAAATTGATGAGTTGGAGTCCAGACCATGTTTAATGTACCCCGAAAAGGCATAACAGTATGACCACCTTACTAATATAGTGTTGTCACCCCTTTCCTGCCAAAACATCCCTGACCAATCAAGGCATAGACTCCACTAGACCCCTGAAGTTGTGCTGTGGTATCTGGCACCAAGATGTTAGCAGCAGATCATTTAAGTCCTGTAAGTTGTGAGATGCTCGATTGGATTGAGATCTGGGGGATTTGGAGGACAAGTCAACTCCTCAAACTCATTGTGCTCCTCAAATCATTCTTGAACAATTTTGGCTTTGTGATAGGGCACATTATCCTGCTGAAAGAGGCCATATCTATCAGGGAATACCGTTTTGCATGAAAGTGTGTACATGGTCTGCAAAAATGCTTAGGTAGATGAAATTAAAATTCACATAGATGGCAGGACCCAAGGTTTCCCAGCAGAAAATTGCCCAAAGCATCACACTGCCTCCGCCGGCTTGCCTTCTTCCCATAGTGCATCCTGGTGTTTTCCCCAGGTAAGTAGTGCGCACTCAGACCAGGCCACCTTCTTCCAGTGCTCCATGGTCTAGTTCAGATTCTCACATGCCCACCGTTGGCACTTTTGGTGGGGAACAGGGGTCAGCATGGGCACCCTGACTGGTCTGCTGCTATGCAGCTCCATACTCAACAAACTGTGATGCACTGTGCAATTTTGACATCTTTCTATTAGAACCAGCACTGACTTGAGCAATTTGAGCTACAGTAGCTTATCTGTTTGATCAGACCACACAGGCCAGCCTTCGCTCCCCACGTGCATCAATGAGCCTTGGCCACCCGTGACCCTGTCGCCAGTTCACCATTGTTCCTTCCTTGGATCACTTTTGATAGATACTGACCACTGCAGACCGGGAACACCCGACAAGAGCTAGAGCAAGCCATCACAAATTGGCTCTTGTCAAACTCGCTCAAATCCCTACGCTTGCCCATTTTTTCTGCTTTTAACAACTTTGAGGGCAAAATGTTCAATTGCTGCCTAATATATCCCACCCACTAACAGGTGCAGTGTTGAAGATATAATCAGTGTTATTCACTTCACCTGTCATAATGTTATGCCTGATCGGTGTATATAGTCATACGATATCCAAGACCACAAGATCAACACTCCACTTATAAGGTATCATTTCAGCATTTCGTTTCAGGTTTGTAATCTCAGTTTGTACCTCCCATGTGTTATACCGTATGTACCTTACTATGTGTCCCATCCATGATCTGAGTGCAACCCAGTAATGCTCAATAAATGGTATTAGGGATAAATGCTTCTTTCAGACCAAACATTATGGGATGGGCATTCATTTGTACCCTAACACACGGCCCCCTACCTCGTATAAGAGTCAAACTCAATTAATCTCCTAATCCAGCTCTGCTAGGAAGAATTAATCAGCTTTAATCAGCAAGTGGGTTTAACGGCTAAACACGATGAGTATTCAGTAACAACACCCCATCACGGGCTATAAAGAGGATACAATTATCATCTGAAAATGGTACATATAATCATTTTATTGTCATTTTTAATGTAAAAAAAAAATTCAGATTTAGTTTTCAGAAGTCAGTTATTAGTCAATTAAATAACAGCACATTTACATTTAAAAGTGGAAATGTATAAAACATGTCTGTTTATTTTTCTTTAATTGTCCTTTACAGACTTTTGTTCTTGTAGTGGCTGGTTGCATTAACTACCCAGATACATACTTTTTTATATTTTCTTTTTCATTGATTCAAAATAGATCATCAACTTTTATCTCCAATAACCAAACAACCTGTACTCCTGCAGTTCTCATCTGACACAGCATCCCTCCCTTACCCGGATTCGGACAAAGGCGCAAACTTTTCATGACAAACAGCTTTTCACACCCATCTCACATTGGGGATTGTCAGTCATAACATTTCAGCTGTATGCAGCAGGCCTATCGCAAACTGCTGGACGCTTTTAAAAACCCGAACAAAGAGCCGCTCTCCATGGCATTATGGCTTTGCTGAGTAGACCCTGTAGATGATGCGCTGCTTCCCACCAGGATGTGTGAAATGAATATCTTTGTACATAAATAAATTCACAGGTTTTTAATGGTTTCTCCACAACATTCTTCTTGGCATCAGAGAGAAGTGGCCTCACCGGGGGACAGTGGCGTTTCGAAGAGCTCCCTCTATTCCTGTGCAGGATACATTGAAGGGGAAAGCCCTCATCTGCCACGTGACTTGGACCACTCTCTGGGCATCGCCCGAGAAGAGGTATATACTCATCCATTGCATGACACCACCACACCACTATTTATTGTGGGAGGAAAATCTTAGTATTTTCATTTCACATTGTATAAAAACAACCTGAATTGTTAAAGTTGAAAAGTGTGAAATGATGCAGTGCTAAGATGACAATCAATCTTAAACTGCTTGAATGCACACCTCATGTTATTAAATATTCATGAGCTCTGTAGTCACAGAATGCTGTGCTTAGTTTTAGAGTCGTGGGGAAGTTCATGTTGATTAACTTGAATTGATATGAGAGTATTATTATTTCTGTATTTTAGAAAATTTGAAGTTAGCATGAAATGAGAATTTCTCCATTGAACTCTCATTTTCTGGGGAAAAGACTGAAAGTTCACATTCATTTATGAGTGAGTGCAACACCTACATCTGAAATTATAACCGATGGATAGAACCAAGTCCCTGAAATTCTTTCTTTCTTTGATAACCCATTTCACTTGGCTATACTTCACAACAAGGAAGAAAACACCAGTCAAGGTCTATTAACCTCATACATATGCAGATAAGAATATATTTACAGTTTGAAACATGGCAAAGGGTAACCAAGGTTTTTGTGGTAACCCAGAATGACACTGGTTTAACAATTTTAAGTGTGAAAAGCTCATGTGTGTGAAGTGATGCTATTCTTATTTCAGGTCGTTTTGAAAGAGAAAGAAGCCATGGAGTGGAAGAGAAAATATGAGGAGAGTAGACGGGAGGTGGAGGAGATGAGGTGGGTGTTCTCACAGAACAAAGATTCCTGTGCCCTCTTGAGCTGTGACGAGTGAAGCTTGCGTCATTTCCCGACCCCGTTCCTCCCCCGCCCCTCTCCCATCACTTCTTGTCCTCTCAATACTCTTCCAATAAATAAAACGTTCATTCACTACTTATATTCCGTAGCTGATATGACACCCCTCAGATCAAAATGAGATGATCAGGCAGCATCATTTAAAATATCTGTGTATTAAACCGGGCAAGGCTCACACGCATCAACCTCAGACCACCTCTCAATCTGTTTATCTCTTTCCTACTGTTTTTTGAAGTCGAGCGTAAGTAGAAAGCCAATTAAAGAAGGCCTTAATTTGTCAGATGTGCCAGACGTGGAGGCAGAAGAAGAGAGGGAATAGATGAAAGATAATGTAATTTTGTTGTCATCCATCCGGAAAACACGTGTAACTGTCTGGTCACTCCATTAATGCTTTAGAAGATCTTAACTGAGAGGTTGAATCAGTTGACAGTCACATTACACTGTTCATGTTGAAGCTTTTTATCACCTCACGCACTATTAAAAACATGCAGTGTTGTCTAATTCAGAATGCTTTAAATGTTTTAAAGCTGTCCTTTTGTTTTCAAGGGGTAAAGAGAACAAGGTAATCGGGGAGGGTTGAGGATTACAGCCAGCTGGACTGGGCCTTGTTAGTGTGGATAAGAATGGAGCTTAGTTCATTAGCCTGATTGGGCTCAGGATAAGGAAGGCCTAAGAGGCTAAGGGAAGATGTAGCTAATCCATCTGCTTACTGTGCCGGCAACCTGCTTTTCTCCAAGCGAGTCTTTCTGCCAGCCGAACTTTAGCAGTTAAAAGCGTGACATAACAAATGCCAATTTCCTGACCTTTCATGTAATCAACCTTGTTTAGAAGCATGTAAAGTCATTGTTATCTCCGCATGGATTGTTGTCAGTGCTGTTAAGTTGCATTCACATTACGTTGTCAACCAGTCCTTTCTTTTACGAACATCTGGGACAGATGGGCTTCTGCGTGCTAACAGAAAAAAGACTAACTTTGATCGTTTGACATCCAATTTGGGACACTTTCAAATGCGGTTCTAAATCCTGTTTTAACCTGGTATTACGATCCGTCTAGGGTTATCCGATCGCAAGTGGTCAGCTGAGATAGATAGCTGGAGGTAGTAATGTGTCTCAAAGGAGTCTACTTGTGATCAGATTTCGAGAGGAGGGTTTTTGAGTTTGTGAATACATGCGTCACTCACTACGTCAGTGTTAAAAAAGCGAAACTGTGGCAAAAATGGCATAACTTTCCCCCTTCTATACATTGAGTTATTTTGGTGAAGTATATGTATGAAGCACAACCCTCTTTTTTAGACAACTACCTCTATATGTTTTTTCAGTTATCAATCCTAAAACATTTTGGACCATGCTTTCATTTGTATTTAATGCTAACCACTTGTGATTGGATCATCTGAAACAGTTCCAGGTTTAAATGGACTCTAGGACATATGGTTTGTGGACTACACTACAGCTCAAAAGTTTGGGGTCGGTACATTTTTTACATTGATTTAAAAGAAGTCTCTTATGCTTGACAGGCTGCATTTATTTGATCAAAAATACAATAAAACAATAATACCGTGAAACATTATTACAATTTAAAAATAACTTTTCTGTTTTATTACTGTTTTAATATATTTTAAAATGCTGCGATGGTAAAGATGAATTTTTAGCATCATTACTCCATTCTTCAAAGTCAAATGATCCTTCAGAATGGTGATCTTATAACAATATAACAGCCTTTACTGTCACTTTTGACCAATTTCATGCATTCCTGCTGGGTACACATTCAATTCTTTACAAAAAAACAAAAATTACTGACCCAAACTTTTGTAACGTTAGTGTACATCAATTCTGTTTTATTCCTCTGGATACTAGAGTTTAAAAAATATTACACTGAAGATTTATAGATTTATTGTCACAAAAGTCACATTTATGGTTCTGAAATCACAAAAGTCACATTGCCTATTTTATTTATTTAGAGATTTTTAAAGCAATCAATATTCTTAAAAGGATCTGATCTGATCAGATATTGTAGTTTAAAAGCATCTTTGACTATTAACTTGATTTTTGCTTATTCTTCTCAGGAGGATAGTTATGGAGTATGAGAAGACCATTGCAGAGATGATCGGTGAGTCTTGATTACTGAATACAATTTCATCTTCTCCTAGGAATTTTTTGGTTTTTTGTTTTTTGGTTCTGTTTATCTGTGATTTTCTTCTGCTACAATGCTATAAATGATCAGACACAGCCCTTTCCCAGTCTTGCCACTCCAACACACATATGCCATACATTTTTGTTAATTTCTCATTTAATTTGCAGACAAATCTTTCGTGCCTCTGGACCCAAACACTGGTCAGTTATGAGCACAAACCTTCATGTCTCCCTGTATATTTTACTTGACACAAAAAACTTAAACATGCTTCTGCTTAACATGCCCCTTACCAGGCCTCACCAACTTACTGGCACAATAATCGAATTTCTTTGTCTCTTCAATATTTACTTCCATGTAAATACTGTAGGCTGTGTGTGTTCTTACATATTCAGATTGTGTTCTTGGGTGTCTGGTTTAACCAAGACATGCTTTTCTCTCTCTGCACAAAGAAAAACAAAATTTCATTCCTTTTTTTCATTCTTCGTAATAAAATACCATCCTTGATATTCCACTTGATTTTATTTTCACTTTTTTCTTTTATCCACCTTCTACATCATTTTATTTTTCCTTGGTTCATTTTTCTTTGCCACTTTTCTGGATTTCATCACTTTTTTTCCTTGACACTTTCATTCATTTTGAAATTTTCCCATGTTTGAGACGCGCTTTCTCTCTCACATGTCCCACCCTGCTGGCTTGACTTAATGCCGTCCCTTCTTTCTGTTTTGCTCCCTCTGTCCCTCATAAATATTTGATAAATCACTCAGGCATGCCTGGTAAGTAACAGCAACTTTATTTTCTTTGTTTGTGTTGAATCCACCACATCTGATAATGACGGACAAGGAGAGTTTTCTCTTTCTATATATTGTCTCTACTTTTAGCATCTGTTTCTGCTCTTCAGGTCTTTTTGTAGGCCTATTCTCAAACGTCTCCCATCATCAGCTCATCAGTGTTGGGGAAGCTACTTTGATACTGTGCTTTTCCAGAGTATAAGCCCATCTTAATTTAAAGTAGCCGAAAATCAAGCTACCATTTAGAAAAAAAATAGTTACAGTAACAGTAACATTTCTTATTACACTCAGAAAAAAAAGAATCATTGCATATTTAATTGAATAATTGAAAATTGTTATTCAGTTAAAAATATGTAAGGAATATTCAATTTAATTTGTTGGATTTTTACTATTAACTGAATTGCGTAAATCTTAAAAAAGGCTTACTTTTTTAGTGTGTTATCACAGTTGAAAATGTATTTATTTTTCAATATTCTGTAATGAATAGAAAGTTCAAAAGAACAGCATTTATTACAGAATAGAAATCTTTTGATTCTGATGTATTTGATGTACTTGCTTAATAAAGGCACACTATTCATTTATTTTATATATATATAAAAAAAAATACTATCCCTAAACGTTTAAATAGTAGTGTACATTCAAACTAAACCAATAAAACTATAATATTTTTTTATATAATTGATTAGAAACATGATAGACTAATATTTATTTAAATTCAATAAAAGGTAGGGAAGTTAGTTCCAGACACACAACTGAGCGATGAATCAGTTAAAAGTGATAGTTCACCTGAAAATGAACATTTTGTCATCATTTACTCAGCCTCACATTGTTCCAAACCTGCATACATTTCTTTCTTCTGTAGAACACAAAAGAAGATATTTTTAAAAAATTGGTTAACCAAACCGTTAACGGCAGCCATTGACTTCTATAGTAATTTTTTTCTACTATGGAAGTCGATGGCTACCATCGATTACAAACATTCTTTGAAATATATTCTTTTGTGTTCAACAGAAGAAAGAAACTAAAGGTTTGGAACAAATTTAGAGTGACTAAATGATGACAATTTTTTGTTTTTGTTTTTTTGTGAGGGTATCCCTTTAATCCGTGAATCAGTTTTTTTTTTAACCAGCTAGTTAAAATGAACCATTCAGTAGACTTGTGCTAAGTAAGTATTTCAAAGTTCTTCTCATCTCTCACTGTGTTTCAGTGGCTTGCCCATCATTGAGTGTATGTGTGTGTGAGTGTGTTGTCTGCATGCATCACAGAGATGCAGGGTCGAAATCTGCATTTTTCATTTGTCCTTATTAAAGATGTAGACATAGAGGTGTAGAGTATAACATTTGAAGTACTCTGCCACATCCAAAGGCACATTTGCACATCGGTTTTGGAGTGTATGGTGTGTTTGTGTGTCGTATAATATTATAAACCTATAATTTTTGTCTTTGTGTGTATGTCTCAGAGGGTGAACAGAGAGAGAAGACTTTGTCTCATCACACTATCCAGCAGTTGATCCTGGAGAAAGACCAGGCTTTAGCTGATCTCAACTCTGTGGAGAAATCTCTTGCTGACTTGTTCCGGCGCTATGAGAAGATGAAAGATGTTTTGGAAGGCTTCCGCAAAGTGAGTCATTCTGGGAATTTTTACCTGGAACTTAATTTAGATCCTGATCCCTGAGGTCAAAGAACACAGAGTACCACCCCAAAGTTTCCTGGGGAAAGGTCCTGGAAATACGGCTGTGGAAAAAAGCTGTATAGCTCATTATTTATCATTATCAGTCATTTACTCACTTCAATTCTTTGCTTTTCCATCAGAATGAGGATGTGCTGAAGAAATGTGCGCAGGAGTACCTGTCTCGTGTCCGTAAGGAGGAGCAGCGCTACCAGGCCTTGAAGATCCACGCTGAGGAAAAACTAGATAAGTAAGTACAGAGCTATCACAGGTAGTCCAAGCATATGTTTTTAAAGGTGCCCTAGAATGAAAAATTGAATTAACCTTGCCATAGTGAAATAATATGAGTTCAGTACATGGACATCACATACTGTGAGTCTCAAACACCATTGCCTCCTACTTCATATGTAAATCTCGTGCATGAAAAACACCAGAGAAAAAATAAGTGATTCTAAACGTAACGCCACCAGTGACGCAATTGCTGGGGATCATCAATATGTACGCCCCCAATATTTGCATATATCCGAACATGTTCATTGTCAGGCGTAACTGATGGAGCCGAATCATCGGGACTGCAGGTAAACAAGCGACACTCGAGGATAGCAAAAAAAAGCAGCTCTCATGGACACAAATGTCATGTTCCAGGCTGTGCAGGGGACTTGAGGACTTTTCTACCCTTCCCACAGATAAAAAATGTCAACAGTCATGGTTGATGTTTATAATCGGATACCGCAACAATTTAATTCAAGATCGTTCGCTTGTTCGGCTCATTTCAAGCAAGCTTCGCTCAGCGTCTTAAACTGAAGAAAGTGGCAATTACAACTGTATTCCTGCAAGCAGTAAGTAGCGATTTTATCCGCTTATTGACTGTTTAAACAATTTCTGATTAAATTGAAAGTTTCTTAGAGAGACGGCATTGTCTAGATGACCCAAGATGCTAGTACAGTAACAATAGGAAACTCCAAGTACCATACAAAACTAAATAGTGTGTCTAATGAAAAAGGTTAATATTATTTTGTATTACAAAATACTACCGTAGATACGTTGCTTACAGATCGTTCACTCGATCCTTCTAGCAAACGTCACCTTTTCCACCATATAAGTTAAAACGATAGTCATTTGACAAGGCTATTCATTTTGTAAAAATATATACATTTATATTTTTGAGAAGTTAAGTATGATGTTTTTGCATGCTTGTATTTCAGAGTACATCACAGTCACTGCGTGGCCTACATTGTGACTAACGTTATATAAACATGCAATATCATTGACAAAAAAAGAGGAGTCTAAAATGTAGTTTAAAACATAAAAACTTGAACAAAAACCACTGGTTTTGGTTTTGTTGGAGGGGAAGAAGCGCGTTCGTGCTTGCAGTTGCCATATTTCAACAATAGAAATCCCCCAATTAGAGTTTTTCCGTGAAAAGAACACATATACTATCCGGTGTTTTACCTAAACTTGTCCAATCTGGCAACCATATGCACACGAGCTCTCTCACACGGCACGGATGATCTGAAAGCACCAATAAACAAGTAGCCTAAACTGCATTTAAGCGATCTCCATTTGAGATGTTCTGCTTAAAGTGTCATTCAGTCGGTCTGTGTTCTGTCAGGACGGTCAGGACTCACGAGCCGCTTCGCTGAACTGCTGTGAGCTGCTGAAATAAGCCAATCAGAGCAGAGCTCAAGATTAATATTCATGACTCTTCCAAATAAGGCAAAAACAGAGCATTACATCCTAGGGACAATTTATAGGGTTGTAAATGGACCTGTAAAGCTGTATCTGGACAATTTTTGCTCTTAAATAAGCCACATATCCTCTAGATATCAGAGAACAATTTAACATATTGTTTCAACTCATTCGAGGGCACCTTTAACATACTTTGCTTTGTTCAGGAATTATGTTGCCTGGAACAACAATTGTTCACTGTGCACAGAGTGTTCTTTAAGAGTCCTTAGAAATATGAAATGATGGCATGTCTTTGACCATGTGGCACCCGCAGGGCGAATGCTGAAATCGCTCAGGTGAGAGCCAAAGCCAAGCAGGAGCAGGCAGCACATCAGGCCAGTCTGAGGAAAGAACAGATGAAGGTGGACTCACTGGAGCGCACACTGGAACAAAAGGTTTGCTCACACTCACAAATCCACATGCTTCTATATATAATGGCTGTGATTCATTCAAACAAACCATGTAAAATGTTTACGCTTTTATTGGGAAATTAAACATTTATCAAACTTTGGTAATTGCCTCAAAAAAAACTATGTAATCAAACTTAATTTTGTTTAAAATCACCTGGTAAGTTTATAATATATTACACCAGCATATGATAGTTAAATTGGACAACTACATGCACTCATCTCAGTTAGTCTATTGCCAAAATTATTTATAAAGACCAGTCAAGAATAGTAAATTACTGAAAATATTAAAATTAGTTTCAGGATCAGAATGCGTCGTTCGCACATAAAGACTCTCCGTCAAAATATAACGTACAACTTCCTGTTTCCAGTAACCAATACATGTTGAATGAGGTTTTTAATTGAATTGATTTATTCTCTTTGGCATTTCAATTAGTTTTCTGATCATTATGATTCAAATTCAACAAGTAAAGAACACATTTATTTGGTAAGGTAGAATATTGTTTATTGTTAGGTAAATTATCGTCTCTCTGACAGACAGCAAGTTAAAGCCGTTCAGGCCGCCATTTTCTCCCTCTTTCTCAGCCTTCTCTGAAATGAATGGTTTTGATGCACAAAATTGTTTTTATTATTAATAATTACAACGTTGTAATTATTTATTTTATTATTTTTACATAATTTAAAAAAAGTAATTCATAATTCTATTCAGCTATAACTTAAATTGATCAAAATTGATAGTAAAGTTATAAAATACTTTCTAATTTCTAATTTTCTATTCATCAAAGAATCCTAAAAAATGTATCATGGTTTCCACAAAAATACTGTATTAACCAACTGTTTTCAACATTGATAAGCAAATCAGGATATTAAAATGATAAATCATGTGAAACTGAAGACTGGAGTAATGATGCTGAAAATTCAGCTTTGCCATAAAAAGAATAAATTATATTTTAAAATTTGTGTTACCCATGTTCTCTGAATAGGGATTAAGATCCTGCATAGCAATGCCGTAATTGGAACGCCCTTGTTTTAAGTTTTAATAATATTTAACAATATTACTGTTTTCACTGTATTTTATTTTCAAATAAATGCACCCATGGTGAAAGACGACTGAGAGATGTTGAAATTTTGTTTCATCTTTTTACAGAATAAAGAGATTGAGGAGCTGACCAAAATTTGTGATGAATTGATTGCCAAGATGGGGAAGAGCTAGCCGTAACTAGTTCTGTCTAAACCACAAAGAGACACAAGAACAATGACTGGACAACAGTGTAAAGACAGAGAAGCAAGATTAAAGGGTACGGTACTGTTTTTCCATTTTCAAATGGACAGATCAAACAAAGGGATCTCACACTACTGACGTCTTCACATAAACTGGAGTCCCTACGACTGGGAGGACACGCTAGATTCTGGCTGTAATTATTTTCTCTTCATTTTGATGTATTAATGTACACCAACGTACCTATGTTGAGGGTCTTGTGAAAGTACTCCCCATAAGTAGAGACTTTTTTGAGAGTCTGTATTACACACACACACACACACACACACACACACACACACACACACACACACACACACACACACACACACACGCACACAAAAACATGCATGCACACACGCGCACACACACACACACACACACACACACACACACACACACACAGACACACACACGCAGACAAGAGAGTATGTGTTTATAGTGAGTCTGAAGTTATGAGTGTCGATGCCATGACAACCGCTGATGGAGTCGACTGTTAAACTGATTCCTGTTGTACCCTCTTCTTAACTTGAAAACAGAAATGACCAGAGAATATATATATATAGTATAAAACAGATGAAATAATCATTCAGTTGTCACAAAGTGGTATTCATGATCATGAATTAAAAATGCATGTTGTAGGCCTTGACGGTTTTGTAAATATGAAAATGACTTGAATATAGTAAAGGAACACGACTGCAGATTTTGATACTGCTAGTTTGATCTGCTTCCTTGTGTATCTTTGTAGATACTTGTTGTTCATTTGTTTGTTGTCTTCTAGCAACACTGATGTTTGATTTTATTTTTGAATTTTATTTTGATATATAAATGAACCCACTTGTTACTGTCAGTGGTTTTGAGCTAATTTAATCTGAATGGTTTTGTCTCAGTCCTGCTATAACTGATGTTTCACACAGCAGAAGCTGTCATTTATACAGGACATGCTTACAAAGTGCAATAAAAGATGGCAATACAGCTCTTTTGTTCATCTGACCCAAACACAAAGACAGTATACAACATAGAAAGCCAGGATGTTTGATGCAATAATAATTATATTTGCATTTATTCATTTAGCAGACGTTTTAGCCTCCCACTAGGGCATTTTAAGAAAGCAATAATGTTGTTAATTAACAAACAATGAATCTTGCTGACATGATCTTGCGTATGTGCATAAAAAGATGCATTAGTTAGCTGGCAGATGGGTCTTAAAAACACACCAGACAGGCTATATTAGTGGCAATTACATGCTGGCACAGAACCAAACTGTCTCTGAGTGAGGACAAAAGTTGAATTTATGAAAAATCAAGGAAGAAGAATGAACACAAACAATGGAAATGTTTATGGAACATGGACAGAAATCGATGCTTAATGTTATAGGTGATGTCGCAAACATTCATTAACTAATGAATTAACTAATATGAACTAACAATGGGCAATAGATTCATTACCGTTCTTATTAATCTTTGTTAACATTAATAAATAAAAATACAACTGTTCATTGTTAGTGTTAGTTCATTCATTCAACTTATGGTAACAGGTACAACTTTTGATTTTAATAATGTATTATGCTAAGATTAGAACATTAACTAAGATAAATTGTTAATTCATGTTAACTAATTTACTAATGTTAACAAATGAAACCTTATTTTAAAGTGTTACCATTATATTTATTTTATATAATTCAATTTGTTTAATTTTGTCATGAAATTACATAAAATAAGTAATACAAAAAAGAACAACTAAGTAAAATAGTAGAAATTACACAAATAGAAAGTTAAATAATTATAAGATGATCTATTCATTATTTGATGTCAAGGGTTTAGTTGTGGTTACCCTTACCACATCCACATGTTTGTATTTAAACAGCCTTTGCATCAACTGTTTGATTGGCTGTTATCGCCGTTCTGCTGTGTCAAAAAGGGAAATGATGCAAGTTTGGCCACTGATAAACTAGTAGTGTACATGAAGGCATTAGCTACATGAAATCTAGGAGTATCAGAACCCTGGCTCGCATGCAATACTGTATGGGTGGAGCACAGTAAGCGATCCCTCATCTCTGATTAGTCAAGATGGTGAGGATCCATGTAGATCTTAAGACCGAAGCACAGGCCTCAGTGGACATCTGTGTGTCCTCATTGCTGTTGGGTATTAGCTCTCCAAAAGCAGGGCTTAAGCTCAGTGGTTTTAAGAGCAAACAACCTCCTTTTCATCGTGCTAACCTGACAGCCATAGACCAACAGCGACATGAGAGCGGTCCATTTCTCGCTGCTGCTGGGCCTGGGCCTCATCCTCCTCGCTCCTCACAGTGAGTACTACTTCTCTGTAGTTGCTTTTTCAACTGTTTTAAGAGTTTTTGCTCGTCTTCTCAGTTACTATATGTGTGCCGCACTCGCTTACTGTGCAAATCATGATTAGTTTTTTTTCAGTCTAGACTTCTCCATCTAGGCGTTTCATCATTTTTAATGACTCTCCAATTTCTTCCTTTTGAAGTGTCCTTTTGCCTGAGAATATCTGGTTGGCCTTGAGGAAGGTGTTTAAGGACTAACAGAAAATAATTGGTGCAAATCAATCCCTTAAACAGATTGAGGGCTAAAAAGAGTTTGTAAGTCAGGTGGTGTAATTTTTCTTATTGCTGGACCAAAAAAGAGTGAATATCTCACTTTCACATGTAATTCTGTCCAAAGCAACAGCGCATTCATTAGTAATGGTGTAAAACACAATTTCGGCAGAGAAAAATTACATTATGTGCATCTGCTGCCGAAGTTTGAAAGCTTAGTGCTAACTGAATAGAGTAAAAGCTGTTAAAAAAAAAAAAGGAAACTAAAATTACACATTGAAGCTAATATTACATGTATATTGAGGTAATATTATTGGACATTTTTCTTGCTCTTCTTTTTATAAAGTCCTAACTATCCGGATATGTATTTGAGAAATGACAGCTGAAATATTCTCAACACACTGCCAGTATGATTGTGCTGAGATAAAAAAAAAACCGTCTGGATATATTTAACAAAAGGCGAGATATACAGTAATTGGTGATTGCTTGTTCTCTCTTGTTATGCATGTTTTGTGCAGAGGATATGTACCAACTTTATTCCTAACCCCTTTCGGAAGGTTTTTGGTGTAGGAAAATAAAAGAGGCGACAGCATTAGTTCCAAACCAGTGATTTATCTCAAAATGTTCATGTGTGTGTGCGTGTACTTTTTGAAGGACGATGAATAATACCTTTAGCGACTTACGTGACATCATGGACGAGTCCAGGCACAGGATTCATCGGGGTGCTTTGGCGTGTCTTATACATGTTGCTCTTGTCAGCATTCTGAAAAATTCCTGTATGGCAAAGTTTAATTTTCAGCCGTCATTACTCCAGTCTTTGGTGGATCCTTTAGAAACCATTCAACTATTATCAGTGTTGATAACAGTAATGATTGGTAAATGGTGGTGTTTATAACTCAACTCAACAGACAGGAAGTAAGAGTTTAATGTACATTTAGGGAGAGAAAGGATGACTTTTTAGATGAATGCTTAGAAAGCACTTTAAAAAGTTCATTTCAAACAGCCCTGATAGCCTGCCAGTAAACAACTTTGCGTCTGTCCTGTGAACTGAAGGTTTTGCTATCAAAGAGAGTGACTCAGATGCAGCAGAAGGATGTCTTTAGGGTGAACTAACAGTGCTAAGATGCACATGGCAGCCAGATACTTTAAAAAGCAATGTCTGTTTTTGAAGGTGTTACAGTCACGCCAGCATACAGTTTACCTGTCTGATCCTGTTGGTTTGAACTTCAAAGGATGTTTGTTTTTAAAAAAAAGAAGCACTTTTAGGAGATGAACATGAAAAAGGCCTTTTCATATACTGTAGGCCTACTGCTGGCCGTTTACAAGACAGTTAAAAACACTGACATGTTCCTGCTGTGACTTCTTTCGATTTCCCTTGAGTGTTGAAGCAAAGATCTGACTTAGGATGAAATGTCAAATGTTCTGTTTACAGACTTCATAGAGCAGTGATTTTAGATTAAAAAATGTATCTATTTTTATTGATCTCTTGCTGATGCCATATTTGCTGCGGTCTTAAAGCCACTTCATCGTGGAAATTGAGAATCACGTCATTATCTGTGTATGTCACTGTAAAGTAGAGTGACATTTTCCCTTTTCCTCATTACAATTTAAAAGGCCATAAAATATATGAAGCTTTGTTTAATCAAATGCAATTGATTATGCCACTGGGTACATTTGCCTTGATTGTTGGAGCCGTGGCCTAGGCATCCTTGTCATGGATACTTTGCATTGAGCTGTAGTTCATATGTGGACAATTTTGACATGGCTTGCAATATGATAAAAGTGTTATAAAGATAAAAATAAAATAAACTGTGTGGAAGTACATTTGTATTTTTTATTTTAATATAAAACCCTTAAAACAAAAGAAATCTGTGATAAAATTGCATAAAATTAGTGCTGGACGATTATAATATATGTGTGTGTGCTGTGTGTAATTATGACATATAAATACACATGTATGAACATATTTAAGAAATATTTGCATATATATATAATTTATCTTATATGTTAATATGCTTTTATGCATTTTTTATAAAAATGTATATACACATAATAACTCTATACAGTACACATATTATGTAGACACTTTTATTTTGGATGTGATTACTCAGCACTTCATAAAATATTAAGACTTGTTTTAAGAGATTTCATATTTTTAAAACCCTATTAATAAATAAATAAACATATTAAATACTTAAACAATAGTAAAAATAAAAATAATAATAAATACATTTTATTTTCAAGTAAAAAAATGCTATTTAATTATTACTGGAAAATAATACAAAAATGCAGATTAAGAAAATGGATATTGACGGATCGGTATTTACATTTTAAACCTTTTTTAACTTTTTTTTGTTTGTTTTTTTGAGGAAAATTCCTATTCAGCTGCATTCTTCCCCTTTGTCTCTTTTTAGGTGAGGCGCTGCGGTGCTACACTTGCATGGGCTCTACAGATGAAGACTGTAATCGTCAGGGCTCAAAAACGTGTCCCAGCTACTCGGATGCATGTGCTGTTGTTCGGGGACATGGGAGTAAGTTTAATGGGTACAGAGTTAATAGTTAATCTTCCTCCATGGATGGAAAGAGGGCGGGAACATTTTTTTTTTTATTTCCTTGGATGTAGGTGATGAATCACAGAGGGATAAATCTTTAGAAAAATAATTAACGCGCGCGCGCGTGTGTGTTTTAAGGGAAGGCATTGGATCAGGTTGGCGTTTAAGGAAGACAGACTGCTCTGTCTGGCACCAGCTTAGAAATAGCAGGAGGTCTACAGCTTCTTTATGAGGATCAAAGCACATTAATATGTAATCACGCTCTCATACCGGTCTTGTCTTTGTTAGGTGGCGTGATGAAGTCATGCTCGTACAAATCCTTCTGCAGCCAGGCTAACAGCCAGGGCTACAGAGCTCCAGGGGTCAAAGTTCACTGCTGCTACTCCGATGACTGCAATGTGTCTGGACACGCCACCAGAAACAGCACAGGCTTCAGCTTCCTTCTGAGCCTTCTATTATTCGGCTGGCTTCTGCTGTCAAACTAATGTTACGGAACTGACCTGGCTATTAAAATCCATTACCATTGTGGAACTTGACGGAACTCTGTATACTCTGTGATTGTTGAAATGTCACCAAGTCTGCCATGGAATTGTGACTGCAATGCATATAAGGTTAAGCATAAAGCACACAGAACTTTACATGCACAGATATTGTCACATCTACATAAAGCAAATGTATTTATTATTGTTTCAGACCTTCTAGGAATTCAATTAAGCTGAAAGCCTTTGATTATTTAGGCCAAATGAATCGAAATGAACTCATATATTATTCCAAACCTTTTTGTTTAATTCACTAAATAAGCTATCTAACTCTATCAGAATGTAAAATGTTGTTTTAGAGCATAGCTGTCCATGGTCCATTTTCATTGTTTTGTAAGCAAAACAAAATAACTGGTTTAAATAACTCCAATTGTGTATTTGAGTAAACGAAGATGGGATTTTTATGTTCGGGTGAACTGTTCATTTAAAAGCCGCTTTAGTATTATGAACAAAGAGAGCAAGAAGAAAGAGATGTTTTGAGATGAGTCTCAAATATGTTGTAAATTAATGTGTGTAATTAAATGTTCATGTCTCTCCATGAAATGAACCTGAAGATAACATGGAAGAATATACACACTCCCTGGCCTGCATTTTGGTTTTGTGCTTGATTGTAAATAAACGCAGTTTTTTCCTTAGAGTTTAATGTTTTCTTTTAAATAAATAAATAGGCTTACTATCAGGAAGGTGAATTGGTCTTCTTATTTTAAATATATTCAAAGTAAGTGTTTTCCCCGACGCCCTTGTGCTTTACTGCTATTTAACACAAGGTGCCGCTGTAAATTAACAAGTCAACAATAATCAAGCAGTTAAACGACAGGGACGCTGTTGGAACAGAATTCAATTCAGCCCAACCTAAACAGCACCTGACCACCTGGACAAGGTAGGCACGCCTGGCGGGCGGATTGTTTTGAGGTTTTCAGCATTACCTCACGCAAGTTTTAAGTTCTCAAATAATCGCATGGTCAGCTGAGGCGGCGTGAAGCCCTTGCCCGTGGCACGTGTTGTGAATTTGAGAGTTATTGGTTTATGATTAAGGCTGGCTAATCCTTGTATCTTTTTCTCTATTCATCAATTTGATTAACCATATTTCGTTTTAAGCATGTTAAAAATATTTAGGAAACTTACGTGGTTTCCTATACTTACTTATCCCAGGCCAGTAGCCACAGTTTCCGTCAAATATTACTATTATTGTAATTTTTACGAGTAGGCTAAATTATGGGTTGTTTTTTTTAAATGTGTAAAAAGCTTCCATAATCTTTCTGTGATTTTAATTAATTATCATAAATGTTTTAAGACATGGCATGATAGTTAACACAAAAGTGTAGTAATTGTGGTCAGTAGGGCTACACTCACGTTGTTGCAGTTGTTTCTTTCTTTTTTTTAAAGAGAAACAGAGAGGTGAGATTTAAAGGTATATTAGCCTACACCCAATAATGAAAACCCCTTGATTACTCACCCTCAAGCCACCCTAGGTGTATAGGCCTATGTATGGAAGCCTGTTTCCACCACTAAATAAAATAAAAAGAGTAAATGTGACTTTTTAATATCAGAATTCAGACTTTTTTCCCCTCACAATTCCAAGTTATAAAGTCAGAATTCTGAGATATAAACTCGCAATTACGTGATATGAAGCCACAATTCAGACTTTTTTTTCGCTGTCAGAATTGTGAGTATATCAACTTTGGCAGACCTCCTTTCATATTCAACTTACGAAAAAGTGTCACTGGTGTGATGACGTTGGATGTAAGCATTTTGAACTGTGAGAGGCGTTACACTTTGTAAGTTGAATACGAAAGTCGGTCTGCTGAAAAGCTAGATATTTTACTTTATAAAGTTTAAATATGGATATTTTTCTTGCACAAACCCATTGATTCCCTTCAGAAGGCTTTTATTAACTCCACCCAATATGGATTATTATTTTTATTTTTTATGGGAGGATGCATTTTTTTGGGCTTCAAATTTTGGGCTGCCATTCACTGCCATTATAAAGCTTGGATTATTTTAAATATAATTTTAAATATAATTTCAATAAATATCATTTTATTTCTCAACACTTTTGCTTTACATAAACCTTCTCTCTTCTCTTGTTTAATATAATTTCAATTTCAATAAATATCATTTTATTTCTCAACACTTTTGCTTTACATAAACCTTCTCTCTTCTCTTGTTCCCCCTGCTGAGGTTTGTAAGTCTTTCTTTTGACAGACAGGTGTGATAGTGTGAACAAGCTGCCCCAGAGGGGGATAAAGAATGACCCCAAACTGTGATGCTCCAGGGCCGTTCCACTGGGTGCTCTACTTTGCTAGTGTCAGTCCTCATCAGACCTCATCAGCTTTATTTGGAGATTTCATTCTCACTTTCAGCGAGACCTTAGCATGGGGAGTAAAGCTGCAGATTACAAAGCTAGAAAGATTGGGTATGGTTCGGATCCTGGAATGGTAGTATGGGAGTTTTCCTCCATTCTTCAGATATCTATTGACTAATATTTTCTTAACTTGCACTAAATTTTATCATAGTAAACCAGAGAGGTTTCGTTAAGCGTATAGTGAAAATGATATCTAAAAAAATGTCTTATCATTTTTATTAAAATATGCTACATGGTTGCCATCTGTGGCATGTTTAAAGGTCATTGCTGTGGTGACCATCTATAGAAGGAATTGCTCATTTGATCATCCCTAGGTAGCTACTCAAGTCTAATCCATTTCCACCTAGGGACACTATTACTGTAAATCCCATTTTCACTATGGCAAGCCTTAAGCCAAGTGTCATTTATTGGGATGCTGGAAACCAGGCATGGGCGTAGATTACGCGGGGGACGGGGGGGACGTGTCCCCCTCACTTTTAATAAAATGTATTTTCGTCCCCCGCACTTTTACTGGGTCTCACCGATCCTAGTCGACCCGCTCCGAGCGGGATTCGAACCGGTGTTACTCTGTGTGGGGGCGGACAAGTTAACAGAGACGCTAACGACAGCCTTCTCTAAACTCGGTTGATAGCGCGCTTCTTGAGGTCAGGGGCAAGTGTATTTACATAGAAACCAATGTGAATACATCAAGATTTAAATTCAGAGACAAAAAATAATCTATGCATGACCTGTAATTTTTTCCGAATCTTAATATGAGGAGTGCGCTCTCACAGAAAGTCCAAAAGTGGGTTCGTAATACCCTGTCAAGCTGGAGCTGCAGCTGAAGGAAAACAATCGTTATGAGTGATGAAACGTGACGACGACAATCAGACGAGTGCGACAATATATGCTTTATGTGTGTTTTTTAAGTCATCTCAATGTAGCCTATTTATTGACAATAAAGTATCATGAATAATGCAGCTTTTTTAATGTTTAGTATTCTGCTCACCACGGCTGCATTTATGTAATCGAAAATAGTTAAAACAGTAATATTTTGAACATTATTACAAATTAAAACCGCTTTTTTTCCCTATGTGAATATATAGTAATTTATTCCTGTGATCAAAGCTGAATTTATCATCATTACTCCAGTCTTCAGTGTCACATGATCCGTCACTAATCATTCTCAGATGAGGATTTCATAATCAAGAAACATTTATGATTATTATCTGTGTTGAAAACAGTTCCCAAAATGTTGTGGAAACCATGATAGCCTACATGTTATTTTTCAGGATTCTTTAATGAATAGAAAGTTCAATGGACAGCATTTATTTGCATTTATTAAATAAATTATCTAATTTGTAATATTAAAAATATCACTTGTGATCAATTTAATGCATGTCTGATCAATAAAAGTATTAATTTCTCTCTTTTAATTTTACCACAAATGTTTAGAAAATTAAGCATCACCATGGGCAGCACAACTGATAATAATCCTAAATGTGTGTTGATCATCAGATCCTCATATGGGAATGATTAGTGAAGGATCACTGAAGACTGGAGTAATGATGATAAATTCAGCTTTGATCACAGGAATAAATTACATTTTACTATATATTCACATAGAGAACAGATGAGTTACATCAGAATATATATATATATTTTTACATTGCATAAAATCTATGGAGTCTTAATGCAGAAGTGTTTGTAGTATATAAACCAATCATAAAATTGGCACACAAAAAAAAGGAGAATAGGAGAATAATATTATAGATATTAATTATTGGTTATTGTTCAGCAGTGTATTTGATATCTTGCCCAATTAAAAGCAAGAGATGCGATAAATTATATTGGTCCAAAAAAAAAAAAAAAAAATGGTATTACGACATTTCTGTCCCCCTCACTTCTGAAAAGATGGCTACGCCCCTGAAACCAGGTGTTGGTCGTTTTGATCTCCTAGAAAGTCTTGCCAGCGCACGTTTCACGTTATATTTTGGTCCACTCATGAACTATGTGATGTTAGGTTCTCATAATTGCTTTTTGCAGGCCACCAGAATCTTAAAAAGAGGATGAATAACTTATTTGGCCATCTCATATGGGTTTAGGCTTCACTTTGTTTTACTCTATTGGGGAGTAAACTTTTTTTTGGTAAATATTAATAATGTTAATAATAATTAATTGTACGCATTCAGAGTTACACTATATGATATTTTAAGAGTCATTAAATGTAAACTGAAAATGCTATAAAAGCTTTTCAAAACCATATAAAAGCAATAAGCCTAATTCATGAAACATGAGCAGAACGAATTTGTGAGTAAATCATTCGCAAAGCTGCACTGACGTAAATTTTCAGATTCACAAAATTGTATTTTGAAATTTTTAGTTGGTATGAAAGAAATGTACACCTGCTCCCTACCACGTGTAAATGGTGCGTAAAACATTTGAATGTTCTGTGTTCTAATTTAAGCGAACTGATGAATTTGCATTTTAGTCCACTGTTTATCATAATTTCATGAGTTGATTTGCCTTGTCTTTTTTTCCTTTTGGGTAAGCCAGCACTTATCACTTTTTTACCCAGTTGTCCAATCACAGTGGAGGAGGGGCGGGGCAAGTACGACACCGACCAATCGTCCTATTTGTACACAGACTGAACAACAATGGACAAGTTAATATTGCTTAAGTTTTTACTGCATTTCTATTTGCAGTAACAGTCTTCAAAATGAGATCCATTACTGCCGTGGATATTCTGTATCATAGCCACCAAAGTATCTCAAACTCAAACGCCACCAGCTGGCTGTTTTCAGAAGATCACCAGACATTTTATATCTGGCTAAAAATGTTTTGGTGGTCACATGATAATTGAATATGTATTGCTAGGCATATGGCCAATTAGTCTCTAGCATTTATCCAATATACTGTAGCCAAACCTGAGAAGGAAGTCCAGAAGATTCCAGCGTTCCTGGACATGTAATTTGCGTAGTTGTAACTCATGGGTGGGGATTATGCTAATTATGAACAAGCGTGCACGTGCGACCATTTACGCATGTTTGGAATTCATTAATATGTTTAACTATCGAATCCGTGGTATATGAAGCGTTTGTGAAAACACAGTAGACTTTTTATAAAGGTCCATTTTACGCACAAATGATTTTGCTCATATATTTTTACGAAAGTGTCATGAATGCAGCCCAATATGAATACAAATAGTGCATTTCTAAGAAATTGCCATGTCTATTTTCAGCTAGATTTTTAAAATATTTTTTCCTTTTCTTTATTGTTGACTCTCTTGTACGTCATTGACCCATTTGCAGCTAAGTGTTTTGAAGAAAGAGCCCATTGAGCTGGTCTAGTGAAAGCCAGGTGTTACATCAGACCATGGAGAATTTGGTCAATTAATTTGACAGTTTTTCTCTTTTTTCTCCATGCATTTACCCTACAGGTACTGAACAGCAACATTGGTCAAGTGTGTCATATTAAGATGTCCCACAAACATAGCGGGTGCCTGCACTTTAGTGGGCCGCATCAAATACTCTCTGAGCCTGATTGGGAGGGGAAAAATGTGTGGGGTTGAAAAGGGAGCATGTGAGATGATGGCTGTGTTTACGAGTGCGCGGAGCCCGGGTGGCTGGTCTGGGTTCAGCCCGCGGTCACTGGTTCTGGGGTCTCCGGGTCTCAGGTCCTTTTTGAAAAAGATCCATGAAGCAGAATTAAAGTGATCTACCTCCGGACTGCAGACCCAGGGCTTTGGAACCAGGGAAGGAGGAGGGCACAGAGGCTTGATAGAAGAGGGGCAGAGGGGGTAAGCTCAGAAACAGTGATTGGAAAAGGGAGGGAGTAAGAATTGGAGAGTTATGCATAATCAGTCTGGCCTCAGCTACTTTGAAATGAACCTAAATTGTTTGTTCTGTGAGCTAATGCAGTGAGCAAACACACAAAAGAGACACAAGGTTATAAACTTAACAGTTGAGACTGAAACATTTTTTTATATAACTGATTCAAGAGTAAATGTTGCACCTGGCAAAAAAGCCATCTGCAAAGTTTGTGTGAATAAGTTTTTAATGAATGCCACATTCTTATCTAGTTATTGCAAAGTGTACAAGGCCTCTGTGCTGTTTTTTTGTGGTTAGTTTAGTTTTTATCTAACATGAAATCTATAGATTCGTCTACCATGGTGAAATGGAAGTCTAATTAAAATTGAGGTTTTTTTCTTACATGTTGTTTCACACTTGAAACTGTGATTAATCATTTGTCACTGCAGGCGACTTACACTGTTTCCACAATTAAATGCTTTCTTCCCCGTCAGAGCAGGTTTTTTTCAGTCTAGGACATTTCGACTAAAGATTTAGACCAGTGACTCTGAAAGACTTAATTATATGGTTTTACTCATGATAATTATTTCAGATTAGTGCTCTTTGCAGGATGGTATGTCTGACACACGTGAAATGAGCTGCTGTGTTTCAGAGATTTCACAAGAAAGCTGATTAAACTGCTTGGCTTTCTCAGAAACTACATTTTAAGTGGCATACTTTTTAGGATTTATTCTTAAAAGTGTAATCAGATCTGTTCATAGAAATAATTTATGAGAAATCATAAGTAAACAGGAGCAAAAAAAGTGCTTATTTGCCTTAAAATAACAACTATGATCCCTCATCAGCATAAATTATAGGTTCTTTTTCCACATCCATCCCCCATGGGCCACACTGAATGTTAATAGTAAATGTGCCCATAAATATATTGTGAGTCGGCTTCAGCACTCCTATCTGATTATACCTAATGTGGCCATTTAGTCTGGTGTATTGAATAGAAATCCTGTAAAATACCTGAAATTATTAAACACAATTATGACAGTTCAACTGTCCGTGATAGTCAATTGAACAGCTCAGTATCATGTTCAACATCAACATGGTTGTTGTTTGTTGTTTGTTGTTGTTGTTGTTGTTATTTTTTTCCCTTTGCTTTTACATTTTTAATAGTTCTGTCTGTCTGTCTACACTCACCAAAGGATTATTAGGAACACCTGTTCAATTTCTCATTAATACAATTATCTAATCAACCAATCACAGGGCAGTTGCTTCAATGCATTTAGGGGTGTGGTCCTGGTCAAGACAATCTCCTGAGCTCCAAACTAAATGTCAGAATGGGAAAGAAAGTTGATTTAAGCAATTTTGAGCGTGGCATGGTTGTTGGTGCCAGACGGGTCGGTCTGAGTATTTCACAATCTGCTCAGTTACTGGGATTTTAACGCACAACCATTTCTAGGGTTTACAAAGAATGGTGTAAAAAGGGAAAAACATCTAGTATGTGTTAGTCCTGTGGGCGAAAATACCTTGTTTGTGCTAGAGGTCAGAGGAGAATGGGCCAACTGATTCAAGCTGATAGAAGAGCAACTTTGACTGAAATAACCTCTCGCTACAACCGAGGTATGCAGCAAAGAATTTGTGAAGCCACAACACGCACAACCTTGAGGCGGATGGGCTACAACAGCAGAAGACTTCACCGGGGACCACTCATCTACACTACAAATAGGAAAAAGAGGCTACAATTTGCACAAGCTCACCAAAATTGGACAGTTGAAGACTGGAAAAATGTTGCCTGGTCTGATGAGTCTCTATTTCTGTTGAGACTTTCAGATGGTAGAGTCAGGATTTGGCGTAAACAGAATGAGAACATGGATCCATGCCTTGTTACCATTGTGCAGACTGGTGGTGGTGGTGTAATGGTGTGGGGGATGTTTTCTTGGCACACTTTAGGCCCCTTAGTGCCAATTTGACATTGTTTAAATGCCACGGCCTACCTGAGCATTATTTCTGACCATGCCCATCCCTTTATGACCACCATGTACCCATCCTCTGATGGCTACTTCCAGCAGGATAATGCACCATGTCACAAAGCTCAAATCATTTAAAACTCGTTTCTTGAACATGACAATGAGTTCACTGTCCTAAAATGGCCCCCACAGTCACCAGATCTCAACCTAATAGAGCATATTTGGGATGTGGTGGAACGGGAGCTTTGCGCCCTGGATGTGCATCCCACAAATCTCCATCAACTGCAAGATGCTATCCTTTCAATATGGGACAACATTTCTAAAGAATGCTTTCAGTATCAATATCACGTAGAATTAAGTCAGTTCTGAAGGCGAAAGGGGGTCAAACATAATATTAGTATGGTGTTCCTAATAATCCTTCAGTTGAGTGTATATCTAATATATAAATAAAAAAGTGTTAAGAAAAGGATTTTATTAACATAACAGTTGAACATAATTTCCATAACTCAGAAAAAGAAAAAAATATATAATTTTTAACTTCGCTTAATTTATTTTAGTTTTAGAATTTTAGGGCACCCAAATTACTTCACTTAAAGCTACAATTAATTCATGCAAATTTGTATTCAGTTATGGTTAGTTTATAGGAGACATTTAAGGACACCGGCAACTATAGTTACTGCTGTGTATAGTTGGCATTTTCCTTTTGTAAGTATTTTTCTAGATATTATGTTTTATATTTCAATGACACACAAGCAAACAACCAAATAAAGGAATACAAGGGGGGAAAAGGTATTAACTTCCTTCCTGTCACATTTTTCTTTCATAATATCCCACCTATAATGCATAACTTAACCCTTTAACTGACATCTCTACTGTACAGAAGACCTTAATTTGATAGGGAAAAATATGATATTTTAGGATATTACGTCTTGAAAGTGCATAATTTTGGACCCTTCATCCAGTGTGGAATCAATGCGTTTCATTCTAATCGGTCAAGGACCCTACATCTTTTTATCACTAGCTTATGATTATTATAACAATATGGAACTTCAGACAAGTAATGAGTTTACATTTACATTATTATATGAAATCACTACAGTCAGCCATTGAATACTATAGGACTATTTTTTAAATTATCATTTTTTTCATACATATATATATATATATATATATATATATATATAGAGAGAGAGAGAGAGAGAGAGAGAGAGAGAGAGAGAGAAATTTTATTTATTTTAATTTAACTTTTATACAATGCCCCAGACACTTTGTTCCACCACTTTAAGACTTTATGTTTGGTTTGTTGTGTTTTCATGTTCAAAAGATATATATATATATATATATATATATATATATATATATATATATATATATATATATATATATATATATATATATATATATATATATATTATATATATTCATTGAATGTTCAACTTTTATACATTAATAAATGTGTTTATGAATAAAGATTGATCTGTTAAAAGCAGTTATTTTGAGTTGGATGCCAAATATTCTCCTAATATTCAAATTTGACATTGAAGGGGTGCATACACCATATTCATACAACAAAGAAACTACACCTGGGGAAAATAAATACAGAACATGTTCACAATAGAACACTATTAACATGACTATGTGTATATGACTATATGTATGAAACCATTCAGAAAAATGTGGGCACAAATGGGTTAAGTGTTTCAGTTTTTCCCAGATATAAGTTTGTATTTTTAATTCAGTTTAAAATGTTAATTTAATTTGTGTTATTTTTTTTTAGTTTTTGATAAACACACACACAAATAACACTGGTTGTTCAAAAGAATGAAAACGACTACATAAGTGCCAAGCAATTACCTGCCAATCAGAGTCCACTTATATATATTTGTGTGTGTTTTTGCCAGACTGAACTTGTCGAAAAGCGAGAATTAAACATAGAGGATGCATTCTGCCACTTCAGAGTAGAAAAGGCACGGATGGAGTGGAGCCAAACTCCAAACCGAAGCCAAGTCACATCAGTAACCGCTGCGCCCTGGGGCAGGGGCAGGCTCAGTCAGCCATGCCATGCAACTGGGATAATTAGTTTTGGAAACGAATATCAACTGATATAATTGAGCATTCTCCCCTAATGAAGATCCTCCATGTTGTCACTGGTGAGACGTTAATTGAAGGGAGGCGGAAGGGGAGGCCATGAATGGGTGACAGAGCTGCGCTTCCATCATAGTCTGTCAAGTATATGATGTTCCCTTTGCCTTTATGGAGGTTTCCCTTGTCTCTACAGTTGTTGTTTTCCTCTTCCTTTGTGTTGTGTTCCAGAGTAAGACTTGAAGGATAAGGGCTGTAGAGTAAAGCCAGATAAAAGGAGTTTAGTGAGGGATGAAGTCGGACGCTGTGCAGGTAAAGATCAACTCAGGAAATGAGTGTGGGTGGGGAGGGGAGGGGGGTGTTCTGTTTAGTTGGAGCACAGGTCGTGTTGGGGTTTCAGTTGAGAGATGCAGTGGGTTGAGGAGAAGGGGGCGAGCAAGTGGGGGAGAGAGAGGAGGTCACTGCGAAATCAGTTCAGGGGATAATAGGGGAGCAAATTGGTTTTGACAAGTTTGTGGAGGTGGAAGTAATGCAGTCCTTTAAAGAGAAGAGGGCAAATACAGGAATACCATGAGATAATAAAGGGAACCGGCAGGGAGGGCGGGGAGAGACGGGCCTCGGGCCAGGATTCTCAGGCCTGTGCAGTCTGTACTTCGTAGCACTGGGCGAGAGAAGAGGGAGCCTGGCACTACCAACAGACGGAGGCATGGCACAGTGGCTGCCAGTTGCCATAATGGAGGAGGCACAGCTGGCTATGTTCTTAACCATCTAACTGACTAGCCAACTTCTACATGACTCATCATTTGGACTAGAAATGAACTTGATTAGCCTGATAGTGTGCTTCTACCTGTCATACGTTGCATTTAGGAGATCATCCTATTTCTTGTTCTTATCTTTTTCAATTGCAGATTTTCTGGAACGGGCAGAAGTGTATTTTGAGTCCAAACTCGGATTAGCAGAGGGCAATGAAAACTGCAGGACATAAGGGAGCATTAGACTGCTGGCATTTACAGTACTAAAGGAGCTCTGCCTGAATCATCCTCCATTGGCTGAAAACTGCAGAGTGGAGCATAAGCCTCTGTGAACTATTTATAGGGCTTTCAGAAAAGTATTTTGCATGAAAACACTCACATTCGAGGCCTTTGTTAGCAAGCTGATTCAAACTTATTTCAAGTAAGCTCTCGGGCGCATTAAACTAATATGAAGTGCAGGCATGATGAGTTGTGATAACATCTTACCCAAGATGTTGCCCTTCAAACGGCTAAATGGAAAAGAGATTTCACATGTGCCTTTGTGTAATGATGGAAGAGGAAGGAAAACGTCTTATTTGCACAAACTCAATTGGCTGGCATTATCACCGAACTCTTTATAAAAGCTGTATGAATATTTTTTCTTTCTTTGGAACATAGAAGATATTCTGAAGAACGTTGTGCTCCAAATAACACCAAACCCCTTTATTATTGTATGGACAAAAAGACACTGAGACATCTTGTTCAAGAAAGAAAGCCAACAACATGGGAGTGATTAAATTATTATTTTATCCATCCCTTTTAATCAAATCTCTGCAGGTTCCCCCATCCCTCTCTTGAAAGACGTGAGTGTCATTGAATTTAAACCCTCATTAAAAGTTTTCCTGACAGATGCGGTTTCACCCTGGGTTCCGCTCCGGCATGTTTACACTGTCTCCTTCCTACTCAGTTCATCCAGTGACTGCAGTGGGCTGGTAGATCCTGCAGGGCTGGTAGACAATGACAGACCTTGGCAGACAGTTACGAGATGATATATTCAGACTCCTGTCATTAGTGTGTATCCTTCTATGATATGCTCCTACTCTTGGCTCTTATTCTTGCATAGGAAAGCCTGCCATTCTGTTGGACTCATCTTATGTTTGCACGCCTGTTAAGTGGGCTGACATTACACTTAATGAGAAACTGCCAATTTATAAGGGCTCTCCACACGTAACCTTGATAAAGTGCAACTGTTGCTCAGGTGGCAGTTTGGATGGGTCATATCTTCTGTTACAAGAAGTTCTGTAATTAATCACCATATCATTTTTTTAAACTGGAAACAAGGTAATACATCAGGGGGTTCACTTTTTTTCTTTTTCTTATTTTTTTTTTACAATAAACATAACAATTTACAAGGTGCACAGTTAATACAGGCAAAATTGTACTTGTAATACGTTTGGCATTTTGGTGCACTGAAAATCTGTATTTTACTTTACCATTTTACATTTTATCTGGCCAACAACACAAAGCAGTTGTTTAAATATGAGTCATCTTAGGTTCACCACACAATAATATAATGATTCAATTGTCTTGCTGTTTCCACATAGCATTGAGCAAAACCCAACACAGCAGTAGATCTACAACGTTAGCCTAATATCAGTACACACAGGCTTATTGCCATGTTAGTTGTAGTGGGGGAAAAATACATTGGTTATCCTGCATCTTACTCTTTATGATGCGCCAAATGTTTTCTATGGGTGAAAGATCTGGTCTGCAGCCTGGCCTTTTCAGTACCCAGAACCTCCTTTTTTGTAGCCATGATGTTGTAATTGATGCAGTATGTGGTCTGGTATTGTCATGTTGGAAAATGCAAGGTCTTCCCTGAAAGAGACGATATCTGGATGGGAGCATATGTTTTTCTGGAACTTGGATATACCTTACACATCTGAAAAGGGACCATCAATGCTGAAAGCTGCCCATGCCTCACGCACTCATGCAACCCCATACCATCAGAGATGCAGGATTCTGAGCTGAGTGCTGATAACAACATGGGTTGTCCTTGTCCTCTTTAATCTGGATGAAATGGGGTCCCAGTTTTCCAAAAATAACTTAAAATGTTGATTTGTCTGACCACAGAAAAGTTTTCCACTTTGCCACAGCTGTACTTCTGGATCATGTTTAGATATGGCTTCTTTTCTGACCTATTGAGTTTTAGCCGGCAACAGTGAATGGCACGGTGGATTGTGTTCACCAACAATGTTTTCTGGAAGTATTCCTGAGCCCATGTTGTGATTTCCATTACAGTAGCATTCCTGTATGTGATGCAGTGCCGTCTAAGTCCCTGAAGATCACGAGCGTCCATGTATGGTTTTCCAGCCTTGACCCTTATGCACAGATATTGTTCCAGATTCTATGAATCTTTGGATGATATTGTGCACTGTAGAGGATGATAACTTCAAACTCTTTGCAATTTTCCCTGAGAAACACCTTTCTGATATTCCTCCACTATAGCTGCAGCATTAGTGATCCTCTGCCCATCTTGACTTCTTAGAAACACTGCTACTCTGAGAGGCTCTTTTATACCCAATCATGTTGCCAATTGACCTAAACATTTGCAAATCGGTCCTCCAGCTGTTCCTTATATGTACATTTAACTTTTCCTGCCTCTTATCGCTACCTGTTGCAACTTTTTGGGAATGTGTAGCTCTCAGGAAATCCAAAATAAGCCAATATTTGGCATGACATTTTATATATATATATATATATATATATATATATATATATATATATATATATATAATATACACACACACACACCTCCCGCGATATAAACCTATGCACGGCAACAACTTAAAAGTAGCCCAATTCTGTAGGAATATCGGAAACTTGGAAACACTGCATGACAAGCCGCTCCATTCATATATGTAAGGAAAGGTCAGTAATAGATCCAAGTCTCCTAATCATAATCATATAATTATTCATGCATGCATATAAAACACTTTTGTTTGGTAATCATTACAAGATTGCTGTATAAATCCAGATCCTTACCTGTTGTCCTTGTGTTCTGTGTACCCTACACCCTTTGCCTTAATGGAACCAACTGTGAAAATAGCTACAAAACACAGTGAGAGGTCAACTTTGGGAGGGGTAATAAGGAGGCAGAAAAAATTAAGGCTCTCTTATCCCTGTTCCTCTGACGCAGAGCAGTCACAGGTTTTGACAGCACACTGTAATGACCTAAGCTACTCTCTGTGGGGGACGCAAGAGGGGTTGTAAGAGCCTTGCGAGAAGAGAGGGGAGGAAGGCATGAAGCCTGGTTGAGGCTAAAGGAGTCACAGGAGTCAGGGGAAGCATAAGGTTCTCTAGTTTTGTGTGTTATTCCTCAGCGTGCCAACAGGGGTAGCAGCCACACACATTTGGAGTGACAGCTCAACTCATCCTGTGTTGACCACTTGCCTTCTGTACAGCTTCTGCATCATAAACTGTATGACTCATTCGAGAAATTGCACATTTTGTATTTTTAATTAAATTAACATTTATATCCTGGTTTATTTCTTTTTTTTGCCATGTTTGTGAAAAGTCTGTGATATCCTTCCTGTCTTCTCAGGATGTGGTGATGGTTTTTTTTCAAGACTGTTTTTAATGTGCTCAATTTTAATAGTCTCACTTCCCCCAGTCAGTGGACAGAGCTGATGTGTGTAACCAAGGTGACGGGGTGCATTCAATGCGTTTGTGTTTTGAAAATGGTCTCTGTGTTGACGACAGCTCTGTAAAATCACAGACACTTCAGTGCATTTGTGCACTCCATGTTTCACACAACAACTATTTCACACAGAGAAATACTCCTGAGTCATACATTTTGAGATGAAATCATTTGAGACATAATGAAAATAAGTGGATGAAGCAGTTTTCAGTAAAACATGGTAGTTACTTTTTTTAGTTGTTGTTATGGTTAATTATTTATTTTAAATTAATAATCCATTTTATTAATAATATTACGTATACTAACAAAGAACGCTTTCATTTTAAAACATTTTTATGGTTTGACTCTCATAAACAATTTTTTTTGACTGACTGAATTTTAAAAGTATATGCTGATTGTGTTTTTGGATCACTTGACTTTGATAATTAGAAATGTATATTTGTATATTATAATCTATAATAATATAATACAGTATTTTATATATATATATATATATATATATATATATATATATATATATATATATATATATATATATATATATATATATATATATATATATATATATATATATATATATATATATATATATATATATATAACAGTTGTTTAATATGTCTGCACTGTAAAAGCCAATAGTAATTCTTACTTAGACTTTTTAATTAACTTTACTTAATGTCCAATAACTTGTTGAACTTACTTAAAAAAATTGTAATCTGAACTATTTGCATGCTAATGCATTTGTTACTCAGAAAACCCAAGTAAACATTACTTGACTGGTTTGAGTAACATTTTGCCAAAGCAACAACAGCAAAAAAAGGTGGACTGGAATGTTATTGACTATACAACTAAATACTTTGGGAGAGTTTCACATAAGCTGACTTCATAAATTTATGTTGAATTCCTAAAATTTCTCACCATTATGGTGATCGGTGTTCCCTTTGGTTTGGTACTTGAAACTTAAAGGGTTAGTTCACCCAAAGATAAAAATTTATGTCATTAATGACTCACCCTAATGTCGTTCCACACCCGTAAGACCTTTGTTCATCATCGGAACACAGTTTAAGATATTTTATATATTAGTCCCAGAGCATAATGCAGTCAATGCCCACTTCACTGTCCATGTCCAGAAAGCTAATAAAAACATCATCAGAGTAGTCCATATGTGACATCAGTTGGTTGATTAGAGTCTCTTGAAGCATCGAAAATACATTTTGGTCCAAAAATATCAAAAACTACGATTTTATTCAGCATTGTCTTCTCCTCCATGTGTCTCGAAAAAGAATCAAATGGTTAATGAATCAGTGAATCGATCAAAGATTCGGGTCGCCAATGTCACGTGATTTTAGCAGTTCTGAAGCGCCAAACTGATGAAATCACGAGACATTGGCGACCCAAATCATTGATTGATTCACTGATTCATTAACCACGTGTTCTCTAATTGAACGGATTTTGTGAAAAAGAACACTGGGGGGAAAGTGATCCAGTCACAGTGATTCAGTAGCGGTGGCTTAGGGAGTGACCTTGTAGGGCAGCGAAGTATTCTGGGAATTGTTGTCTTTCATGCCCATGAGACAAAAATAAATGTTCTGTCTTATCTCAGTTTAGAAACCACCAAATAAAAAAAATAATTTCACATTTCTATTACATTAATGACCCAGTTTAAATACAGATTCATCTTCCCAGCGCTGAAGTACCCCTTTAAAGCTCAAAGCATTCTTGTTTCCATCATTAAAATATTTAGTTTGCTTCATGTGTCTTGTGCAATAATCTAAAAGCAAGTATTTAAAACCGCTATGCCATAGTCTCTAAGGTCTCTTTAAAACTCTGCTCTTCAATAATGGCTTCTCCATTAGTGTTTTTCCTAATGAACTCTGCACAGGCATTAAAAACCAACCCCATATGACCCAAGAAGCCAGCCGGTGGCAGAAATAACACCTCACTGGGAAAAGCCTGTCAAAACCTTTATTTCAATTCCACATATCTGAGTATAAACAGTGAGCATTTGTTCAAAAGTATATTTGCCCTTTTTAAGCAGTTTAAGTAGACAGCTCAAGACTCATGATTTCCCACCCAGTGCTTAACAGGTAGAAAACTGTTCTCATATATATATTTAAACTCAGGACAGGAAGGAAGATTTATCACCCTGAAGACAGGTGAGCATGGAGGAGCAGGGTGCCGTTGAGTACCATATTTTTGGCTAATTGGACAGCATGAAGTATGTCCTAAAATTGTAATGTATGTAATGTGTGCCACAATATAATTATTTAACCAACAATCCTGATGTGTTTGACGCCTGAGGCTTATGCATTACAAAATTGTAATGAAAAAGTTTGTTAAAGTAACAAAATGAAGGCTTCTAATTGTATGAAAAAAATTGCATTATAAATGATTTAATTACATTCTGCTTTATCACATTCCAAACAGCAAGACAGACTCAAAGGTGAGGCCACACTGTCTGTGCAGTGGAAATGAATTTCCACACTAATTCTATCAATAAACAAAAGCTGGGTTGTGTAAGTCTAGCACACACATGAAAGATCTGCAAACTCGCTCTCCATATAGAAGCTCGTGTTTGAGCCAGCCTTCAATCCAGAGATGAGATGTTTATTATTTAGAGAATTTTTGATTTGTATGTGACTGGTGTTTTATTTATTTCTTTTTATTATTTATGCGAATAGTGGAGAGAAGAAGTAAAAGACGGCTTGTTGGTGGAAGATGCATGGGGGGGGGGGGGGGTGGCACATATAATTCCTGAACAACACGTCAACATGGGGATTGTAATCATATCACTGGCCTTGTATTCAGTCAGAGATCAAAGGCCAGTTACATGCATGGTTAAAATATGTGTTAACTTCACATCTCATTGCCAGCCTAGATGAATGTATAGGCCGACCGACCGACGGACAGACAAATAGATACTGTAGATTGATAGCACATTTCTGGTATTCTTGTAAGTGATTCGTTAGTTTCATTCCAAAGATAATTTTTATACTGAATTTGACTTTGCAATATTTTATCAAAAGGTAATAACATGTTTTTCTTCTGAAAGGATATTGCCTTTGTCTTTCTCTATTACTTTATTAAAAGTAATAGTTCAGTAATAGTGCAGTTCACCCAAAAATTTACTCACCTTCAAGTCATCCTAGGAGTATATGACTTTCTTCTTTCAGACGTTATATTAAAAAGTCCTGCTAATCCGAGCTTTATACACTGTAGAAAATTATTTAGAAAAAAAGTTACATGGTTGCTTTAAAATTTTCATTGAAGATGAAGTTGAATTTCAACAGTTTATTGAAGTTAAAATTTTGAGTTAATACAATGAACATTTTTTGAGATTCGACAACCTTTATTAAAAGATTATTAAAAGATTTTGTAAGCATATTGGGTATTTTTTTTTCTTCTGATGACGCAGTGAAACATGATTTATCAATTTTTTTATGTGGTTCAGATACAATAATATTTTGAGCTTCTATTTATTAAAGAAATTTCCTTCATTATATCAACTCAAATTTTTAATTTCAATAAACTCAAAATTTTAAGGCAACCAGGTTACTTACTTTTTTAAGTTAAACCAGCAAAAACCAACAATTTTTTTTTTTTTTTACAGTGTAATAGCAGTAATTGTTGCTCTGTTTTTGAAGTCCATAAAAATGCATTTTTCGTTAAATAATGTGCTCCACACTGCTCTGGTGGGTTAATAAAGGCCTTCTGAAGCAAATCGATATGTTTGTGTAAGAAAAATATCCATATTTAAAACTTTTTAAAGTTCCAGCTGATCGCCTTCTATGGAAAAGTGTTAAAAGTGCCTTCTCGCAGTTCAAGATGCTTAATTTTAACACTTTTATCCCTTTAAGTCTAGCCCTAATATTGACTTCAGGCTTGTGTAAAGTTCAGAATTTCAGAATTGGCCTCCATTCAGTTCATGAATTGGAATTTGAATTGAATTGACTCCGCCCCACAGGAAGTTGAATTGGAATTTGAATTGAATTGACTCCGCCCCACAGGAAGTTGAATTGGAATTTGAATTGAATTGACTCCGCCCCACAGGAAGTTGAATTGGAATTTGAATTGAATTGACTCCGCCCCACAGGAAGTTGAATTGGAATTGGGATGACAGGAAGTGGAATTAAATTCATGACAATTCAAAGAAATTCCACAGTCACACAACAGAAAGAATGTGTTGAATCGCACACACATTCAGTGTTAGGAAGGTTACTTTGGAAATGTGACTGCTTACTTTAATTAGTTACCCATTATAAATGTGGTTTGGATAACTTTATCAATGCAAAGCAAATTCCTTTTAATATGATTAGTAACTAATTGAATTATACATTTTACCTTAGTAATACAACAATTACATTAGTTTTGTAATTTAATAACACAATTTCATTACATGTATCTACACTGTAAAAACATCACAGTATCTACTTTAAAAAAGATGGTAACAATATTACACATAATATTTCAGTAGTTTTTATGATGAATTAAATCTTATGGGTGGATTGTGTTTTTTAATTTAAGTTGATTTAGACAAAAACAAAATATTAGAGTAAATGGAAATGACCTGTTTATATTTGACTTTCAGCTGTATTCAATTAATAGTCTGTTTGATGCTGGCACATACAAACTTGTGATTGCACAAGCATTATAGCAAAGTTATTAATCATTGAACAAAGCAACATTCTTCATAATAATAATAAGTTATTCACATCACAACCATAAGCTCTACTCTTCTGCACAATGGTAACGGTCAAAACTTCAACATAACAGAAATTCTTTCAAATGTCAAAGATAAATGAACAGATGTTTCACTCAAAAACACATTCAACAACCCTCTATTTCAATATTAATCTTAATTTCCAGCCATATGCAAAGCATGCTGGGAACTAACAATGGTGTCTCTAAATAAAACCGCATAATTGAGCTAATTTTCTTAAAATAAACAAGTAATCTTATTTTCCTTAATTTTATCAGTTTAATCAGACCTGAGTTTCAGTAGTCATGTCAAAGCAATAACTAAATCAGCATACTATCATCTGAAAAATATTGCAAGAATTAGATGCTTTGTTTCCAGGCAAGACTTAGAGATACTCGTTCATGCTTTCATCACCAGTAGGGTGGACTATTGTAATGGCCTTCTCACCGGCCTTCCCAAAAAGACCATTAGACAACTGCAGCTCATACAGAATGCTGCTGCCAGGATTCTGAGCAGAACCAGAAAATATGACCATATCACACCAGTCCTCAGGTCTTTACACTGGCTTCCAGTTACATCTAGGATTGATTTTAAAGTACTATTACTTGTTTATAAATCTCTCAATGACCTAGGACCTCAATACATCGCAGATATGCTGATTAAATACAAACCCAACAGATCACTCAGATCAGCAGGATCAAATCAGTTAGAAATACCAAGAGTTCACTCAAAGCAAGGAGAGTCTGCCTTTAGCTATTATGCCAGCCGTAGTTGGAACCAGCTTCCTGAACAGATCAGATGTGCTCCAACAGTAGCCACATTCAAATCGGTTCCTCAATTCAAGCCTCCAAATTGCTTACAATTGCAAAATTAGGAAATTGTATCTCTTGGTTTTATTTCTATACAACACTGAACCACAATTTTCTTAAGAAAAAATACACACTATTTTGAAATATCACCTTAATTTTTTCTAGTGAAAATTACAAGACCCACGATCCATTTTTTACAGTGTAGTCACTCCTCAACCCTGCATACATTTTTTTTCCTAAATACAGATAATGATCAATTGAAATAAATTACCCCCTTAATGTTGTTTAATAAGTTTTGTTTCAATGTTATTTTCATTTCAAAGTAATCAAAAAACAGTTGTTGTAAATGTAGTTATCATTAATTCCAGTGCAAAACTCACTGAGCAACACTGATGTATCTAATCTTCAGTCACTCCTCAAATGTTTTATCATTGAGTCTGCAGCGTTCTGCTCTGAAGATTTTTCCTGCAACACTAAAGATTCTCTCAACAGGTGCAGAGGAGGCTACTATGGCAAGATGGAAATGTATATTCATTTCTTTGAAATTTTTCTCGAATTTCGATTCTGCTTCCTTTAATTTAAATTTGAATTGTATTTCTAGATTCTGTTTTTGACATCAATTCAAATTTAAGAATTGAATTGGAATTTAGGAGTCATTCTCAATTCAATTCTGAATTGTGTAAAAGCCTGACTGACTTATCGCTCAGAATATTTTGCTTTTCCTTTAGAGACTTTTATAGTTTTTTTACTCTGTTGCTAAAACTATTAACCACAACTCACTTGTACAAACCTCAAACAAGATTGAACACTATTCAAGAGTATCTAATTCAAGCAACTACAAATGAGTCAAGGTCATGCAAAGTCTTTACATACTCTGACAACAAAATGACTATGACCATTTACTATACAATTAATCAGACTTTCAATTTCTTCTATATATTTTGAACAGCAATGAGAATAGTTGTGTTATGATATCAACATCATATTTCACCTATCCAGACGGCTTTTGTCACTATAACTTTTCTGCTAACTTAAGACTATTTTATTCAGCTTAGTTTGATCCTTTTAGACTCTTGCTCAATCTTGTGTTTTAATTAGCGTCTGGGAGAGATGAGAAATAATACACCATGAAGGAAGCTCTTTGCTGGAATAAAACCATGACAACCCAGGTCTCCATGGCAAGTTTGTTGTGTTTTTGTACCATCTCCTGCATTCTCGCTGTTCGTTGCGCAAACAAATAGCAAAGTCTTAGTCACAGAATTTTTTTTCTAAAGATTGAAAAAGGAAGCTTTCAGAGGTTGGAGTTCAGTTCTGAATGTCACAGATCTTATACTGGCAAGCTTTTAAGTGCTTCCTACAGTGCCATTAGTGGCACAAAAACATTTTTGGTGAAATCATTCAAAAGAAGATAACAAGACTAAAAAATATAGCCTTAACAGCAGCAGTTATCACCACTGGGCTTTGTGTGTCTATGGAAGCTCATGGCAACGTGTCATTTTGGCTGAATCACTCCCGCTATATTGCCATGACTGAAAGTAGTGTGTGACTCAGAAACTTGTGATAAAGTGAAAGCAGTTGAACTTTTGCCGGTGTCAAACTGTAATGCTCCAAGAGAAATGGAGAGGTACCACACAGTGAAAGATGAGAAAAGTTAACGAGTTATATATGGCTCTGAAGGGCAGCGTTTATGTGAATACACTTTAAATGAATTGACTGAGAGAGGAAGAATTGGCTTGTGTTGTGTTGTTCTCAGGGGTAAAGTGAGGCTGTGATAACTTGTATGTCTTCAAATGTTCTGTGTGAGAACCAAATTTAAGTAGTTTTCATATTCTCCTCCATTTAATCACTGTGATTAGGTTATTAAATTGAATAGAAAAAGGGGTGATGAATTGAGAAATCAACTTTTTCTCTTGAGCCTTATAAAAGGTCATGGTAATATAAGAATATCCTGTAAGCTTTGGAGCTGAAATCCTTGTTAGTAAAAGAAAAGCCTTTATAGACACCAGGCCCAGAAAACGGGTGGAACGGCGCCTCTATGTGTACGCTGCTTCTGTAGCCCCGCCCACCGACTCGTGGAGCTAAACTGATTGCGTTACCGAGCAATAAACACGCAGAAGATAGCAAGATCGTTCGTAAACAAGACACAGGTTGACACTGGTTTTCAGACATATTGAGATTAAAACACAATGCTGTGCCTTGTTGGATCCGACGGGAATGGTGCAACACACTTATGCGAGTAAAACATATTTTTTATATATGATAGTATTGCATTGTTACAGATATTGATTATGTGTACATGACGTGTCTAATATAAAATACCTTAGCACACTGTCACAGGCTGGAGAATCCTTTATTTGATGGTTCATCACGATTTGGGATCAGAACAGAACAGATTGGATATGTTATGGGCCAGAGGGCTCGCAAAGCCCAACGCCCCAGGGCTTTGTGTTTTCCAGACCAAAACGTAAGCACGTCGGTAGGCCGGTGAATCTTAAATAGAGAAATAAAATTAATTTCTTGATTTGTTGTTCACTCTATTGGCTTGATATTTGAAGAGTGTGCACCCGCTTATGTGTGTGTGGTTTGTGCTTATATTTCCCGCCGATCGGGTAAATAAATAAATAAATAAATTGCGGCTGGAGGAGAGAGAAATTTGCTTGATAAATAGTTTTGAGAGCCCTGTCAGAGAATAATTCCAGTTGCCGCTTTGAGAACAATCCCTCTTGGGAACTGACAAGGATGTTGAAGCTCATTATATATGCAAATCTTCTCCAATCCTAGCCGTGGGCATTTGCTTCTAAGTCTCCAGTGTGGCACACCCATCAAAACCGAGTGTTTAAGAGAGAGCCTCAAAACTGCTGTAGGAAATAGCCTACTACATATGTCACAGAGTGACTTAATGTGGCGGAACCTAAAATGGCGGAGATTGTTCCGCCCGGACCGTTGTCCATGAAACACGCGACCAGTTCCGGTAACTCCGGGCAACTGAAAGGGAGGATTATTAAGAACAGGTGTGCGAATGGACGTGGCGATGGATGGTTGGACAATTCAGAGAAAAGGAGGCATATAAATAAGGTAACCGGAGAACAGGAAAGGGTGAAGTTGATTCCGGCCAACGGTGCAGGGTGGGTGAAGTTTATCCCGGCAAATGCCGTGGGCGAGATGGAGCGGTCGGTGGGTTGGAGGGACGGATTGAGGTGGATGGTACAGACTGGGCGAAGTGGAAACAGAGTACTGGGCTGAAGAAAACACGGAGTTAAGTGTTTGAAGCATTCCTTTGTTGAAGCAACTGTGTTGATATGTATTATTACTGCCTTGAAGAGATTGTTTACATTGAGAAGTCATTGGGAACGTATTGAGAAGAGGAAGGAGTGTGCTAAAAGGTCGTGGTCTTGACGTTTCCATATGATCATCCTCTGCACCGACCCTTTCTACTATCCAGGACCTATTTCCCGGCCCAACGTGGTGATTCTGACCCTAATTCACCGAGAGTGTGTGTGGAGTACAGTGGGTGAGTCTTTTTGATGTGTGTCCACCTGAAGAATTATAGTGTTGTGCTGTGCAAACGTTGTCAGCGATCCCTCCCCAGGCCGAAGAGGAAGCCCTGCATTAGAGGAAGTGAATTGGTGACGATGGGATATGTAGATACACCCGACTGTGACTCGTCAACCCCTTTCCCCCACCTGGTGGTGGCGGGCAACTGTATGAAGTAAGAGCTTGCTGTGAATAGTGTGTGGAGTATAAAAGGACGGGAAGTTTGAATTGGCTGATGCGTAGAAGGAGCTTATGCGCTGTCTCTGTATGATCATGTGTCTGTGAAGTGCTTTCAGGACTGAGCCAAGGGCTCTGCGTCATCGTGGGACTGTTCTACTATGTGTGGGAAGTCAACGCCAACGTGTTCCTTAGAAGTCTGTCCTAGTGAGGAAGGCTGGAAGTCCGCTGTGTGTAAACACACTAAAGCTAAGAGCCCAGTGTACCGCCTGTATACTCACCTGTATGCCTAAAGCTAAGAGCCCAGTGTACCGCCTGTATACTCACCTGTATGCCCAAAGCTAAGAGCCCAGTGTACTGTCCTGTATACTCACCTGTATGCCCAAAGCTAAGAGCCCAGTGTACGGTCCTGTATACTCACCTGTACGTCTAAAGCTAAGAGCCCAGTGTACCGCCTGTATACTCACCTGTATGCCTAAAGCTAAGAGCCCAGTGTACCGCCTGTATACTCACCTGTATGCCCAAAGCTAAGAGCCCAGTGTACTGTCCTGTATACTCACCTGTATGCCCAAAGCTAAGAGCCCAGTGTACGGTCCTGTATACTCACCTGTACGTCTAAAGCTAAGAGCCCAGTGTACCGCCTGTATACTCACCTGTATGCCCAAAGCTAAGAGCCCAGTGTACGGTCCTGTATACTCACCTGTACGTCCCAAAGCTAAGAGCCCAGTGTACCGTCTGTATACTCACCTGCACGTCCAAAGCTAAGAGCCCAGTGTACGGTCCTGTATACTCACCTGCACGTCCAAAGCTAAGAGCCCAGTGTACGGTCCTGTATACTCACCTGCACGTCCAAAGCTAAGAGCCCAGTGTACGGTCCTGTATACTCACCTGTACGTCCCAAAGCTAAGAGCCCAGTGTACCGCCTGTATACTCACCTGTATGCCTAAAGCTAAGAGCCCAGTGTACCGCCTGTATACTCACCTGCACGTCCAAAGCTAAGAGCCCAGTGTACTGTCCTGTATACTCACCTGTACGTCCCAAAGCTAAGAGCCCAGTGTACTGTCCTGTATACTCACCTGCACGTCCAAAGCTAAGAGCCCAGTGTACGGTCCTGTATACTCACCTGTACGTGTAAAGCTAAGAGCCCAGTGTACGGTCCTGTATACTCATCTGTACGCCCAAAGCCAAGAGCCCAGTGTACCGCTGTATACTCACCTGTACGCCCAAAGCTAAGAGCCCAGTGTACCGCCTGTATACTCACCTGTACGCCAAAGCTAAGAGCCCAGTGTACCGTCTGTATACTCACCTGTATGCCGAAAGCTAAGAGCCCAGTGTACCGTCTGTATACTCCCCTGCACGTCCAAAGCTAAGAGCCCAGTGTACTGTCCTGTATACTCACCTGCACGTCTAAAGCTAAGAGCCCAGTGTACCGTCTGTATATTCACCTGTAAGCCTAGGCTTGTACGAAGAAGAGAGAGAGCTGGGAAGATCCGTTGAGAGTCAGAAGTGACTCAGATCCCAAAGCCAAGAGCCCAGTGTACCGCCTGTATACTCACCTGTAAACCTAGGCTTGTACGAAGAAGAGAGAGCTGGGAAGATCCGTTGAGAGTCAGAAGCGACTCAGATCCCAAGGCCCCAGTCCTAGAGGGCTGGTTCCCCCTCTTTTAGTATCCCTTTCTCCCCTTTCCTATAAATCTCTTTTTAAATTAATAAACATTGTTTTTAACTTACCTGTCCTCGTCTGTCTGGTCATTGGCGGGGGATTTCTGGGACCTCCTCGGGGTGGAAACTGGGGGAGGAGCGGGACTCGCGCTAATGTGGCGGTCCGCTCCGACCTGTGACACATATTTATTATGATGTTTTTGAATGTAAAAACCACACAAACGTCATTAGTTAACTTCAGACAACAGTATACATTTTTCATTGTGTAACTTCATGACACCTTTAAGCAGATTTCAGTAGTAGTCTTTAAGACAGTTTTTAATAATTGACTCATTGAATCAATTTTTTTTTTTTAAAAGAGATTCATTGTCTGCTTTACTATGAGCTAGTATCATGAATGTGCCAAGTTGAGTTAAAGGGACAGTTCACCCAAAAATGAAAATGTAATGTTTATCTGCTTACCCCCAGGGCATCCAAGATGTAGGTGTGTTTGTTTTTCCAGTAGAACACAAATGAAGATTTTTAACTCCAACCGTTGCTCGTGTAATGCATGTCAAGTCAACGGGGTGTTTTCTATGACATGTCACTATGAGAGTAAAAACACAATGCCATTACTTCCACCGGAAAAAGGTCAAAACCTGGCGCGATCATAAATACATATCGTTTACATATGCATCATTAGACCGATCTGCGTCATCCCCGTAGGCACTAATGAGGATTTTATTTATATATATATATATATATATATATATATATATATATATATATATATATATATATTAGCGCCAGGTTTTGACCTTCTTCTGGCGGAAATAATGATTTGAAGATATGAATAGTAATAAAAAATTGTCAGTGAGATATGATATAAAGCACCACCAGTTATGCGGATATAGCTGATAGCCGAGAGGTATATGATAAAATATAGTGTCAAATGCAGCTGTTAAGTCAAGCATGATGAGAACAGTAAGACAACCAGAATCAGCAGACATTGGCAGGTCATTAGTAATTTTTACCAAAGCTGTTTCAGTGCTGTGGCCTGACTGAAAGCCATATTGATAGGGATCAAGAAGATTTTTAGCAGACAGATGAGCTTGTAGCTGAGAGGAAACTACTTTTTCAAGCAGCTTTGCAACAAAAGCAAGATTAGATATAGGTCTGAAATTATTCATAACTGAAGTATCCAGCCCAGGTTTCTTTAAAATAGGAGTGACCGCAGCTGTTTTTAATCATAGCGGGACAGACCCAGAAGAAAAAGAACAGTTGATCAGATGAGCAATAGGAGAAGAGATTACAGATTTTACAGGCAGTTTTTAAGTGAGGTAGACGCTGGCTCTAACTGACAAGGAGATGAGCTAGTTTTAGTAATTAGGTCGTTAACAGACGACGGACTGGTGGGAGAGGATGCATTTTATGAGGTGAGGACCAGTTAGAGGGGACTTCTGATGAGTTTGATGAAAATGTTGCATAGATAGATTTAATCTTATTTACAAAAATAAGTGGAGGAAGGAGTTGCAGAGGTCAGCTGAGACATGTAATAAAATGCGATGTTGTTTGTTAACAGTTGAAAATAATGTTTTAGGTCTTTTAGCAGTGTTAATTATGTTGGGGTAATATTATGTACTTGTGGCATTAAGAGCTGACTTATATTTCAGCTGGTGAGCACAGAAATCTTGATAATGCACCATCCTAAGTAGCATCCACATGGATGGCAGGTCCCAAGGTTTCCCAGCAAAACATTGCCCAAAGCATCACACTGCCTCCGCCGGCTTGTCTTTTTCTCATAGTGCATCCTGGTGCCATATGTGTTCCCCAGGTAAGTGATGCACACTCAGCCGGACATCCACAAGATGTAAAAGAAAACGTGACTCATCAGACCAGGCCACCTTCTTCCATTGAGCCGTGGTCCAGTTCTGATGCTCATGTGCCCACTGTTGGCACTTTCAGTGGTGCAGCCCCATACACAACGAACTATGTATTCTGACACTTTTCTATCAGAACCAGCATTAACTACTTGAGCAATTTGAGCCCCAGTAGTTAGTCTGTTTGATCAGACCACATGGTCCAGCCTTGGTGATCACTGAGCCTTGGCTGCCCATGACCCTGATGCCAGTTCACCACTGTTCATTCCTTGCAGCACTTTTGATAGATACTGACCACTGCAGATCAGGAACACCCGATAAGAGCTGCAGTTTTGGAGAAGCGTCTAGCCATCACAATTTGGCCCTTGTCAAACTTGCTCAAATCCTTACCCTTGCCCATTTTTCCTGCATCTAACATAAACACTTTGAGGACAAAATGTTAATTTGCTGCCTAATATCTCACCCACTAACAGGTGCCGTGATTAAGAGATAATCAGTGTTATTCACTTCTCCTTTTAGTGGTCATTGTTATGCCTGATTGGTGTATCTTTATTCTTTTCTATCATATTTTGCTCAATAACATGTTTTAATTCAGTTTATCATCATCATCATCATGTGTGTTTTACATCTCATCTCCATTGTTGAAAAAATCCTAAAAACCTATTGTTAAAGAACATTTTCATCATTCATTTTGGTGTAATTATTAACACTGCTTGTAATGTATATTTTTATGATACTCATGATGCAGAAGAAAGTAATTTGAAGGAAGATTAATGACATGGGGGCGAATAAATGATGACAGAATTAAACATTTTGGGCGAACTATCCCTTTAAACGAATATTGAGAAGGAAGGGAGAAAGCGAGTGACCTTTATGGCCTTAGCCTGGGGTGGACATGGTCTCTAGTACGTGTCTCCATGTCCCTACCTCCTGTTTCGGCCCCCAGAGATGCAGTTAGGTCCCCCCTCTCGATCCACCGCTTGCCGCCCCTGGCCATAGCTGACTTTACAAGCAGCTGGCCGTGATGTGGAACAAAACACTATGGAAAAGACATGAAAAAAAGTTCTGCTTTTATCTCCCTCTTTCTCTGCTGTCCCTTCCGAAATGGGAAAAGGGAGGGGTTGACCGATTTAGCAGCTGCTAGGTAATGCACTTAGAAAGTCATTTGTTAAAATCTAATTGATGGCTATACTTGCACCTTCACTCATGGTGTCTGGGCAGGGTGGTGTTGCAGCAGATGCTGGCAGTCTGCTAGAGACCTCCACCTTAGTCAAGGTGCTTCAGCAGCACAGCACATCCACAAACACAGACCACTACATAAGCACATTGCACATATGCTCACACACCTGGGTGTCTTGACCATATAATTAGTTAGAAAAATTAGCTACTGGCTTCCTCATATCGAAACACACCAGTGTATCATTAAGCCTGTGATCACCTTTTTTTTTAGCCTGGCATGGCAGACCCACATCAAGATGTTGGCAACATACCATTGACAAGGCTCAATCCGAGAGGTGGGATAAGCGGTTGTCTTTTAAACTCCCTCTGCACGCAATAGGATAGCGCTACAACCAAACAGGCCAACGAAGTAGGTCAAGCAGAGCTAGTTTACATAACATTTTTGCTGTATCTGGTCGGCAAAACTCCGAACACATCCTTTTTTAGGAATGACTTCAGTGCTGTTCTTTGTTCTTTTCTCAAAGAAAAGCTTAACTTTTCCAGCTGAAAGTCTTCCAGTTGCGGCCAAAGCCAATTCGAAAGACCGCTGTTTGCCAGTTTCTTGGTTTTCAAGTAGCACGCAGATATATGTATACATATATACACTATTTTCATCTATACACTATCAACAATACAGTTAGTCCACGGTTCAATACATACCTCGGTTTTTAACCACGGTTTTCGGTTCAGTTCGTTTTTTTGCTACTATTCTTAGGCGACAGGAACAAATTTATTTATTGAAATACTCTTTCTTTATTTTACTTAAAAGACTAGAAAAACCTAACTTAAACTTAACTTTACTTAAAAAAACCTTGTAAACATTCCGAGTGTATTGTATGATATAAAATTAATATATATATATATAAAGATTTACAGTGGCAGCTCAGACAGATGTAGCATTTAAGTATGCAATGATTGAATGAATAAATGTAGGTTAAAATTAAAATCAATATACAATATACATTGTTTAAAAGCTACTGTATTATTACTTTATTCAAGAGCAGTGATTGTTTTTTTTTAACATAATTTAAGAGGTGAACTGTCCCTTTAAGGACAAGTGTTCACAATCTAGGCTGCGCTGCTAAGTTTGCATCTCATACAGACATTTTACGGTGATTTTACGTTCACTTTCATATCATATCAGCTCATATCAGCGCTTAGACTCACAAGCACACTCAAACAGAGCCAAAAAATTCAAATGGAGAGAAATATAGAAAATGAATTAAATGTAAAACCGAAAAAAAGCGCAATTCACAAGCACGTATTGAACCATGAATGCCGCACCGAACGATTCAATATTATACTGAAAATCGTGGCATCTTATTTAATATGGATTTCTGTGCATGGGGTTTTCCCTGTTATTTTTTTTTTTAACTCTCATAGATTACCATTCACATACATTATACGACAGACTGCAACAGTTGGAGTTAAACATCTTAATTTGTGTTCTACTGAAAAAAACAAAGTCACCTATATCTTTGTTCTAGCCTAGAAATCTAGACGCACCCTAGCGGCAGCAAATTTAATCTGCCCGCGAGTGTCGTCTAGCAACTCTCAATACCCTTCTGAGCTGTTTACGCCTAACTCTTGCCGGGCCAATCACATCGTGTATAGAGTCGGTGGGGGGGCCCTAATGACGACGGCCGAGTTGCGTTTGCGGGCTTCTAAACTGGCGAACGGCGGTCTTTCGAATCAGCTTTGACCACGACTCTGGAAGACTTGGAGTTAAGCTTTTCTCTGAGAAAAGAACAAAGAACGGCACTGAAGTCATTCTTAAGAAGGGAAGATGTGTTTGGAGTTTTGCTGACCGGATACGGCGAAAGTTTAATCTATCAACGAGCTCTGCTTCAGGTTCTTTGCTCTGGTTGGTTGTAGAGCTATCCTATCACGTGCAGAGGGAGTTTAAAAGACGACCGTTTATCCCGCCCCTCGGATTGAGCCCTGTCTATGGTGAGTTTCCAGACCAAACATCTTGATGTGGGTCTGGCTTGTCAGGCTATCTTTGTCCTGGTGTAAACAGATAAACAGCAACTTTTTATTTTTGTGTAAACTATGCCTTTAGTGTTAAAGATTTTTCAAATTTTTAGTTGTTGTTTTAATTCGTTTTATAAAGCGCCTCCAGCTTAATCCAGCCTTTTCTTCTTTTTTAAATATGGAGTAGACATTCAGTAAAGATAAAAGATCCCTGAGGGAGACAGACTACAGATATGACAGTTGATATCTTGTAGAATAGGGTGTCATTGAGCTCATAGCATGTACGCATGTATCCCACCCTTCATGGCCGTCACCCTCGGTTTGTTTCATTTGCACCTCTCAAGCTGATGGCCCGGGTCTGTCCTAAAGGGACATTACCTGATGATCAGAACAGCAGCTGTGTTCTCACTTAGCTCAGTTTGTGTTATAGAGGTGTGCGTGTCGGGTGTGCGAGTTAACATTAGCAAACCCATTTAAGCGAGGGCCTGGTGGCATCAAAATGCGCCTACGGTCTGTGGACTCCACCGGCGGGTACAGTGAAATCATTTCACATCAAAGCAATCACCAGCAGAGCCCGAGGCGCCGTTCACACCAACAGAACTGTGACACACCAGGCACCATCGCAGTGCACTCAATCTCTCCTCTCGCCTCCCAAAACCAGGCTGTTACCCACGGTCACACATGCCTAGCATTAAACACATGCTCTAACACATACACACTCATGCAGGCAAACCCTCTCGCCTCTCCTCTATCAGCCCCATGGAGCAAGTGGCTAATTACAAACCTTACTCCAGGCATTTTGGAGGCTTGCACCGACCTCAGAAGCCTCTGTGGCCTGTTGCACTGAGGAGCCCGACCGCAGGGAGATGGAGAAATGGAACTGTCAGTCTGGGTGCTATGCTGACACTCTGGGTGCAAATAGGATGAAACTCAGTGTCGTCTCCTGGGAGGCTGTACACATAAGGTGTGTGTTATTGTGATGCTTGTGATTGTTCCGTTTCAAGGGAAAATGTGTTGGTGCATATCGCCACCAGCTTCGATGACCCGTGACTAAATCATACACAGTGATGCATACACACGCAAACCATGTTGGTTAACTATACAAACTATACTACATTAATCAGGCTTGTGAACAATTCAAAATTGAAGTGAGAATGACTCCTAAATTCCAATTAAATTCTTGCATCAGTGTATCAGTGTTGCTCAGTGAGTTTTGCATTGGAATGAATTATAACTGCATTTACAACAACTTTGTGTTTTTTGATTACTTTGAAATTAAAATTACATTGGAACAAAACTTATTAAACAACATTGAGGGAGTAATTTATTTCAATTGATCATTATCTGTATTTTAAAACAAAATGTATATGAATCATGGGCCTTGAAATTTTTACCAAAAAAGTTGATAAATAAAAATAGTGTGTATTTTCTTAAGAAAATTGTGGTTCAGTGTTGTATAGAAAATTAAGCCATGCGTACATTTTTTTTTTTACTCTAATTTATATATATTTTTTCAAAGTCAACTTAAATTAAAAAAGCACATTACACTAATAATATTGAATTCATCATAAAAACTACTTAAATATTATGTGTAATATTGTCACACTGTAAAAAATAGTTAGTGTTTTTTATAGTTAGTGGTAGATAGTTGGTTGCCTTAAAATTTTGAGTTCATTGAAATTAATTTTTTTTGTTGATACAATGAAGGAAATTTGTTTAATAAATAGAAACTCAAAATATTATTGTATCTGAATCACATAAAAATTTGATAAATCAGCACAAATGGCATGTTTCACTGCGTCATCACAAATAAAACACACACACACTTACCCAATATGCTTACAAAATCTTTTAATAAAGGTGTTGTATAAAGGTTGAATAAAGGTTGTTGATTTTCAAAAATGTTCATTGTATTAACTCACATTTTAAATTTAAATTAACTCTTTTGATTGTGATTAATTTTAAGGCAACCAGGTAACCTTTTTATTTTTTATTTTTTTTATAATTTTTAACAGTGTACCATAATTTATTTAAAGTAGATACTGTGTGACATTTTACAGTGTATAAACATGTAATGAAATTGTTATAAAATTACAAAATTAATGCAATTGTTGTATTACTGAGGTAAAATGTGTAATTCAATTAGTTACTAATCACATTAAAAGAAATTTGCTTTGCACTGATAAAGTTATCCAAACCACATTTATAATGGGTAACTAATACAAGTAAGCGGTTACATTTCCAAAGTAACCTTCCTAACACTGAATTTGTGTGAGATTCAACACATTCTTTCTGTTGTGTGACTGTGGAATTTCTTTGAATTGTCATGAATTTAATTCCACTTCCTGTCATTCCAATTCAAATTCAACTTCCTGTGGGGTGGAGTCAATTCAATTCAAATTCAACTTCCTGTGGGGCGGAGTCAATTCAATTCAAATTCAACTTCCTGTGGGGCGGAGTCAATTCAATTCAAATTCCAATTCATGAACTGAATGGAGGCCAATTTAGAAATTCTGAATTTTGCACAAGCCTGAAACTAACTTTTCTAAATTGTTTAGCAGTGTGACTGCTGCTTACTGTATTGTAGTTTTCCCAGCTTTTGATTAGCAGTGTAGCACAATTGCACAATCAAATGCTAAATGCCTTTATGCAATGCTATTATGTTTCACTTCCAAGTGAGCTGAGAAAATCAACACACTCTTGTGTCTCTTGTTTTTATTTGTGGCACTGGAATGTTCATTTAATTTTAGTAAATCGGTTCATCTTAAATGGAATGTAGTGTTTGATCGTTTGTTCAGACAGTCCTTATGTACGCACAGATTAAAACGAAGACCCTACTTCTAATTTAGCATTTTTTTTAAATAGCAGAATATTTAGTTCTTCATTATGTCTGTTAATAACTTTTAGTTTGGGCTGGACAGTTAGTCAGAATAAAACCAAAATCCCAATATGACTTGGTGCAAGTGTCAAAATTTGCTTCATGATTATAATAATAATAATAAAAATAATCATCACAATTTGAGCCAGATTGTATAGCCCTACAAGCAAGCACAGACCTTCCATGCAAAAATTATTTTTCTTAAAAACAAGCAAAAAAATGTATTAGACAAATTGATATTCATCTTTTCCTCAGATTGTTAATGGGTAAGTTCACCCCAAAACGAAAATTCTGTCATGAATTACTTACCCTCATGTCATTCGACACCCGTAAGTCCTCCGTTCGTCTTCGGAACACAGATAGCTCAGAAAAGGCCTCCATTGGCCACAATGAAATTTCATCTCTCAAGACCCATAAAACGCACTAAAGACATTGTTAAAAAGCCCATCTCACTACAGTGGCTCTACAATATTTTTATGATGTGATGAGTAGTTTTTGTGCGCAAGACTAAATAACGACTTGTATAGGAATGGGCCGATTTCAAGACGACGCTTCTTAAAGCCTCGGAGCTTAATGAATCAGCGTATTTGAATACATTATGAATCATGAATCGATACGCTGATTCAAAATGCTTCGAAGCTTTACGCAGCAGTGTTTTGAAATCGGCAAAACTATTCTCGTCGCTTCATAAAATTATTGTAGAACCATTGTAGTGAGAAGGACTTTGTAACAATATCTTTAGTGCCTTTTATTAGTATTTGTAGTGTAACCTTTGTTAGAATGAGTTTGTAGTGTAGCTATCTACGTTTTCCCCACTATATATAGCTTGCAGTTTTAGTTTCAATGTAGTTATCCCAACACTGCGTACACCAGCTACACTACTTCTGTCTGCCGTCAATCATGTACAACTGGGCTTCATGAACCTCATTTTTAACAAGTGACCAATGGGACTCATTTAAATAGCTTTTACCAGAGGGAGACCAGCGGCAGAAGATGATGATGAGACTCGGATGTAATGAACTGGCTTTGAATTAGCGCAGTTGCAAGCAGGTCAACTAGCATTCATGTGTGTGAATGGCTTGAAGCGGAAGAGTCGTGACCATTCAACCTGAGGGCCACCTAAAAAAAGAAAAGAAAAAGGTTTATGATGCTCTTGTCTGGAGGTGGAGCTAAATGTGAACTCTTTAATAGTGGTTTAAATGACCAGAGGCTCTTATTTACCTCTGGACAGCAGACAGCTGTTTTGACAGGTGCTGGCAGCAGTGCTACGCCTGCATAATCAGCGTCCGACTGGTTCAGTCACACTTTGGGTTTTGCGGAGAGCCCTGTCAGACAATGCTATGGGCTGTCACCATGATTGCTTTTGTCAAACCAGACATCGCTAAGATTCCTGGGTAATGATAAGCTCTTTGAAAACTCAGCGTGCCTGTATCGTCTGACAGGTCGACGGTACGGTCGCTGCTGATTCTGTACAGTCAAACGCATTTGTTAGCCTATATTTTGCAGATGGGGGCCGGTGGGACAGACGTCATTGATGTTATTTTAAACCATTAGTGTGAGTTTTAGAAACAGGCAGGAAGTTTCTGTCATAATGAGAGAGAAATTAGACAGCGGAGGTTGTCTTACAGCCCACCCTGGTCTCTCGCTCTGGGTGCTGACTGTCATTAGGAGTTCAGATAGCTGGTGGTATCTTTGGCCACCCTGCTATTAGCGCTCGCCTGATTACATTTCCACAACGTACTTCATCTTTCCTGTAGTTTTATCTCCCGACTCCATTGCTTTGGTGAGGTATCATTAGCCATGCTGAACTACTGACATCAGCTCTGTGATTGACAGCCGGGTCGAGTCGTCTGGAGGTTTTCGCATCTCGCGTCGGCGTGCTACCTGCCGCTAATGGCAACGTTCCCCAGACGAGGGCTCCGGAATTAGCATCTGCCAGTCTGGGAGCTGGTTTGTGCTAATCAGCCTGGGATGGGGAGGAGAAGGATAGGAAGATTTAAATTACATCGTTTGCAGTCAACAGGAGGAGCACATGAAAGCAGGGTGTCCTGCCATCTTATCATAGACTGGAAGACTGGAGATCAGTTCTGACAGAACCGCGCACACCTCGGAGACTCCGCGAGCACATCACCAATTAGGATTCTTTAATGATTTCTTGTATTAATAATAAATGGCCCGGGTTTGGGGAGGGTGTGTGTTGGATATGTGTGTGCGCACACTGAGCGTGTCTGCTATGTGTGTATTACTTCATGCATAAGGAGCTGAGTTTCATTTCATAATGGTGTCAGTGACAGTTTGTGGCATTTGTGGTTACCCCTCTGTCCTAATGCAAAAAGCTGTTAGATGTCTCTAAGGAAACTGACTCCACATTGGGTTTCAGCTGGAAATCTGAAGAGTGGACGCTCATGAACTGCTGAGGTGGATGCCGGGAAGCTGGGGCTGCTTCAGTAAGACATTTTCCTGGAAAAAGGTGCCACAGCTGAAACAAGCTTTTATTGTGACCTCATAAAAAACATTAATCACTTCTACTGAACACCTGGTTGGCACCGTTGTTGGCGCATTGTTGTACTGTATTATTATTATTGTGTTTTAAAGGCAAACACAGAGGCCATAAATTAGAAGAACGGCATGGAGATGAGGAAAAGAATATATTAAATATGTGTATGTGTTGTTGGGTTATATAAAAGGAAAATCTTCTTTTAGAGTGTAATCTGCAAAAAAGTAGGTCGACTCAAATCAACAGATAAATTTATTGTGCAAAAGTTACCTTCAGAGAAAACAATAGAGCGGTTCGGGAAAAAATACAGGGAAGCAGTATCCCTCAGAGACGTAATTTTAGCTCTTCCATCATCATCTTTTCTCTTTTAAGATCACCTCTGTTGACCCCTCTGTGTTCAGCATCTAGTTAAACATTCATCTATCATAGCTAGGATTCCATCCACATATTTGTATGCACATTTTTGCGATTATTGCATATAACAAATGCTAGATGGAAATGCCAAGAGGAAAATTCAGTTTCCGAGTATGCATTAAAACACTTAACTATAAGTTTAAAATGGTTTGAAAGGTTACTGAATAAGTTCAATGAAATTAGCAATATTTTACAGAATTTGTAAATTGGTGATTAACATCAAGTTAAATTGTATGATGCTCAAACGTAAATGGTGTAAAAATAGTGTAATTTACATTTACCTACATTAAAGCTGCAGTCCGTAGTTTATCCTCTTTGTCACCATCTCTGTTCGAAATCTGCAATTGCAGTTATTTGCGGAATTATCAACTTTACGTGAATTGTGCCTTGGCACAGCTCAGATGAATTCAATGTTTTGAGGAGAATGTGTGGCTGTCAGTCACCACGTCGGTGTCAGGTGTTGCGAATTAGCCCTGGCTATAAACACTGTGATACATACATCGGATTGTTCTTTATGTAATAATCTATGTCGATTTTGTATCTGTCCCTATTCAAAGAAACAACAATAAAATAAAATTCAGAATCACAGAGTCATCCGCATTGTTTTGACCAATTAAGGGGAAAAAAGCATTATACTTCCAGATCCAGATTATACTTTGTTTTCAAATTGTTAATGTTAACAACATCAGCGTTGCGTGACTACATTGAATGTGCATAGGGCTACCTTTAGTTCAGTTTACGTTTCTGGGTAGTCTTATTTCTAATTGTCATATAAAAAACAAATTAATGTGGAGGTGAATTGCTCCCTTTCATAGCAAGCACAAAATAATAGATATTTACCATAATGCACATAGCAAAATGAGAGACACAACAAAGAAACCTTTGTTCTTCAAAAAATCCTTAACTTTAGGAATTAAACAAACAAGTGTGCCACTGTTACATAATTTAACCATTCATTTCTTACCAGTCCAGAGTAAAAAAAGAAGTCTACGTCTGTTTTGAACCCCTTCAAAAAACAGAGTTCATGCCACCTTTCAAAAGCCCTTTTTATTCTTGTTTTCGCATTGACCCGGTTGCAATTTTTTTTCTTTTGCAAAAAAGTCTTTTGCATTTTACAACTGGTGAATCTCCAGTTGTCATTAGTGATTGTCGTTTGAACCTTTCTGGATCCACCATCAAAGCGATACGTTTAATTACATCACATGCTGTGAGAAAAGGCTATAAATCTCCACCTCCAGCATCCTCAAACACAATTTAACCCCAAAAAGTTGAGAACTGCAGCTTTAAAGGCATACCACTGTATGTACGATTTTTGCATTTAAAATATATAAAAACGACTAGCACTGTTTTATAATTTGTTTCCTTGTGTAAAAATACAATAAAATTGTGATCAAACGTAACTGTAAAACTTTATTTCATTACCTTATCCATGCACATCGATTTGTTAGTCCCATGGGATATATTTCCATCATCAGGGGAGGTGAAGACGACAACTCCCATCATTCCACGCTCCGTCACAGCATCATCAAGCTACACCTTTATTGTTTGAGTATGCAAACTCTAATGGTGATAATTACACGCCGTGTCCTTAATACATTTTGTAAAATATTGTTTATTAATGCATTAAACCTTATTGTAATTTTTTTATTTAAACTGAAACATTTTAATATGTTCATTATATTTTTAATTCCTAGAAGAAAATCATGTGACTCTGTCTCAGCAAGTCATTCATACATACAAGAAAACCTTGATCTAGGCATTCTGAAATGCCAAAGCTTGTCATCAAAATGATTGGCTGCTATGACCTCCCAGAAATGTCTGACATTTTGTGTCGCTCCCAGACATTTGCTGCTGATAACTAGCAAACATTGTCCAGTTTGTCAATTTCATTGTGTTTTGTCTGCATGCACTAAACCATAACCGTAATTTGTTGCATTTAATAAATTATCCGCAATGACATTTGTGCCCGTTTCCCCAGAAGTGACACATTTGTTCTCTTGAACACATGGGATGGTGCTTTTGTAGTCAATTTTATTTGCAATATTCAGGTTTTTTGTTGTTGTTGTTGTTGTTACATACATTCAAATTCCCAATTGTAAGAAAACACGTATGATCATTTACGGTATTTGGTTTGTAATTTTTTCCTATTTGCATAACTAAATGATGATTACATGGAGTCCCTGAGGAATGGTCTAGTTGGGATGCCCTCACGGTGATTTGTTTTGGCAACTGTTTTAATGATGCGTGTATGTGGCCATGGTGTGTCGGCTTGTGGAGGCCACAGAGTGAGGTGGTGTGATGTATTGAGCAAGGCTGACCTTGGGAATGGTCTGGCTTTCCCTCCACAATGCTTTGACCCTGCTCTCTCCCTAATGTTGGCTGTCATCATTACGAGTCTACTGAAAAATGACTGGATTGTGCTCTACTCTTTTGTCTCTGTGGATTCACTTTGCTTCGAGGTCTGCTGCATCTTTGCCATGTTTTGTTTGGTTGTGCGAACCTGGTTACTTGTTCTGTCAGCAACTGTAGTCAGCAGGTCATAAACAGCAGCTGATAAACTGACACACAAATTAAGTTCTTCTGAAATACTCTGACTCCATCTGACATTTTATTTTCGTTCCATTTTGGGCAGGACGGAGCCATCCTATTTTCTCAGACTCGTATCCGGTTCACTTTGCAGTGTCAGAGAAGCAGGCCTCCCCCGAAGCGGCGCTGAGCATGGAAGCCTGTTTGGCAAGTGGAGATAGTGGCCGTGTTACAGCAGGGGGTTCATGGAGTCAGCGGTCTGGAGGTTACTTTCATTATCAGTCTCTGTTTGAAAATCCTTGGCTCCAACTTAATCTGAGCTGTCACAAATGTGTTTTTAACACTGCCACAGAGAACAAAGCCCCATGCCTTGGAATCAGTGACCTGCCTGGCTAAAGCAGATATTTGTGCAGTGGTAAACTTAAACTGGCGCAAAGGATATTTCTTATTGTTTAGCCTACAAATAAGTCTATAAGGTGGCAGTTTTATGCAAATGTAAGTGTTACAGCCATAACCAGCTAATAATGCTCCTTAAACCAAATTACCGTAATCGAATTGTGGATTCGGTCCGAACACGAGTCACAAACACTGAATAAAGTTTCAAACGCCATGCACACCTTCTTTTACTATTTTAGAAACGGGAAAGACACCTTACACAACCAAAACATGCACATCAGAATTACATAACGAATCATACAAATGGTTAATGAAAACACATCAAACAAAAAAGAGATAAACAACAGTAAACTGGTAGGGCAGCTCAGAAAGAAACAGAGAACGCCTGCCTATGCCTGTTCTCAGGAGCAGCTCTTACCTGGCTTCCGACAAAACAAAGACAAGTGAATCTTCCGGGCCTCTGCTTATCCGCTTATCTTGCTACACTAAATAAATAACCAAAAAGGTGAACTAGTGAAGCAATCCGCTACCAGTCACTGAAATCAGGAATGGGTACCACTAAATATTAGAATAATTACAGTCAACAAGAAACACAGGCTAAACTATAAACCTGATTCCAAAAACAGTGGGACACTGTACAAATTGTGTATAAAAAAGGAATGCAATAATTTACAAATCTCATTAATGAGTCTTGCAGACTGTGCGATTTTTTTCAAAATCCTTTGCGAATGTCCCTTGACAGACTGTACAAACATGATCCCCGATGTATGCCATGTCACACTGTAAGATCTCAGTTGGCATTAATGACAGACTGATAGTGAAGGCGCGCTAAAAACGGACGCGCACAAGAAAACTCGTCCGGAGTTTTATATTATCAATGAATGACGCGGTCGGTGACAGTGAGCTGCATTACACACGGGACTGAAATGCTGGCTACAAAGAAATCTCTAGCTCTCGTTTTGGTCATAGTATGTCTTGAAAAACGGAGATATTTGACTGTCATCGTAGGAGAAGTCGCACTGCAGGATTGTGTGCCAAATCTTCTGACACTGTCGGAATTTCGTCTGAGGTAAAATTGGATCGCACAGCTCATTAAACGGCTGCCGGTGAACATGTCAAACTAACGACCAAAGACGTCAGATTTTAGCCTAGGATCAGAGGAATCTTTTAGGATTTGCTAAATTTGTCTCAGACGGCCAAATCGTGGCCAAAATCAGTGTACACCCGGCTTAACTTATATTTTATTCACAATAGAATATAGATAACATATCAGATGTTGAAAGTAAGACATTTTGAAATGTCATGCAAAAGATTGGCTTAATTTGGATTTCATGAGAGCTACACATTCCAAAAAAGTTGGGGCAGATAGCAATAAGAGGCCGGAAAAGTTAAATGTACAGGTGCTGGTCATATAATTAAGATATCATCAAAAAGTCTAACTTAATTTCATTAAAAAAGTGAAACTTGTATATTCATTCATTACACATAGACTGATATATTTTAAATGTTTAATTATTTTAATTTTGATGATTATAACTGACAACTAAGGAAAATCCCAAATTCAGTTTCTCAGAAAATTATAATATTACTTAAGACAAAGAAAGAATTTTTAGAAATCTCGCCTAACTGAAAAGTATTCACATGAAAAGTATGATCATGTACAGCACTCAACATAACTTTGGACCACTCAGCAGTCAATTTTGTCCAGGCGAGACGCTTCTGACACTGTCTATTGTTCAAGAGTGGCTTGACACAAGAAATGCGACAGCTGAAACCCATGTCTTGCATACATCTGTGCATAGTGGTTCTTGAAGCACGGACTCCAGCTGCAGTTTACTCTTTGTGAATCTTTCCCACATTTTTGAATGGGTTTTGTTTTACGATACTCACCAGTGCGGTTATCCCTATGGCTTGCACTACATCATTGTTACCACATCTTTTCCTTCCCTTCGCCTCTCTATTAATGTTCTCGGACACAAAACTCTTTGAACAGCCAGACTCTTTTGCAATGACCTTTTGTGTCTTGCCCTCCTTTTGGAAGGTATCAATGATCGTCTTTTGGAAAACTGTCAAGTCAGCAGTCTTCACCATGATTGTGTAGCCTACAGAACTAGACTGAGAGACAATTTAAAGACATTTGCGGGTGTTTTGAGTTAATTAGCTGATTAGATTTTGGCACTAGAGGCCTGTTGCATGAAGCTAGCTGAACAAAAACTGAGTTTCAGAGTAGGTTTAGAGTTGAAAAATCCAGATAAATCCAACCTGGTTTAGATCAAGTTCAACTGTATAAACTTTCTCTGTCAACTCAGAGAAAGTTTAGTTGAAAGTTTAGTTTCAGAGTTAGCAATCAAATCTGAAACACATACATCTGAAAGTGTGACGCGTGCGGCAAATTGCCAATCCCAGCGTCCATTTGATTCACTTGAGAGATCGTTTTAAAAATTATTATAAAATTAAATGTGTTTACAAGGCAGCAATAAACACCGCTGCTGCAGCGGAAGTTTAAAAAGGCAGCTGAAAGAATATCTGACTATATCAATGCATGATGTGAATCAAAGAAATATGCCTAATAATTATAGGTTCACAAAGAGCTCAAATGAATACACATTGTTTAAAAGAATTATGAATGCATGTTTTATATTTATATTACTATTTGGCTACTTATCAATTAATATATTTATATGAACATATTATATGAATTCAAAGTGATTAGAATTCATATAATATTAATATAAATATAAATAACTAGCACTAAGAGATGCACTATTTAATTTCTAAAGTTCTCTCATTATAAACTGCTTTATAATCAGAACGAGAGACCGGAGGTGTGACTTTATTGCATCTTTACTTGCACCTGATTGGTCCAGTTTGGGTTTGCGATCTCTAACCCAGAATAAAACCTGCTCCAGAGCAGGATAGCCCTGCTAGTGCATGTTACCATAGTTATGAACACAAATAAAAAAACAATCCACCTTCTTGAGCCTGAAAAACCAGAGTTTGCTCAAACTAATCTCAAACTTACCTGGGTAACAACTGAAACCAGGTTTGTGCAACAGGCCACAGGTGTCTTCAATATTAAACATTTTCACAATATTCAAATGTTCTGAGATACTGAATTTGGAATTGTCCTTAGTTGTCAGTTATAATCATCAAAATTAAAGAAATAAACATTTGAAATATATCAGTCTGTGTGTAATGAATGAATATAATATACTAGTTTCACTTTTTAAATGGAATTAGTGAAATCAACTTTTGATGATATTCTAATTATATGACCAGCACCTGTACATATAAGGAATAGCTGGAGGACCAGTCTGCAACTTATTAGGTCAATTGGCAACATGGTAAAAAAGGAGCCTTTCTGAGTGGTAGTGTCTCTCAGAAGTCAAGATGGGCAGAGGATCACCAATTCCCCCAATGCTGTGGCGAAATATAGTGGAGCAATATCAGAAAGGAGCTTCTCAGAGAAAAATTGCAAGTTTGAAGTTAACATCATCTACAGTGCATAACATCATCCCAAGATTCAGAGAATCTGGAACAATACCTGTGCATAAGAGTCAAGGCTGGAAAACCATATACTGAATGCCTGTGATCTTCAGGCCCTTAGACTGCACTGCATCACATACAGGAATGCTACTGACAACATCAAGGTATAACCAAGTTCTAGAACAACATATGCTCCCATCCAGACATTGTCTCTTTCATGGAAGACCTTGCATTTTCCAACATGATGATGCCAGACCACATACTGCATCATTTACAACATCTTTCACCCATCAAAAAAACAAAAAACTACTAATTTATCCCATAAAATTATACATTTTCTCAGTGTAAACATTTGATGTGTCATCTATAGCCCTATTTACACGGGATTAGTATTATCTAGGGATCTCTGTGATTTAGAAATTATTCCCACACTTCTCAATTTTGAGTTTGCACGGGATAAGCAAAGCCTGTGATATTTCTCAAATTTACTGACTTATCTCCCGGATATGATGTCAAGACTTGTAAATGTTTTTTCGTTATAGATATAGCTGTATGAAATCATAAACAGTCATTTACCGTTTTGATTGTTTTATAGTAATAAAAATAATTAATTTCGTTCAGTTAGAAAACAGACGCTACAATTAAAAACTGAACTGAGCACAGACCACTGGCAGGAGTCAGATTTCATTTATCACGAGTGAGAAGCTGACAATATACGGCGGAAGATTCAGTTAGAAAACCAAATGTAAAAACGCTCATTTAAGCGAGCTTGTCATTGTACTGTTCTGTTATGTTTTTCGTTAAGAATATTATTGATATTAATATTAAACACACTATTCAAGCAATTTGCTCCCAAATTGGTAGGCTACTCATTCTAAAGTGAAAGTAGCCTATAATCTGTGCAGCCATGAAGAAATTTATAACGGTGCGCATTATGAATGCAGCTTCCATTCTTCGTGAAAGATAAAGATAGAATTTCGCACAGGAAATGAAAACCTTGCAGTAATTATAGACGATTCGCCTAATCCTGGCCAAATTACAGAGATGACGATTCACACGGGACTACTATCACAGTTTCTCGAAATATGGTAGGTAATTTGAAGGGGAATTTTTAATTTACAAATTACAGACATGGCTGATTCAAACGGGATTAAGATCACAGACATGCAATTCTCTGCAATTATTAAAAACCATCAGAGCCCCCCCCCCCCCCCCCCCCCCCAGCATTGATCTCCTTCAATGCTTTCAGAATCTCTACTTTTTAAATTAATTTTGTGCCTCTTGCCCCATGCTGGTGAGCCTTTTACTCTGTGTGTGGGATAAAAGGCCCATCTTTTAGAAAGATTAGCCCAACATTTTTAAAGAAAATAAACCACTTCTATGATTTTTTCCCCCACATAAAATCTGTTGCTCCATCAATGTTCAGTACACATATATACATTTTTTTCTACAGTCATAAATTAATTTGTAGGTTTGTTTTGGTGTAATTTTTGGAGCTTAATAGTCGTAACTTTAACTGCAATTGACAGATCAGTCTTGTTCATATTAATTAAACTATCATTCATTTAAATTTTGTATGAGTAGCCCACTGATTTAGAAATGTTCTTGTTCATGTTAAACACACTGAGCATGAATATTATATGGGATTGAGTGACTTGAGTGATTGAAAGAAAGGCCAATACACATTGTCCACTAACATAGCACATTCTGTCTTGACATTCACAGCACACTCATGTTCAGTGTGGTAAAATGTTACTTTGACAAAGAATCTTCCCAATATCCATATAACATTTATATGCAAATGTAATCTAGTAAATTTTTTTTAAAAAAAACCTTGATTGGCATGGGAGTCAAATTTACACCCTACAAGTAGGTGACACTTTCAAAATAACTTTTGAAATGTCTAACCTCAAAAAGTCTCTTTCTACCATTGTGACTAATGATACCTGCCCTGCCTGTCAGGTTTCACTAATTGAGCTTTTTTAAAATCATTAGCTTGCAAAGCGAGCTTGAAATCCCCATGGTTCAGAACAAATTAGTTGAGGTGTTCCCCCTCTTCAACTTTATATTACCATTATGAAGTCTTACCATCATTGGTTTTTGCACGCACACGCACAGTACTGGCTGTATTCTTGTCAATGATTAGCTGCTTCTCATTTTTCAAACTTAAACTGAGCATTTTTTTGATCTAAACTGCACACACTGACTTTTGGTTTCGGCCTGAGATCGTTTCTACTTTTACTGTTGATTCAGACGTTGTTTCATCTTGACTGTCTTCTATACAAATGTTTTAAGACATGCAGGTTTTTTAGGTTTATTGTCATATGATGTTTTTAAAAGTGTCAAAGTGCTTTTTTGTTTTCTTTTTTTAGAAATCTTACTGATGGCTTTGGATAAAAAAAACCCATCAAGACTGTATGCTATGAAAAATAACCAAATTTTCTCTATTAAGTCAAATCTAAGTGTGATTTGCTGGCAGGAAAGCCATTGTTGTTGCCATGACGAATACAGTAGAGGACGGAGTGAATATACTCCATAGAGACACAGGTGTCAGATAATGGCTGCTGGGCTGTGATTCACAGAGATGTTTCTTTTGTTGATTTGGACATGTTCCCTGCAGGTATAGCGCTATTTTCACACCTTGTAACATTCTCTCGTAATAATGGTAAAAACTAGCATAAACTGTGTTTTTATCATAAGCAGAGGGTGAACCATCTCCAGGATAAAGCTATTAGGGCAAGGAGGTGGAAGTGAGTCCCTCTTTATCACGGCAAGTCACCTTTATTTATATAGCGCTTTATACAATTGTTTCAAAGCAGCTTTACAGTGATCAACAGGAAAATAACCATTCAATAATGCAAAGAGAATTCTGCTGTAAAACAGATTAAAAAGACAATAATAAATTATTATTAATTATAAATCATTATTCAGTTGAAATCAGTAGTGTTGATTAATTTAGGTTCAGTAACTATAAAGTTCATCAATCTTGTTCAATTTCAGTAAACTTCAGTTCAATTCAGCTAAAAAAGCAGCTCTGCTGAATGTCATCATTCAGTTAAATTGAGTTTTCATCCAATATTGTCAGTGCAGTCAAATCAGTAATATTGCTGAATATTAATATCTATGCCTTAAAAATATCTACGGCATAGATATTAATATTGGAATATATAATATTGGAATATATAATATATGGAGCTGTATGTTTTCACAGAAAAGAAAATATTTGAAGATGAAATGTAATTTTTTTCCAAAGACCCAATATGTCATTTTTGACGTTAGACGTCTCTTATTAAAAACTAAGGCGTAGCTTGATGACTCCTTGATTTCATGGAATCATGGGAGTTGTCTTCACCTCTACAGCCGGTGGAAAAGAATCTGATGGGACTCAAGGCAGAAATCATATTCATGGATGAGCTAATGTATTAAAGATCTATTAACGTTACTGTATGAAACAGGTTGGGGCTGAACGTCGCTGGATGGGATCGAGGTTGCTGGAGCATTTGCCAATGAGAGACGAGTGCGACACGTTGCTCAAGATCAGTGGAGATATTATTATTGCCGTAGACAACTACTTCCGATTCTTCCTGTCATGCATATGTGGGGCAATGCAGCGCTGTTTTTTTTAATCATATTACATACATTTGAGTGTGTTGAACGTTATGTTATAATGCTACTCTGTGTGTTTACTGTGAAACTCGTGTTGGTTACAGCAGTAAGATAGATCAGTATAGGCATGGTAAAACATGGTATTTGCAGTAAAAAAAAAAAAAAAAAAACGAGATTAGACTTCTAACTGTGTTGAGGTATAACGATGATTAGTTTTCTGTCAATGAATGTGTCCATAAAACACATCATATATTGCAGTGTCTGGCTTTTCCATGGCTTCCAATCCAACCCGCGTTACCCTCAATTTCCATGTCATTGGAGTATGATGTCATTGGTGACGCACAGACGCTGTCCGTGCCATAGGTAAAATTGCTTAGTTCTCTGGATTTAAGCGTTCTCGGAAACATTAGGATAATGTATGTAAGCCAACAAAATATATAACATTGTGTTCTTTGGATATTTTAATCCAATATCCGCAATGCTGTGTGGCTTGTTTCATCATCTTAAGAAGTCATGTACAGTAACTCATTAGGTTGTTTTTAAGGTTCCCAGCGTCATCTGCAGAGATTTTAAGTGTAGCACTGACCATTTAGAAAGTATGTTGTTAATGAGAAGACCCTGGTCTTGTGTCTTGGAGGTTTCTGTTTTTATTGTTGTGATTCTCTTCTTTCGAAGCAGTTCTTCAAGGGGTTATAACTGTGGTGTGGGGGAAAACATGATCTGCCCTGCCAACTCTTTGGACCTTGACTCATAGATGCAGTGCAGGTTGCATTATTTTCTGCTGAAGCGATGATGTGTTGAGGTCATTGCCTGTGGCTTTTTCATAGCAGCGGTTTATGTCTTAAGCTGTCTTTTTGGTGTTTTGTGGCTTTTTTGGTAATAATAAGAAAATATATTGCTACGATGACAAAAAAAGTATGGGCACAGCATTCAAAAATGCATAATTTTCATTACACCCTTTTTGCACACCCTAACTGTTATCACAAGCATGCTTATTAAAACACCATCTTATATCACAACCAGAACCATGACTGATCATACTTGTATTTAACTGTTTTCATGTAAAATTCTTTTTCTAAGATATTCATGGCCTGAAATTAATGTTGGTCATATATTCTCTAATGTTTTTTTTTTTGTAAAATAAGTGAAAACCATAAAATATTTTAAAATGCTTTAAAATGCTTAAAAGAATGGATGCAACCTTTGTATGATAAACTTTCTTTAACTGTCCAGCTTCTTGTGTTGAGGATTTATTGGAGCTGTGTGAAAAGAGTCAGGGTCAGCAACTTTATATGAGCGAATAACTTAAAGTCCAGACTCCATGGTGTTGCTATGGTAATAAGGATATCATCTGAGCATAAGGGAATTCTGCTTATCATTCCTCTGTTTTTTTTATTTATTAATATTTCCCATAATGCCACTTCATTTGGTTCACTAATCCACAACAAGCTGGTCCCTCTCCTGCCACAATCCTTTATTAACCCTTGTTTATTTTTCAGAATTAAAATGAGTTATTAGATTGTGTTTGGTATTTTTGCAAATTAGCTAGATGTCAAAGTTTACTGAATGGCTTTAAGGCAGTATGTCTTAATATAATGCACTTCATATTTATTTTTATAGTGCTTTTCACAAGACATATTTTTGATTATTTTAATAATGTGTTACTCATTGTCATGAATCACATGTTAACGGCTGTACAATATAATATTTTGTGTTTAATTTTTTTAATTTTTATTTATAAAAGACCTAAATACTTATTTTCTTAATTCTACAACATTAAATTGTTTAAAAATAACTTTTATCTTATACTATGTAAGATGATGTCACTTTCTCTCAATGATAAGATATCTAAAAAGTTGTTATACCAGTTATTTTGTAAAATGTCAAAATTGTTGCCACAATATTAAAAGGAAAACATAATTCATCACTGATCACACAGTGGGTTGTTTAAAAGTCTCTTATCATGATTTTATTCGTGCTATGTGCTCATTTCTTCACGTGGAGCTTTTGGTTAAAAGTTTCAAATCAGTACTGTTAGCATCAAAAGCTGCGTTACCAATGTTATGTTATTTCTACACATTGCCTAATTTTTTGTAAGAGAGTTGACAAACTATACTATAAAGAAATTACTTTTTTGTTAAAAGTAAAAAGAGGAAATAACTTGTGTTTAGCAAACACTGAATTATTAAATTGTAATCTTTTTTCAGTATAAGATACTGATCAGAATTTCTGTTAGTGAAAAGTTTTGCCCTTTAACTTTTTGAAATGCAAAATGTATCTCCAATTATAGAATCACTTATGTGAAAATGTCATTCAGAGTTTATAATAAAAAAATATGATGAAGTTATTTAGAGATGGAGATATTACTGATGGTGTTTTTTTTTTTGCAGTACCGTGCAATAAAGTTTTAAGTTTGTCCCGAAGTGTCATTTTAATAATGCCTTCCCCTCTTTAACACACAAAGACCACCAAATACATATTAACTCTCTCTTTAGGATATTTCTATCCCCATCTCTGTATTTCTATCTCTATCTGTATTTCTATCTCTATCTGTATTTCTATCTCTATCTCTGTATCTCTATCTCTCTTATCTAACACTCGTTGATCCCTGAGGTGGTCTGCAGCCAGGCTAGGTGAGAAATTATATCAGTGTCAGTTATTTTTACTTGGACTCTTTTTATAGCATGTTTTAATAAATCTTTGGGGCCATCTTCAGGAGACCAAATGAGGGGGGAATTCTTCATCACGGCTTTTAGACGAATGATCACAAATCATTAAAGAATAATTCACATAGGAAATTCTGGCCATAGGAAGTCTGTCTATTTTATTTAGGAGAGTGTTTGTTGACGTTTCTCTAGGTTTTGGAGGATTGCAGGGTTTGTTAAAAATGTGATTAGATTAGGGACTTTCTCAGTATTATGAGTATTTATGTCTGCTTTCTTATGCCAGTGGGGAAAAAAATTAACTTTGACTTAATATACTTCAGTAATATATTTTAATCTGATTATATAAAAGCATTTTTTTTTTGTTGTTGTTGTTGCTGTTGTTGCTGGAAGCAAGACAAAAATATTAGCTGTGTCCCCTTTCGTTAAATTTCGAAGGCTGCGTCCTCTGGAGGACACATCCTGTGTGGGATACAGTAGTGTCCTCAATCAGAATTAAACAAGACGTCCTTGATAGGACACACAAGTAGGAAGTATCTCGTTACTATGCCAACAAGTTCAGACTCGTTGCGCTCTCACGCCAGTTTATTTGAATGAAAATTATTTATAACTTGAAAATGACTATGAAATGTTTCTTGTCTTGACAGCAATGTACTGTTCTAAACGTTTAAAATGCACTAAACAGTTGTAATCCTGTTTACCACAATTATATGTTTGAGGTAATAGAGCTTAAAAAAAAAAAAAAAAAAAAAGCTTGAACTACTTAATTTAAACACCACGCCTAGGCTCGCATGTATATCTGGTGATGGTGCCGGTTTTTCATATAATATAAAAAAAATATGACGGTTGTTAACGGAGACGCAAAGAATTGTGGGTTATCTCCAGCTGTGAAGAATACACCTCATGTACACTCCGAATTCCTGTGAAAGAAGGACTCATTCGACGGTCACATTTGGAGTGTCCTACCAACACAGTCTCACCCCTACTCGTCAAATGTTGCCGAACGGTCAAGGGACCCTGACGTCAGCTGTTGACGCACAGGGTACCCCTAAATCGCCATTTTTCGACGTACTGGGTAATCCACTGATTTCAATGAGAAACCTAGGACGTCATAAACAGACGTGTTGGGCATGTGAATGTTATCGTTATGATGGAATATATTGGGTTATAATTTTTACATTATGACATGTTGGAGTGTGATTCTCAATTTAATCAGCCAGCACAATTGTATTTACATTTATTTACGCTATGATACACGTTTAAAACAGCAGTCAAACCCCACCCCGCCCTAAACCTACCCATTTGCGTATTATATGATAAAACACAGACTGTAACAGACAACAGGCACACTTTATTGAAAAAGTCCAACTATTCCGAGGCCAAACGATTGAATTGTGTGAAGAAAAGACCCAAAAGCAATCACCGTCTCTATCCGCGCCGCGCGCCGCGCGCGCCCCGGCGTCACACTGAAGACGCCACAGGTAGACCCCTCGGCGTCACGCGATGGACGAACTGGGAACCCAATTGCTTTCAGTGGGAAACCTTTGGCGTCAACATTAGACGGCAATTCTATCGGTATGAAATCGCGCTGAAGAAGTCTCATTCAGAACACATCGCGATGTTTGGCATCAGATCACGTGTGCCACATGTTGGTGAGTAGTCATACATATTATGTCCTAATATTTGATATAAAGTATTTTCTGCTTGTCGTTATCGATCATGTTCAGTCACTGCATTGTATCTGTCATCATCTCCACTGAGGCTTTGCATTTCTTTGCTTTCTAAATAAACACACCTTGCTAATAGGGTGATTAAACACTGTCACGTGACGTGCTATAGACCTTTAAACATTTGTTAATATTTAATAATAATTACTAGTGTAGTTCCAACGTGGCATTTGTAGTAGAAGCACAATAAAATTAAAAAAAAAAAAAAAAACACTTGTCATGCGTTTACCACAGTATTGGTAGTTTTAATGTGATATTTGTTGTAAATAAACAGTAACCACAACAATTGGTAGTTTTAATGTGATATTTGTTGTAAATAAACAGTAACCACAACAATTGGTAGTTTTAATGTGATATTTGTTGTAAATAAACAGTAACCACAACAATTGGTAGTTTTAATGTGATATTTGTTGTAAATAAACAGTAGCCACAACAATTGGTAGTTTTAATGTGATATTTGTTGTAAATAAACAGTAGCCACAACAATTGGTAGTTTTAATGTGATATTTGTTGTAAATAAACAGTAGCCACAACAATTACCATGCTTTAAATGCATTTTAATGTAAAATCCAAATATTGTTATTTAAATAGTATACTTTATAATGCTATATATTATATATTATGACTTTTTTCTCTCTTTCTTTTTTTTTTTTTTTTACCTGAAAAGACCAAAAGGGCCTCTCGGACTCAGTCAACCCATTCTTGTTTGTGGAGAAGTAACGGAGAAAACCAAAAGCTGCAACAGCAAATATTTGTAATGGTATGTATGTGTTGGTTTGAACCCTTTATCAAACATTTTATTTAGCATTTGTTGTTACTTATTCTTACAAATCCCATATCTCAATCAGTAAGAACATATTCCCGAAGTCTTAATAATTCACAAGATTTAACAAGTTGTCAAATTCGTATGATTCTCGTACATATAGCTCTGAAAAAAATGAAGAGACGACTTAACATGGATTTCTAAATGTTAAGTGGTCTCTTAATTTTTTTTCCAGAGCTGTATTTGTATATGAAGAGTTCAGATGCAAAAGCCTCAAAAAGCCACTTCGGTCACATGACATCAGATATTCGATTATTTTTTCTTAATCAGATCAGTTGCACTGTTTATAACGTCCCGTTTGCATGTAAATAATTTATGTGATCACAAAATCAAGTGAGTTATCTACATTTTCAAACAAATTCTTATGATATAGCTTGCTATTACATACTTTTAACTGTCTTAATTTATATGTTTTAAAAACAATAGTATTTGCACAGAGTAAATGATACTTTCTTGTTTTACAGAAGAGAAGAAAGACCAGACCTTATATCGAAGCAAGCTAAGAAAATAAGTCCTTTGTTTAGGGTGAGGAAGGAAGATGGACATCTTGTGCCCGAAGAAGACAGAAAAGTGTGCAAGTCCATTGGTATGTCTTGTATTGAAGCAATGCTGTAATATGTAGTACAAAATTTGATGTTGATCTCTCAAAGGACTATTCATTTCAACAGTGATCATTCTTTCTACTCTGATAAAATACGTACCATTATTCATGTCTAAATATTTTAATAACTCCTAAAATAAGCAAATGAGGTTCTGTATCTTGGATTTATTTAAAATGGTAAATATTTGTTTTCCCTTTTTGATACAATTATTATTACACTTTTGGCCTTCAGTTCTTAAAAACTGCACCGTCTTTTTGTCTTAGATAAAAGTAGACAAGTGTGGGAAAAAGCATTTAGTTGTTATAAACTCCATGTATTTCTACATTGTTTTGTAGACCATGGATGGTTCTGGGTAGCTTTAGAAGATAATGAGTTGGGACATATTAGGAATCAAATAGTAAATGTTCTTTGAAATATCTGGTTAGTTCTTTCTAAAAGATCTACTGTTTAAAAGGTTGCTGTTGATATGGGTAAATTAGTTTTTGTTCAGTACTTGGCTAATATTATGGGCTGAAATATTATACATAATGCTTCAATGTGTATATTATTTTATGTACTGACTGCTGCTTTGTAAATTTAAATCAGGAATTGGCATTTCTGCCCATTTTGAGGTGGAGAGTTTACTGAAGAACATAGGTTAACCTGACTGTACATTAAACTTAATATGAATTGTGTTTGTTGTTTTACTTTTAGACCAGGACTGGAGAACGCCGGATTATACGACTTCTTCCTCTGGTTGAGAAAAGGCTACACAACATCAGTGATCACATCATCTGTACATTGATTATACTGTAGGGTACAAGTGGGCGAACTGTTTAGAAGAAGAAGAACATGAACATGATAGAGGGAAGAGACAGAAACCAGTCTAGTTGTAATAATGAATCATTATTTTCCAACACTATATCAAATCTGTTTTCTGTATCATAGTTGACTGGATGGGATTATGTGGCACTCATTTGTGTGGCTTCAGCAGCTGTGAATGGATTAATATGATGTTAATGTGTTTTTTAAAACCCATTTTTATTTATCTTAAATCTAATTTGACTTTATTCTACTTTATCAACTGTATACTGTATCCTCCAATAAAGTGTTGAGTGATAAAGTATGGTGAGTATTGTGTATGGTGTTTGGTACAGTAAATACACATTCAACAAGTTTATTTAGGTTATCTAATTAATTACCAAGAATATTTTTACTTGAGAAGTAAACATTTTTTATCTGGTTATATTATATTTGGTACAATGCTCCAAAAAGTTGTATATACTTGCATGCTGTGACAAGTATGTCAGTTTTCAGTGAAATAAAGGGAAGGATTACAAACACTTCAAGCTTAACTGAAGATGATCCATGTTGATCATTCTGGTACATCTACTACTGCAATACAAATTAAAGCATGCACATTTTCGATGCCAGGTACTTGAAGAGGGTGTAGATGAAATTGTGACAATGTCTCTTGTTATTTTACTAAATGGTGCATGGTCCTATATTTAATAGTAATAATGAAGTGTAAATAATATAAATAGTTTTTGTTTACTCTGGAAAGTGGATAATGGCAAGTTGTTGCAGGTTCATCCATTATATTTATTAGTGTTTGTCCATAAAATAAAAGAAAACTTAATAATTATTATTTTACAACATTTCTTTCAAATATTTCTGTATTTCATCAGATGGTCTTACAATATCAAAACCTATACACAAGCATGACGTTAGAATAGAAAAGACAAAATACTCTGATATTTAAATGTGACTCAAAGTTTGTTGTCCATGATGAGGAGAATAGATCTGTGTATGTTGTACTGCCCTTACACCTCCAGGGACCCAGTAGTGGCCCATTGAAGAGCAAAAAAAAAGCATATTTCAAATGGCTTTAACTCAAAGTCTGGTTAGCGTATCACAGAGAAAATTGGCAGGACAACTGCATATGCAATGTTTACTAAATAATGTTGGCCACAGTTTTCAGACATATATGGAAAGCTGCCATAAAGGTTTTTTTAAAAGTGCTCACAGTAAAATATACAATTTCAGCTTGGCCCTCATATATGTCATATAGGTTTACACAATGAACATATTTTAATATCCAGTTGTCCATTAAATATGTTATTTACTTAACATTTATTGTTTCATTATGAAACCTTTTAAACTACATTACCCATATATCTGTCATTCTATCAATGCAATGGGAAACATGGCGCTGTAGTTCATAGAAGTGTGCAGAAATGCTTAGGGTTAGGGTTGGGTTCTCAGTAAAGGAGTCATTTCTCAGAACATAGCGACACTTTATAGTTAGCTTAACGTATTACTGACGTAATAACACCAAAACATACTTTGTAACATGAAACGCCGTTTTATATGAGTTAAAACAGATAGTCCAATCACAGCGCGTTCTGCGATAAAGTCACAGCCAATGACAACCCAGCTGAACAGAGGCGTCACACTTACTTGTCCATTTATGGTAAATTATATCACATCTCATCCGGTTCAACTGAAGGGGTAGATTCCTTAAAGAATTAATATTTAGGCTAAATATTATATTTATTATAATAAATATTAAATATTATTTATTCTAAATATAGGCTAAATATTTATTTATTCTAATTAAATAATAAAACTCACATTTTAAAATGAAAGTCTTCTTTGTGTGGTTAAACTGATGCATAATAAATATATTTGAAAGAGAATCCTTTTTCTATGCAATGGTCTACAAGCATAAACTTCTTTAAGCCATCCTTTACAATCTGAACTCTTGGAATTAAAACAAATATAACAAAAGCACAATGAATGCACACAATTTTGTAAGCATATTCCAATATTTAATGTCAAACAGTTTAAATACAAATGTAGTGCCCATATATATATATATATATATATATATATATATATATATATATATATATATATATATATATATATATATATATATATATATATATGCAAAAAAATAACATTTTACATTCTAAACTTTAATACTATATATTTGCGATTATTGTTCACTTTTATTGTAAATAAATTAAATGCCAATTAAAATAGTTGATGAATATTGTAAATGTTAACCATTTTCAGTAAGAAAATACTTCTATAAAGTACATTCATGTTACAGTTACATTAACAAGGTAGTGATATAATGATAGGTAGTGAAATAATGATAGAGGTAGTTATGGTGGACATGTACTTTAGTGACCATTGTAATAAAAGTTTTAATGAATAATTATTGATTTCAAAAGGTATTAACTCTCACTATCTTCATTTGTTCAAACAAACAACAAATGCAGAAATATACATTGGACTATAGCATCATGAAGTCAATGCATGACTAGAACTAGTGGATGGCAATAGATATGTCCTTCACTAAATCTCCTGATGATAAAGGCATAGGCAGACATCAAGAACAGTTTATGAATATTGGTTCTGCATATATCAAAGAGATCATAAGACTCCACAGACTCCACGTGAAGACTTTGAGACACTGTGACAGAGCAAAGGGTGCACTTCACTGGACATGTCCTATGCATGCCCAAACAACAACACCCAAAAACACTTATGAAGTGGACACCACCAGGAGGACGCACGAGACAGGGAAAACCAAGGAAGATATGAGACAGATGTTTCACGAAGACCTCAATGCCGGTGTTCCATGAGAAGATGTGAAAACGTGGCCACAGATCGAATATGTTGGAGGACACATGTTGCCCAATGTGCCCAGGACAGGACATGATGATGATGTTGTCAGTTTATACATAACTGTAGGATTTATTTCTGTAAAAAACGATGCATAATTAAATGTTAAATACATTTATGTAATAAGTTCACAGATATGTGTGCATTCCCATTATTAAAAGTATATAATAGCAAGCTATATCATATGAATTTGTTTGAAAATGTAGATAACGCACTTGATTTTGTGATCACATACATTATTTACATGCAAACGGGACGTTAATAATAATAAAAAATAATTGAATATCTGATGTCATGTGACCGAAGTGGCTTTTTGAGGCTTTTGCATCTGAACTCTTCATATACAAATACAGCTCTGGATATACTATACTATTTAAATAACAATATTTGGTTTTTACATTAAAATGCATTTAAAGCATGGTAATTGTTGTGGTTGCTGTTTATTTACAACAAATATCACATTAAAACTACCAATACTGTGGTAAACGCATGGCAAGTGTTTTTTTATTTTATTTTTTTATTGTGCTTCTACTACAAATGCCACGTTGGAACTACACTAGTAATTATTATTAAATATTAACAAATGTTTAAAGGTCTATAGCACGTCACGTGACAGTGTTTAATCACCCTATTAGCAAGGTGTGTTTATTTAGAAAGCAAAGAAATGCAAAGCCTCAGTGGAGATGATGACAGATACAATGCAGTGACTGAACATGATCGATAACGACAAGCAGAAAATACTTTATATCAAATATTAGGACATAATATGTATGACTACTCACCAACATGTGGCACACGTGATCTGATGCCAAACATCGCGATGTGTTCTGAATGAGACTTCTTCAGCGCGATTTCATACCGATAGAATTGCCGTCTAATGTTGACGCCAAAGGTTTCCCACTGAAAGCAATTGGGTTCCCAGTTCGTCCATCGCGTGACGCCGAGGGGTCTACCTGTGGCGTCTTCAGTGTGACGCCGGGGCGCGCGCGGTGCGCGGCGCGCGGCGCGCGGCGCGGATAGAGACGGTGATTGCTTTTGGGTCTTTTCTTCACACAATTCAATCGTTTGGCCTCGGAATAGTTGGACTTTTTCAATAAAGTGTGCCTGTTGTCTGTTACAGTCTGTGTTTTATATCATATAATACGCAAATGGGTAGGTTTAGGGCGGGGTGGGGTTTGCTGTTTCAAACGTGTATCATAGCGTAAATAAATGTAAATACAATTGTGTTGGCTGATTAAATTGAGAATCACACTCCAACATGTCATAATGTAAAAATTATAACCCAATATATTCCATCATAACGATAACATTCACATGCCCAACACGTCTGTTTATGACGTCCTAGGTTTCTCATTGAAATCAGTGGATTACCCAGTACGTCGAAAAATGGCGATTTAGGGGTACCCTGTGCGTCAACAGCTGACGTCAGGGTCCCTTGACCGTTCGGCAACATTTGACGAGTAGGGGTGAGACTGTGTTGGTCCTACTCACTTTTTAAAAAAAAAAATGAGACGGCCTTATGATGTATGCACCCTTTACATGCGACCTCCGGAGGACGCAGCCTTCCGAAATGAGACACAGCTATTGTTTTAAATCAGGGGTCCCCAAACTTGGTCCTGGAGGGCCGCTGTCCTGCAGTTTTTAGCTCCAACCCCAATCAAACACACCTGAAACAGCTAATCAATGCCTTTATAGGACCTAGTAAGACATATTGATTAGCCTGTTGTAACAAAGTTCGATAATAGAAGGAAGGAAGAGGACACGGGGGTCGGCTGGACGGTTGATGCTTCTTTAATTATAGTCAAAACTTAGTATAACGTCAACAACACACTGCTGTGTGAAATCTCATAGACATTCGATCACTTCCGGGTCGGCACTTCCGGCTTCCGGCAACTCAGTCTCTGGGGTTTCGCAACAACCGTCCGATCTCTCTCTCTCCTTGGTCTCTGGTTCCGCCGAGGTTTTATACCCTCTCCGCGCTCATTGCTAGAACAAGAGACAGGTGTTATTAATCTGCGTCCAACCCACTCACTTACCGCTCGTCCCGCGGCTCTCTCTCCCGCTGCAGACCTCGCTGAACCACGCCCCCCTTGCCACATACCCCCACCGCCCGACTCAGGCCGGGGAGCTGTCAGGCCTGCAGCCCCCCCCCCCCCCCCCCCATTTCTGGAGAGGAAATCGGCCACAGCCATCTGAGCACCCGGCCTGTGGACCACCTTGAACTTAAACGGCTGAAGAGCTAGATACCAACGGGTGATCCGCGCGTTGGTATCCTTCATGCGGTGGAGCCATTGGAGAGGAGCGTGGTCCGAACAGAGGGTGAACTCCCGCCCCAGGAGGTAGTAGCGGAGGGTGAGAACGGCCCACCTGATGGCCAGACACTCCTTCTCTATGGTGCTGTACTTAGCTTCCCTCTTGGAGAGCTTACGGCTAATGTACAGCACCGGCCGCTCTCCCCCCTCCACCTCCTGGGCCAGGACTGCGCCCAGCCCCCTGTCCGTCAGTCTGCAACAAGAAAGGGAGAGAAAAGTCAGGGGAGTGTAAGAGCGGCCCGCCACATAGAGCCGCCTTTACGCGGGTAAAAGCCTGTTGACACGGCTCCGTCCACTGGACCGTATCTGGTAGCCCCTTTTTAGTAAGGTCAGTCAAAGGGCTGGTGAGGTCCGAATAATTTGGTATGAACCGTCTATAATATCCCGCCAGCCCCAAGAACTGCCTAACCTCCTTTTTGGTCTTGGGTCTCGGACAGGTTGCAATTGCTGCGGTCTTATCAATTTGGGGACGCACCTGTCCATGACCCAAGTGGAAGCCCAGATACCTTACTTCCACCCGCCCAATCGCACACTTCTTTGGGTTAGCCGTGAGCCCCGCTCCCCTCAGCGACCTCAAGACCGCCCTGACATGCTGCATATGCCGCTGCCAATCGTGACTGTAAATCACGATATCGTCCAGGTAGGCAGCAGCATATGCGGCATGGGGACGCAAAATCCTGTCCATGAGGCGCTGAAAGGTAGCGGGCGCCCCGAACAACCCGAAAGGAAGCGTGACAAATTGGTGCAATCCAAACGGCGTGGTGAAAGCTGTCTTTTCTTTGGACAATGGAGACAAGGGGATCTGCCAATAGCCCTTTGTTAAGTCCAGCGTCGAATAAAATCGAGCCGTGCCCAACCGATCAAGCAACTCGTCAACCCGCGGCATTGGATACGCGTCGAATTTCGACACAGCGTTCACCTTGCGGTAGTCCACACAGAACCTGACCGAGCCGTCTGTTTTGGGGACCAAAACTATCGGGCTCGCCCAGTCACTGTTGGACTCCTCGATTACTCCCATGTCGAGCATTGCGCCTAATTCTTCCTGAACTACCTTTTTCTTGTGTTCAGGCAAGCGATACGGCCGGCTGCGAACTACCACGCCCGGCTCTGTCTCGATATGGTGCTGAATCAAGTCGGTACGTCCCGGTAGGGGCGAGAACACGTCCGCGAACTCCGCCTGTAATTTTGATAAATCAGTGAGTTGTAACGGTGAGAGGTGCTCTCCCTCAGGGGCCAGCGCGACCGATTGCGCTTTAATGCTCGCCTCTGGCCCGAGATCATCCTCTCCCCCGATCATCGTTGCCAACAACACTGATTCCACCTCATTCCATTTTTTTAGCAGGTTGAGGTGGTATATTTGACGTGCCCCGTTCCTATCGGATCGTATCACTTCATAATCGAGCTCTCCTACCTGTCGTGCGACCTCAAACGGCCCCTGCCACTTTGACATTAATTTTGAGCTCGACGTAGGGAGTAGAACGAGCACTTTCTCTCCCGGTGTAAATTTGCGTAGTTTTGTACCCCTGTTATATGACCGGCTCTGGCGGTCCTGGGCTTGCAACAAATTCTCCCTCGATAGCCGCCCCAAAGTGTGGAGTTTTGTTCGCAAGTCCCGCACATACTGAATTTCGTTCTTGGCCAAAGAAGGCCCCTCCTCCCAAGTTTCTCGTAGGACGTCCAGCACCCCCCGTGGCTGTCGTCCGTAGAGAAGCTCGAAGGGGGAAAACCCCGTGGAGGCTTGCGGGACCTCCCGCACAGCAAATAAGAGGGGTTCTAACCACCGATCCCAATTTTTGGCGTCTTCCTGTACGAATTTACGGATCATGGATTTAAGAGTGCGATTAAATCGTTCGACCAAGCCGTCTGTTTGTGGGTGATAGACGCTTGTTCGAATGGATTTAATGCCCAATAATCCGTACAATTCGCTTAACGTGCGTGACATAAACGCCGTGCCTTGATCAGTGAGGATTTCTTTCGGAATCCCCACTCGGGAGATTAAACGAAACAGTGCGTCCGCAACACTCTTCGGAGATGTTGCGGAGAGCCACTGCTTCCGGATATCGTGTTGCGTAGTCCACGATAACTAGCGCAAAACGATGTCCGCGTGCGGATCGCTCTAATGGCCCGATGAGGTCCATCGCAATTCTCTCGAAGGGGACCTGCATTAATGGAAGGGGGCGCAATGGCGCTTTTGGGGCGGCCAGTGGGTTCACCAACTGACATTCAGGACAAGACGCGCACCACCTGCGCACGTTGTCATGAATGCCTGGCCAAAAAAATCGGGTCATTAAACGATTCAGCGTGGCCGCCTGTCCCAGGTGGCCCGCCATCGGGTTAGAGTGAGCCGCCTGGAAAAGCATTTCCCGGCGGCTCTTTGGCACTAACAATTGGGTTGTATCTACTTTTGTTTGAGTGTCTTGGGTCACTCGATACAACCGATCCTTTATTATGGCAAAATAAGGATAGGAGACCGGCAAGGCAGGTTGGAGAGACTGTCCGTCGATCGATCGGACCTGCTGAAAAGCGTTCTTAAGGGTTTCATCCTGGGACTGCTCCAGAGGGAAGTCATCGCGGTCCGAGAGAATTAGTCTCTCAATCCCGCTCGGTTTCTCTGGAGTTGTCGCCGAGGGTCCCGGTTCAGTCTCCCCAAGCTGTACTCGCACCGCCCCCTTCCTTGCCTTTTTCTCCCAAGCAGCATCCGCACACAACGATCCCAATAAAGCCGTAAAGGCGGGCCAATCCGTCCCCAGAATTAGCGGATGCCGGAGGTGTGGACTAACCGCCACCTCTACACTATGCTTTTGACCCCGAAACTGTATCGTGACTGGGACAACCGGATATTCCACCACATCCCCGTGCACACACCTCACCTTAACCATGCGGCTTGTATCCAATGCCCCAGGCTGCATCAGGCCTTGATGGATCGAGGTTTGGTTGCATCCTGAATCCACCAAGGCCTGATATGTACCCCCCTTGATACTTACAGGAATTTGGTACTCTCCTGCTTGATCGGGGGTGGTCCGCTGGACGTCCGGGATCCGGATCATTGTCCCGACGTCCATCCTCGGACATCGGTCCACAAAATGATCCGGATCACCGCACCTCCAGCAGGCCAGCCCAGGCCTACCCGGTGCCCCTGCGGCGGGGAGTGGGTTGGAGAATGAGCGCGGGGAGGGTGTGGAACCAGAGCCATTGTCACCCCCCACCCCCAGGAGCTCCGCCCCCCTGGGCGGAGCCCGCGAATTCCCGGATGGTCCAGGGCCTGGAGGACGGGACCTAGGGAGAGGGATAGGGCGAGAGGGAGATACAGAGGGGGGAGAGAGAGAGCGAGAGGTTAGAAGGGGTTCGCCGACCCCCGGGCACGCCACCAGGTGGTCCTCGGCCAAGTGGATGGCCGTCTCCAGCGACGTGGGCCGGTGGCACTGGACCCAATCGGCAGTTTTCCTGGGGAGCCGAGCGATGAGCTGCTCCAGCACCACCAGATCGACGATATGGTCCACGTCGCTTCCACCGGCCAATAGCCATTTGCGGCACGCGTCCCGGAGCTGTTGGGCCACCGCGAAGGGTCGGTCGGCCTCACCCCACTCCAGCGAGCGGAACCGCTGACGATGCTGCTCGGGGGTCCGGCCGACCCGCTGGATGATGGCCCTCTTCAGGTCTTCATACTCCAGGAGGTTCGCCACCGGCAGTTGTTGGGCGGCCGCCTGGGCTTCTCCGGTCAGCAGAGGTATGAGATGCACCGGCCACTGTGCCCGGGGCCACCCGCAGGCCTCCGCGGCCTTCTGAAAGAGGTCTATGAAAGCCTCGGGATCGTCCTGTGGCCCCATTTTGTGTAGGGGCACGTGGACCGGTGTGCTGGCGAGCCCGGCGGCTTCGGTGCGAACCTCCCGGTCGAACCATCTCCGGAACCTCTCGCGGTCCTCTTGCTGGCCGCGGACAATGGCCTCGAAGCGGCACTCCTGGTCTGCCCGCATGTCCAGCATGGACTGATGTTGTTCCTGATGGAGGGCCGCGAGAGCGGTGAGGATGTCCGCAAACGGCGAGGCGGAGGGCGTCGGTGTTGTCATGGCGGCGGCGCGGTCCTACTTCCTTCCCGGGTTTCGGCACCAGTGTAACAAAGTTCGATAATAGAAGGAAGGAAGAGGACACGGGGGTCGGCTGGACGGTTGATGCTTCTTTAATTATAGTCAAAACTTAGTATAACGTCAACAACACACTGCTGTGTGAAATCTCATAGACATTCGATCACTTCCGGGTCGGCACTTCCGGCTTCCGGCAACTCAGTCTCTGGGGTTTCGCAACAACCGTCCGATCTCTCTCTCTCCTTGGTCTCTGGTTCCGCCGAGGTTTTATACCCTCTCCGCGCTCATTACTAGAACAAGAGACAGGTGTTATTAATCTGCGTCCAACCCACTCACTTACCGCTCGTCCCGCGGCTCTCTCTCCCGCGGCTCTCTCTCCCGCTGCAGACCTCGCTGAACCACGCCCCCCTTGCCACACCTGTTTAGGTGTGTTTGATTGGGCTTGAAGCTAAACTCTGCAGGACAGCAGTCTGGGGACCCCTGTTTTAAATATTCACAATATGAATCTACAATATAACTTTCACTCATCTGCTACCCTGGAGAATGTTTTATGTGTAATATGTATTTGTCTTTACTGATTCCAAACAATCCTTACTCAATCAATACAGAGGTTTTTGGGTGTGGATCACATAAAGTAAAGTGCTAATCAGCCAGAAAACCTTATATTTTCTGTTATATTGGAGCTGCTAATTAACAGTTTTGAAAACGTATTAAAATAACATTTCCACCTACACTTGGGTGACATGATATTGCAGTTCATTTGCATGACAGCAAATCAAACCGTGACCTCGAGCAGAAAGTTCTGAAGTCGCTGACACATCTCAACCAGGTGTAAATGAATGAACGTTAAGACAGAAAGTACCTGATGAGTTCTATATTTAGAGTCTTTTATGATTTGATTGTTTTTGTTAGGTAAATGTGGACATTGTCATGTCATAAAAACTTATGAGACGGACAAACATGGTATTTGCCAAACTACACTAAGGGCACTAAGTGCATGATCTAAAGTGCACGCAGCAAAGGGGGTGTGTCCAAATCGGCGCACCCAGAACTTGGCCTAAAAAGGTTGCCCCTATTCTCTTAATGAGTAATGGGTGTGTTTTGGGAGTAACGTGCAATAAACCAATCAGAGTACAGCCGGGTGCGATTTTGCCCACGATTTGGCTGTCTGAGACAAATTTAGCAAATCCAAAGATTCCTCTGATCCTAGGCTAAAATCTGACGTCTTTGGTCGTTAGTTTGACATGTTCACCGGCAGCCATTTAATGAGCGCTGCGATCAAATTTGACCTCAGACGAAATTCTGGCAGTGTCAGAAGATTTGGCATACAATCCTGCAGTGTGACTTCTCCTACGATGACAGTCAAATATCTCCATTTTTCAAGACATACTATGACCAAAACGAGAGCTAGAGATTTCTTTGTAGCCAGCATTTCAGTCCCGCGTGTAATGCAGCTCACTGTCACCGACCGTCATTCATTGATGATATAAAACTCCGGACGAGTTTTCTTGTGCGCGTTCGTTTTTAGCGCGACTTCACTATCGTGCAGTCTGTCATTAATGCTAACTGAGATCTTACAGTGTGACATGGCGTACATCGGGGATCATGTTCATACTGTCTGAAAAGGGACATTCGCAAAGGATTTTGAAAAATCGCACAGTGTGCAGGACCCATACCATCTCTCATTCCCTTTAAAACATACCTGTCAAGTATCCCGTATTTTACCCTTCTTTCCCGCCGTCCTCCCGTATTAGTATTTTCCTGTAAATATCCCGTATTTTAACCTGTGTTATTAAAAAATAATAATACCAGAGGAAAAAAACTAAAACATTTCCAATCTGAGCTCTGTAACTAGCCTCGGGATAACGGCCATCTGCAATAGCCTATATGCTGGCCGTTGTCGCGAGGTTAGTGTGTGAGCTCAACAAAACACAGACGGGTGATGGACGTAACGATAGAGATGGAAGGCACTCCTGCCAAAAAAACGCGTTTTGTAACTGCTACTTCAGCATCTCACATTCATATCATGTGCGACAGCGGAAGATCCTTTAAAGTGACAGTAACCTAACCACTTATAATGACAATGTAAAGAACAAAAGTAATTGCTCACTAAATATGCTCTGCTCTTGACTAAATAACTTCAGTACCTTTAATAAGGATTAATCTATATATAATTCATAACGTATGCAGTGCAAACTGGTAACAAATATATTTCCTACTTGTTAAGTTATACAAGTAGGAAGAGCACAGGTACAAATTAAAATGTATTATTATCATGGGCCTATGTGAGGATTTATTTACCCATAATAATAATACATTTTAATTTGTACCTGTGCTCTTCCTACTTGAATAACTTAACATACCCAAATGTTGACAGGTATGCTTTAAAAGTTGTGCTTGCACCATGGCAGATTGCTATTTACATGGCGGAATTTGTCAACAGAAAGACTGAACTGAACACTTCTCCAGAGAGGAAGCCTTTAAAACATTTTTTTTTCTTCACTTGCCTTAAAATAGCAATGCACCAACAATGCGCCTGAACACACTTTGTTTTCAGACCAGCAACCATGGGCGAACAAATGGGCGCAAATGCATTTGCAATTTAAACAACAATATAAAACTATGTCTTGCTGAAACTAGCAAAAAACACTTGTCGCGTCTGGCTCCGCTTTACGCCAGGTGTATGATAGCCCTAGAGTAATTTTTTAAGTTAATTTGCCATAATTCTGTATATTGAATATTCTTAAAGAATCAGTTAATTTAAAAAATAAAGGTTAAGTCAGGGTGAATTTTAGTTGAGGAAAACCATCAATCTCCAGTCTACACTTTGAATATTTTATTAAGCATGCAAAAGGTAGTATAATAACTATAATAGTAACTAAAAACTAAACATGCTTTTTCATCTTTATATGTTCGGCTTAATTTCAGCTTCTCAAAATGTTTTTTTTTTTTTTTTTAATTCTTTAGTCCCATGAACTCAACATTTCTCAAAAGTTGCTCTTTGCCATATAAAAGGATGGTAATTAAGACCAAAAACTATTAAACTCAAATATTCAGAGTATAGTATGTGGCTATAATCTGAATATTTTACAGCCATATAATAGCTTTATGAGAGGAATGGAACATATTTTAAATAGGTATTCACAAAAAATGCCTTTCTATTCAGATTTTGAATAACTTTTTTTCCAGCTCATTACTATTGAAAAAGCAGGAAGAGAATAATCACCTGTGCATAACTTAACTGGTTTTGTATTCAATGTGAACACAGGTATGAAAGTGTGAAAGCATTAAGTTTGAAAACTATATGGCACATATCACAACTTTAACATTGGTGCTCATTACAAAACAGTAGCTTACTATTTTCACTTTTTCTTCTCTTTAGGATTTGTAGTGGTTCAATAATGACACCAATTTGTGTGGCGTACCAAAAACAGACCATAAATTTGGAGTATGCACATTAACAAAAACTATTAATCTTGTAAAAAAATAAATAAATTTTGAGCACTTGAAAGCCTGTTGACATCATTAGTGATTTTACCATTGTACAGCACAGAGAAAAGAAGTAGCCTTTCATGTCAACAACAGAATTCCCACCACTGTTTCTTACACTGACTGTGTGTAACTCTAAATGCTACAGATGAAAAATCACTAAGTTATTTCTATTTTTGGCCATAAATCAATGTTTCATTATATTGCTTTTAAGCTACAGTAATGTAAACTCCTGTTAAATAATTGTAGTACATTTATTTTGAGAAGAGAGAGCAAGGCAAACTAAGATGCTAATGAGGTAAATGTACAATTCACTATAAACTGTGGTTTTTTAAAACCCCATTTAAATCCACTTTAAGTTGGAGCAACTTATAAATAGTCATTGAATATTTAAAGTTAATTTGTGGATCTCCTATACAAGCTCTATAGAAACATGTACTACATAATTCTAAACCCACAAAACCTGTTGGATGAAATAATAGCTTTTATAATTCTGATTGTGGAATTGTACATGTTCATATGAGCTAATTTAAACAACAATTTGGAGCTCCAATTCTAAGTTACATGTTTGATCAGGCAGTGTTAATATGATATGTATTAAATACACAGGGCCTTTCGTATTCGCATTAGTAAAGAATTAAAGAATTTTCCCTTTTGGGTGAACTAACCCTTTAATGGGTTAGTTCACCCAAAAAGGAAAATTATTTAATTCTTTACTCACCCTCATGTCGTAGGACATCCGTAAGACCTTCGTTCATCTTCAGAACACAAATGAAGATATTTTTGTTGAAAGCTGATGGCTGAGAAAGGCTTCAGATAGGCCTCCATTGGCATTCAGTACATTCCCAATCACAAGACCCATAAAGGCACTAAAGACGTCGTTATAAAGTCCATATCACTACACTGTAAAAAATTATTTAGAAAAAAAGTTACCTGGTTGCCTTAAAATTTTGAGTTCTTTGAAATTAAAACTTTGAGTTAATACAATGAAAATTTTTAGAGATCTGACAACCTTTATTAAAATATTATTAAACGATTTTGTAAGCGTATTGGGTAATTGTGTGTGTTTAATTTCTGATGATACAGTGAAACATGCCAAATAGTGCTATTTTTATGATTTATCAAATTTTTTATGTGGTTCAGATACAATAATATTTTGAGTTTCTATTTATTCAACAAATTTCCTTCATTGTATCAACTCAAATTTTTACTTTCAATTAACTCAACATTTTAAGGCAACCAGGTTACTTACTTTTTTAAGTTAAACCAACAAAAAACATTTTTTTTTTACAGTGTACAGTGGCTGTACAACAATTTTACAATGCGACGAAAATAGTTATTGTGCGCACAAAAATCTAAATAACTACTTTATCCACCAAGTTATTGACGTGAACTCGACGCATGCGTGAGAATATGACACAGATCCACCATTCGGACACATGACCCAGAAGCGAGGAGGAGCGCCGCTATCACGTGAGTTTATGTCCGAGACCTACACGGAAGACAATAACTTGGCAAATAAAGTCATTATTTTGTTTTTTTTTGCGCACAAAAACTATTCTCGTCACTTCGTAAAATTATTGTACAGCCACTTTAGTGAAATTGACTTTGTAACGACGTCTTTAGTGCCTCTTATGGGTCTTGTGATTGGGAATGTACTGAATGCCAATGGAGGCCTATCTGAAGCCTTTCTCAGCCATCAGCTTTCAACAAAAATATCTTCATTTGTGTTCTGAAGATAAAAGAAGGTCTAACAGGTGTCCAATGACACGAGGGTGAGTAATTCATTTTAAAAAAATCATTTTGGGGTGTACTTCTTAAAAATACTGTGTACAAATCTTGCCTGGGTCTCGTGAGCGAAGGGTCTCGTCATACTCCTACTGCTTACTCATTTATTGTCGGTATATACTATATAGTTCACTATGTGAGGAACAAGTAAATGAAGAGAATGAATGTATTCGGACACAGCTCCAGATAAGATTGCACACTTTATATGATGTTATATGTGTCAGCCCTCAAATGACAGATTAATACCAAGTGAAAAAGGGCATGAAAGTTATTTCAGAGATCAGTGTCAAGCAGTTTATCATCAAAATAGGCTGCATTTACACAACAGGTCTTGATGCCCAATTCCAGTTTGTTGACTATATCTGATTTTTTTGACGTCCAGCTTACATATTCTTTTATAAGTGACCCATATCCAATATCTGCATTTATATACTTGGTAAAAATCCCAAGGAAGCCCTGTCCCAAATGGCACACTTTAGGTCTTGTGGACTTGCAACGTGCACGCTTCCGTTAAGTCCACAAGACCGTAGGGTGTCCCATTTGTCATTTTAGGTCTCAGAAGGGTTCTTGTGAGGACCCTCCATTTCAGTTGATTTGTGCACTCGATTCACACTTTTGCTGGGCCTACACTGATGTGAGCTATGCAGCAGTCTTCTTCCTGACAGTCAATGCGACATTACGTCAAGAAAGTGCGGACTCGTAGAAAGACCGCGAGTGTTTAGGACATTTAGAACAGGAATGTACTGACCCAGAAAAGCTTGTAAAAATGAAAACTGAAAAGGATGTAAAAATGGCTCAATTTGCAATGGACCCAGACAAAATGATAATACAATATTTCGCTTTTCGCACCATATTTAGAGGTATGCAAAACATTTGTCTTAGCCTGTTGAGATCATTAGTGATTTTACCATTGTACAGCACAGAGAAAAAGAAAGTAGCCTTTCATGTCAACAACAGAATTCCCACCACTGTTTCTTACACTGACTGTGTGTAACTCTAAATGCTATACCAATGAAAAATCACTAAGTTATTTCTATTTTTGGTCATAAATCAGTGTTTCTTTATATTGTTTTTAAGCTACAGTAATGTAAACTCCTGTTAAATAATGGTAGTACATTTATTTTGAGAAGAGAGAGCAAGGCAAAGTAAGATGCTAATGAGGTAAATGTACAATTCACTATAAACTGTGTTTATAGTTGAACATTTTTATAGTGTTTAAACTGTTTTAAAACCCCATTTAAATCCACTTTAAGTTGGAGTAACTTATGAATAGTCATTGAATATTTAAAGTTTTAATTTGTGGATCTCCTATACAAGCTCTATAGAGACATGTAGGCTACTACATAATTCTAAACCCACAAAACCTGTCGGATGAAATAATAGCTTTAATGCCATGTATGCGTGTCCATTAAGTCCACAAAACCGTATGGTGTCCTATTTGTCATTTTAGGTCTTAGAAGGGTGCTTGTTAACGCCCTCCCTTTACGGTAGGGGTGGGCGATATAGCCTCAAAATGATATCAAGATATTTAAAGAATATTTGCGATAATGATATTTATGACGATATATAGAAAAAATATATAGAACAAAGTTTTATTGGTTATTGCAGCTGGTAGGCTGTAGCATTCATTAGTCTAAACAAAATGAAGGGCATTATCCTTTTCCAATGAGCTACTGTCATTGATGACTTCCCAACAGTCAAAGCGGCATTACGTCATGAAAGTGGGGTTCAAAGGTGCCCTAGAATGAGTTGAAACAATATGTTAAATTGTTCTCTGATATCTACATAGAGGGTATGTGGCTTTTTAAGGGTAAAATTATCTAGATACAGTTTTACAGGTCCATTTACAACCCTATAAATTGTCCCTAAGATGTAATGCTCTGTTTTTGCAGAGTCAAAATGAATATTAATGTTGAGCTCTGCTCTGATTGGCTTATTTCAGCAGCTCACAGCACACAGCAGTTCAGTTGTTCAGCGAAGCAGCTTGTGAGTCCTGACCGTCCTGACAGAACACAGACCACACTTTAAGTAGAACATCTCAAATGGAGATCGCTAAAATGCAGCTTACTTATTAGTGCTTTCAGATAATCCGCACAGCATGAGAGAGTTTGCGTGCATATAGTTGCCAGATTTTCTTTTCACAGAAAAGCTCTGATTGGGGGATTTAAATTACTGAAATCTGGCAACTGGAAGCACGAACACTCTACTTTTCCTCCGACAAAACCAGTATACTGTCCGGTGTTTTGGTTATACATGGTACTTAGCCTGACAAACCAGACCGGTTGTCTTTCAGACTCCCTCTCCACAGCGTGCACGCAATTGGATAGCGCTACAACCAACCAGAGCAACGAAGGTGACGCGGAGCTAGTTGAAAGATTAAACTTTCGCTGTATCCGTTCGGCAAAACTTCTAACACATCTTCCCATGTTAACATCAACATCAGTTGAGGGCTGCAAGAAACATCTTTTAAATGACAATGTCCTGGCCGGACCATTGTTGTCAGTGATATAAGTATTTGAAATTAACATGATATCTTAATGTCTAGCGGCATATCAGGGCTGTTTTATGACAAATTGGAATACATTTCTTACATACAGTTCCTTTAAGGCAGAGAAAAAAAAGAGGAGAACCCTTGAAAAGAGTCATGTGATCACCACCAAATGCGGCCATTGAGATTTTTTTGGTAAAAAAGTTTGTAGTTATGTTATTTTGGACAAAAAAGTCTTTGATGTCTAGAAAGTTAAACAAAATCGTATGTATATTCTTTTAACAAATGTGTATTTAACATAGTTGATGACTTTTCGTGATCTATAGCAGGCAGCTTTTATACTGTAATGATAGTGTTTGACAAATAAAAAGCCATAGACATAGCAACTCTAAAGGACTTGAGCTTGTATTGGTAAATCACGGACACACAGAATAAGAGATGGGGATACTAAAGATAAACGTGCTTGTCAATGTTTATGTACTTGTTATTAAAGGAGCATGTTGCCTTAGGCTCTATGAACTCTTTTCATCCTAGAAAGGACATAGAGAGAGAGAGAGAGAGAGAGAGAGAGAGAGAGAGAGAGAGAGAGAGAGAGAGAGAGAGAGAAAGAGAGAGAAAGAGAGAGAGAGAGAGAGAGGCCGAGAAAGAGAGAGAGAGAGGCCGAGAAGGAAGCAATCAGAATAGGAGTCATTGGAAAATGTGCCAGCAGGGATATTTTATAATAAGGGACTAAACTCAGGGTCATGAGCGATGTTCATGTGCAGATATGGGCACGACTGTAAACATTTCCTCTGAGTGTTTTAACGAGCATTTCAGTATTGTGGTTTTTAGAAGGACATGGGGGCTAATGTATATAGATAATAGGTTTGTGCACTATGTATAATTGAATTGCTCATTTCAGAATTTAATTGAGAATATACTTCCAATTAAACTTTGAATTTAAAGAAGGAGAATTAATTCAAATTTAAATTCAAATCAAAAGAGAGTCATATAACCACAATAAGCATAATTGATTTATAAATATAAACAAATATAATTATAAACTTAGAAAACAGTTGCCATTTTCAAAACAATTTTCACATGTACGGAGCCTAAACTCATTATAATAATACGCAAAACTGTTATCCAATCATAGCAGTGGCCGTTTACTTCCAAATCTTCAATTTTGATGGCAGGGTGTCCGCATTATAATGAATCAGACCCTGAGTGTATGAACCATGTGTAGGGGTTTATTGTGCATGTAAGGTAAATGGATTCACAGAGAATTCCAGTGGTGCCACTGCTGTTGAGCTGTTAAATAGATAATTGGCAGTTATTTTATGTAACTGGTTTTTAAGTCCAATTAGAATTAAGCAGCCTTTGTCACCAGAGCTTAATGTTATAGCTTAAAAGGTGCTTCCATTGCTGGGATGGATTTTTTCCCCCTCCACATTGATAAACGACTGTATATTAGTGGTCACCATTTAGATTTGAAGCAGTTTAATGCCTATTTAAGCATAATTGTGAATCATGTAGTATTGCATTCAATCCATTTGATTGCATTACTGTTAAGATATTCTAGGTGTTTTACATTTTTTGGGGGCCTGGTTTCACATTAGGGTTAGCAGAAATTGTTGGGGGAGTCAGGACTTACCTCAATTGAGGGTTGCCCCCCTCTACAACTATACAAACCCAATTCCAAAACATATTTCCCCTTTTAAGGGAAAAATTCATGGCATCAATAGATCTCAAAAAGTTGAGACAAGGCCATGTTTACCACTGTGTGGCTTCCCCTTTTCTTTTTATAACAGTCTGCAAATGTCTGGGGACTGAGGAGACAAGTTGCTCAATTTTAGGAATAGGAATGTTTTCCCATTATTGTCTAATAGAAGCTTCTAAGTTGCTCAACTGTCTTAGGTCTTCTTTGTTGGATCTTACTCTTTATGATGCTCCAAATGTCTTCTATGGGTGAAAGATCTGGGCTGCAGGCTGGCCATTTCAGTACCCAGATCCTCCTCCTACACAGCCATGATTTTGTAATTGATGCTGTATGTGGTCTGGCATCGTCAGGTTGGAAAATGCAAGGTCTTCCCTGAAAGAGACAACGTCTGGATGGGAGCATATGTTTTTCTAGAACTTGGATATAAATTTCAGCATTGATGGTGCCTTTCCAGATGTGTAAGCTGCCCATGCCACACGCACTCATGCAACCCCATACCATCAGAGATGCAGGCTTCTTAGAGTGTTAGCTGGCAACGGTGAATGGCAGAGTGGTTTCTGTTCACCAACAATGTTTTCTGGAAGTATCCCTGAGCCCATGTTGTGATTTCCATTACAGTAGCATTCCTGTATGTGATGCAGTGCCGTCTATGGGCCTGAAGGTCACAGGCATTCAGTATGGTTTTCCAGCCTGGACCCTTACGTATAGAGATTGTTCCAGATTCTATGAATCTTTGGATGATATTATGCAATGCAGATGATAATAATAAATTCAAACTCTTTGCAATTTTTCTCTGAGAAACTCCTTTCTGATATTGCTCCACTATTTTTTTTCCGCAGCCTTGGGGGAATTGGTGATCCTCTGCCCATTTTGACTTCTGAGAGACACTGCCACTCTGAAAGGCTCTTTTTATACCCAATCATGTTGCCAATTGATAGCCTAGAAATCTAGACGCACCCTAGCGGCAGCAAATTTAATTTGCCCGCAAGTGTGGTCTAGCAACTCTCAATTCCTATCTGAGCTGTATTCCTCAGAATCTGGACGGCCCAATCACATCGTGTATAGAGTCGGCGGGCGGGGCCATAATGACGACGGCCGAGTTGCGTTTGCGTGCTTCTAGTAACACAGAAACTGGCGAACGGCGGCGGTCTTTCAAATCAGCTCTGCCCGCGCCTCCGGAAGACTTGGAGTTAAGCTTTCCTCTGAGAAAAGAACAAACATTCTTAAAAAGGGACGATGTGTTCGGAGTTTAGCCAACCGGATACGGCGAATGTTTAATCAGTCAGCGAGCTCCCCTTCACCGTCGTTGCTCCAGTTGGTGTAGCGCTATCCTATCGCGTGCAGAGGGAGTTTGAAAGACAACCGTTTATCCCGCCCCTCGGATTGAGCCCTGTCTATGGTGAGTTTCCAGACCAAACATCTTGATGTGGGTCTGGCTTGTCAGGCTAGCCAACTGACCTAATAAGTTGCAGATTAGTCCTCTAGCTGTTGGAATATTCTGTATGCACATTTAACTTTTCCGGCCTCTTGTTGCTACCTGTCCCAACTTTTTCCAAAATGAGTCTATATTTGGCATGACATTTCAAAATGTCTCACTTTCAACATTTGATGTGTTATCTATATTCTATTGTGAATAAAATATTAAGGTATGATATTTGTAAATTATTGCATTCCTTTTTTATTCACAATTTGTTCAGTGTCCCAACTTTTTTGGAATCGGGTTTCTAATTAAAAACCATGCTGTGTATTGTAAATAATATATGTATAATATGATCGTGTAAGTAGTAAAACAATACATTTATTTTTTAATAGTCTATTTTATTAACTTTTTAAAGACAGAATGGAGTTATTCTTTTCTTTCTAATACAAATGATGCTGAGTCATTAATAAATTATTCATGACAAAAAATTATGATAACAATGTATTTTTCCATGAGTCTGCTGATGTTAGCGATTATAACATTGTCTAGTATGTTTGGTAGCTTGTTTAATACCATAGCTTGTTTGATAGTAAGTCACCCACTTACAACTAACATGGCAATAAGCATATGTGTGAAATGATATAAGGCTAATGTTGTAGCTCTACTGCTGTGTTGGGTTTTTCACAATATGATGTTAAAGGTCCCATGGCATGGGTTGTTTTATTGTTTTATAATGTTTCCTGGGGTGTACTTATATTGTTAGTATGGTTTTTACATAAAAAATGCCATAATTTAGACTTTTTTCTATACTGATATTAGCCCTCTGTTTAGAATGCTCTGTTTTTAAGAGGCGTGTCTGCTGTGAGTCTTCAGTGAAAACACCCACTGTTGTGATTGGCTGACATCTTTGCATTTGAAATGAGAATGGCAGAGGGGGCGTGGTTTAGTCAGGCACGAGGTTGGAGCAGACAGAAGCTGTGTCTCATTTCATTAAATTTCGAAGGCTGGGTCCTCCGGAGGACACATCCTGTGTAGGATGCAGTATACGGAGTGTCCTCAATCAGAATTAAACGAGACGTCCTTCGTAGGACACACAGGCAGGAAGTATCACGTTGCTATGCCAACAAGTTCAGCCTCGTTGCGCTCTCACGGCAGTTATATAAATAAAAATGATTTATAACTTGAAAAAGACTATGAAATGTTTCTTGTCTTGACAGCAATGTACTGTTCTAAACATTTAAAATGCACTAAACAGTTGTAATCCTGTTTACCAAAACCATCTGTTTGAGGTAATTGAGCTTAAAAAACAACAACAAAAAAAGCTTGAACTACTCATTTTAAACACCACACCTACGCTCGCATGTACATCTGGTGGTGGTGCTGTTTTTTCATATAATATTAAAAAAAATTGACGGTTGTTAAAGGAGACGCAAAGAATTGTGGGTTATCTCCAGCCGTGAAGGTTACACCTCATGCACACTCCGAATTCCTGTGAAAGAAAGACGCATTCGACGGTCGCATTTGGAGTGTCCTACTCACTTTTTTGAAATGAGACGGCCTTATGACGTATGCACCCTTCGAATGCGACCTCCGGAGGACGCAGCCTTCTGAAATGAGACACAGCTAGAGAGAAAGGGAGCTGGGGAAAGATTGCTGAGGAAGTGTTATTGTACTGAGTTTTTGAGAGCGCAAGTGTAATTGTTTGTATCTGAGAGTTCTGAATAAACACGAGTTAACTTTGCAACGTTATTTCTCTCACAAAATGCTTTCACCACAGCTAACAACAAACATGACATCGACATTAATTGAATAGAGTAAGAGCTTCTGTTGTGCATAATGAGCAGCGTCATTCAAACGTGTGATTGACCAATCCGAACATTATAAAGAGTGTTCTTTGAATGCGCTCTGTAGTTTAATCATTTAAATAGATTTGTTTCATGCTGCTAACAGAAACAAAGAGAAGTTGATGGTTTTAGTCACTGGCTTGATTCACTGATGCATCAAGACGGCCAGCTGCAGGACTGACAGTTTTAAAAGATTTAGAAAGAAAGTCTGTGTGAACTTGAATGATTAGCTACACATCAGAACTCACTGATCCCAGATCAGGCATTAATGAACACTGTTACTCACTGTTTGTGGTGGTGCTGTCGAATCCGTATGGTAAAGTCTGTGCTGCTGACATCCACTGATAAACTGAATCCATTCTCTACTTATTCTCTAGGTGGGCAAAGCAGAGGAAGGGGCGGTAACCTTCCTGGTATGACATCATAACAGGAGAATTCAAGATCAGCTCGTCTGAGCTCTCATTTTCTCAAAGGCAGAGAAAGACAGCTAGAACTCGTTTTACACTGATCAAAATTTCTAGTGACTTGGGGACAACATTCAGGCTAGGGGAACTCATAAAATACAAATTTCATACCATGGGACCTTTAAGTGGCAGATCAATGGGCTTGCTGCAGTTGAATATCTGAGTAAGAAACATACTTTATCTCAGACAAACTCACAATACTATGTGGAGGAGGCCAGTTTAATAATTGTAATATTACATAATATGATCATAAGACATTTAGGTGGGTTTTTTAAATGTGCCTTAGAAGAAAAGAAAAAAAAACTTGTGTGCATCTTGAGACTGAAGAATGCCATATTTTAAGATATGCCAGACCGTTGATTTTAGTTAAAATGGCTACAATTTTATTCTGTGACTAGTCTTATGCTTTGTCTGCAAACCAGGGGGTCAATGTACATAACTCTATTTCAGTGCATACTGAAACAATGCCAGCCAAATGTAATCACTTTGTGTATAGCAAGAAGTCTTTTTATTTATAAAATAAATAAATAAAAGCAAGGACAAGAAAATGTGATCCTCACTGAATTCCTGGCTCTTTAAACTGCTGAATCGCTCAATATTGGACTGAATGCAATTTAGCTTGTGCTTGCTTGTGCTACTGTATTATGGGTTTCTTTTCAACTCATTTTCTATTACTTAATTAAGCAGCGTGTAGTACTTGGTAATTTTTCAGGCTGAAACAACACTCTGTTTTTGTTTTAAAAGACACAGGAAGGACATTAACTCTTTTTTGATTGATTGCAGCTTTCATATCACTGATATCTTTGTCTTTGGCCTTAGACGTGACAAGCATGATACATTTAGCCTGTACTGAGATTTTATTTTGGGTTTTAATTTGTCACAAATTTATTTATTTTTATAATTTTTTCTTTTATTTATTCAGTTAGGCCTCCATTGGCTCCCTCTTTTTGTAACTATGGATGTGACGTTGCTGATGAAAAATACATATTTGAGATTTTATTTTGGAATTTAGTTTTATGCTATTTTGAATCATATATGGTATATTAGCTAACTAGATTTAATTTTATAGAATAATTTTCTCTATATATTTTAAACCTAGAAATTCCAATTGTGCTTTGTGTAGAGATTTGCCTGCTAACACATGATTTATAATTGATCTTATTAGCATTACAGAGAGAAAGCAAACAGCTCTTGAGATTTGCTTGTCTCACAAGGCTTTTGCAGAGCAGGTGCAGTTTCAAGCACACCATCCAAATCCATAAAGAAAATCTTGAACCGCTCAGGTGTTCATAATGTTAGGGAGAGCTGTGGGGGGACCTACCCTTTGATATAACCAAAAATCACACTTCAGTTATTTTTAATATCCCAATCACACCCTACCCAGATGGACATAATTACAGACTGGTTTATTTTAACTGAACCCTGCCTGGCGTTTTTGCTGTGTGCAGCTCTGAGATAAAGGATAAAGGATTGCCCATCGTGCTGTGTCAGCCCAGTGACCCGTCAGCAATTTCAGATTGCCTTAATGTGAAAATCTCCTCATCTGCTTTAATTACCACCTTACAGTGGGACGTCTACAATTACTCCTGTAATCATAGAGGGTTCCTCTGGGGCTTAGACCCTGCTGCTCAACTCAACACAAAACTCTGTCTAATTGTGTCGCTTACCTTGTTTAAGCATATATATAAAGCCAAATTAGCTTACTGTTTGCCTTGAGAGTATAAATGCTTAGAAATGTAAAAGTGTTTTCCTTTAAATATTTATCAGTGCTAGACTAAACTAAGGTGATTTTCTAGTGTAAAGTCTAGGTAATTACTATTAACTATGAATTTTTCCTCAGTTAACTCATAATTACTGCTTATTAATAGTTACTAAGGTAGTTATTAGGTTTAGGTTTTGGGTAGGATTACGAGATAGAATAAGGTCATGCAGGATAAGGCATATATGTGCTTTATTAGTACCAATAAACAACCAATGTTCTAGTAATATCCAAATTTAATAGTGAGTACTGAATTCTAAACTAAAGTTTTACCATAATAACTTTTTTTAAATGAATACTATTATTAACTTTTTATAGAAAACAATTTTAGTTTATGAAATGCTGTTGTGAATATGTATTTTAACAACCTGTCAAATAGTTAGTCTGATGTACAGCTTCAAGAACCTTAAAGTACACTGAAAAAACTGAAAAAACAATAAGTAAAATGTACTACAATTTAGTTTTTTGCATGCAGATTTAAGTAACTTTTTCATATGAATCAAGTAACCTCTACTTAACTAAGTTAAGTAATTGAACAAATAAAAAATAAGTACCTTTTAACTTGACCAGTAAAAGTTTGAGTACTTTCTACTTCATTTTTTACTTAAACAATTGAACACTCAATTTGACCAAGCTATATAAGTGTATGCTTTACTAAGAAACAATAGCTATTGTATAGACACAATATCTACATAATATAAAAGGTACCCGAACTCTTAAAATTTATTTAAGATGTGACAAAATGGCGAGTTACTAAACCTAACTAAAAAGCAATGGAAAAAACGTGTAAATACAGCTGGTAAACATTAAAAACCTTGCCCCAGTGTATGATATGATAAAAGTTGAGTAGGTTTTACTTTATTTTATAATGTTGATATTTAAGCTTTAATTGAGTACTAATATAGAATGTACATTGTTTTTTTAATTCTTACCTGAACTTTTTTCATTTAGAATTTACCAAAGGCCTTAAATTCACAAATGAGTTTCAAAGTGTTTCTTGAATCTTTTTGACTAATTAAAAATAACTGTTTCGTAAGAGTCATATGTTTGCTAATTGGACAGTCATGTCTTGTGCTCTGTCTGTTGCTGCATTATATCTTTAGTTATAGATTAGTTATAGATTACAGCTGACAATGCACACAACCAGGATTTAAATGATTGTTGCACATTTGATATTTTGTCACACTTAAGATGTAGTCTAGGGGCCTGTTTAGTCATTTGGATAATATGTAAGTATGTATCCAAAATGTATTTTCCAAATCTGGGCACAGACATGATGTATAACAGCTGGGTATGGGGTTATAGCACATCATCTTATAAGTATCAGAGCTACAAATGGCCACACAGAGACTGTTAGAGCTTATTTAATAGTGCAATTTTTGTCAGAGAGCTACTGAAATTTCTTAGCACAAGGTAGAATAAAAATTTGTTTTTCTTCTTCTTCTTTGTTACACTTTTAACCTGTCATCTGCCATCAAACAAAGCAACACTTAACCCCCCTTCAACTGACAATACGGACACACCCACCAGCCTACCAAAAAGCAATAGTTTCTTACTGTGCCTTTATTTAATTGGAGGTTTGAAAAAGCCCAGCTCGTGTTAGAATTGGCATGCGAGATCTGATCTGGTAACAAATTACACACATACAAAAGCAATGAATTTCAATCACCTTTCCTGTCTGCTTTCCAGATTGGCTGCGTGTCAGACAGCCGCAACGGCCGTCTATACATTTCAAATTATGTGAATGTTCACTGGAGAACATTATTCATGATTCCTTCATTACTCAATCATTAAATAAATAATAAAATAAAAACCAAGCCAAAGAATGCAGCGTTTCTTCTGCTCTGGCAGAAAGAGAATGTGTAAAAGACAGTTCAGCAAAAGCATTGGCACACTAGGCATCACTTTGAATGGTTTTTGAGTGTGTATTTTGGGGCATGTGTGTTTTAGTCCTTTCAAGGTGACTGACGCACAATGTGAGCGGTCGCAGTGTGCCCGAAACAGATCTAATAGGTAAGAGAGAGCCATTAATCCCATAGTTCAGTGCGCTGTAGCTAATTGTCATAGGATAATTACGTCCATGGACAGGAATACAATTTTGTAGATATGGAGGATCTAATGTGGTGGTTATTGAAGATATGAAACATTTATTCTGCTTGCCTCCTCAATACTTTTACACATTTTAAAAAGCAATAGGGGTCGGAAAACAAATGAAAAAGAACTCAAAAGATGACATTCGCAGTGTGTGATCCACACCATATATCACAAATGGTGAAGTAACTCGAACAACATGAAATGAGATATTATTATGTAGCACAAACAAACCACCCACGCTTCCTTCAACCGCAAACATGCAGGTTCCTCAGCCGACCGTCCATCCTGTGGGCCTTATTAGCTTTGATTAGCTCCTCTGATTCAGGACAAATGATTGGATATTGAAGGTCCATGACATTAATGTGAGCTAAATCAAAGTGCAGGCTGCAGCTATCCTTTGTCAGGCATATATATATATATATATATATATATATATATATATATATATATATATATATATACATTTACATTTACATTTACTCATTTAGCAGACGCTTTTATCCAAAGCGACTTACAAAAAAGGGTAGAGCAATAGAAGCAACGAGACAAACAAGGCCAACAACCTGTAAGAGCTGTAAGAAATCTCAATTAATTAGCACAGTACACAACTATTTTTTTTTATTTTTATAGCCAGCTACAACAAATACTCACGTACGGAAAATACAGAACACTGGATTTTGATAGCTATGATAACAACCCATTAGGACTAAGGCTGATGCCCCAACTGTTGTCGTTAATGCGGATTCAGTGGCCCAATGGGTTGGTTTTGTATGGCATTCTAGCTAAACGCGCAGCAATAGCCATCGACAGCAAAAACTCACGTACGCAAAATACAGAACACTGGATTTTGGTAGCTATGATAACTATGTCACATACCCGCCTGAAGGCACAAATCCGGATGAGAGATGTAGATATGATCAGTAAGTGCTATTCTGTATTGGTCAAGTGCAATAGGAAAAGTGCAATTGGAAAAGATGTGTCTTAAGATGTTTTTTAAAACATATACAGTCTTGTTCAAAATAATAGCAGTACAATGTGACTAACCAGAATAATCAAGGTTTTTCGTATAATTTTTTATTGGTACGTGGCAAACAAGTTACCAGTAGGTTCAGTAGATTCTCAGAAAACAAATGAGACCCAGCATTCATGATATGCACGCTCTTAAGGCTGTGCAATTGGGCAATTAGTTGAATTAGTTGAAAGGGGTGTGTTCAAAAAAATAGCAGTGTGGCATTCAATCACTGAGGTCATCAATTTTGTGAAGAAACAGGTGTGAATCAGGTGGCCCCTATTTAAGGATGAAGCCAACACTTGTTGAACATGCATTTGAAAGCCGAGGAAAATGGGTCGTTCAAGACATTGTTCAGAAGAACAGCGTACTTTGATTAAAAAGTTGATTAGAGAGGGGAAAACCTATAAAGAGGTGCAAAAAATGATAGGCTGCTCAGCTAAAATGATCTCCAATGCCTTAAAATGGAGAGCAAAACCAGAGAGACGTGGAAGAAAACGGAAGACAACCATCAAAATGGATAGAAGAATAACCAGAATGGCAAAGGCTCAGCCAATGATCACCTCCAGGATGATCAAAGACAGTCTGGAGTTACCTGTAAGTACTGTGACAGTTAGAAGACGTCTGCGTGAAGCTAATCTATTTTCAAGAATCCCCCGCAAAGTCCCTCTGTTAAAAAAAAGGCATGTGCAGAAGAGGTTACAATTTGCCAAAGAACACATCAACTGGCCTAAAGAGAAATGGAGGAACATTTTGTGGACTGATGAGAGTAAAATTGTTCTTTTTGGGTCCAAGGGCCACAGGCAGTTTGTGAGACTACCCCCAAACTCTGAATTCAAGCCACAGTACACAGTGAAGACAGTGAAGCATGGAGGTGCAAGCATCATGATATGGGCATGTTTCTCCTACTATGGTGTTGGGCCTATTTATCGCATACCAGGGATCATGGATCAGTTTGCATATGTTAAAATACTTGAAGAGGTCATGTTGCCCTATGCTGAAGAGGACATGCCCTTGAAATGGTTGTTTCAACAAGACAATGACCCAAAACACACTAGTAAACGGGCAAAGTCTTGGTTCCAAAGCAACAAAATTGGCCAGCCCAATCTCCAGACCATAATCCAATTGAGAACTTGTGGGGTGATATCAAAAAATGCTGTTTCTGAAGCAAAACCAAGAAATGTGAATGAATTGTGGAATGTTGTTAAAGAATCATGGAGTGGAATAACAGCTGAGAGGTGCCACAAGTTGGTTGACTCCATGCCACACAGATGTCAAGCAGTTTTAAAAAACTGTGGTCATACAACTAAATATTAGTTTAGTGATTCACAGGATTGCTAAATCCCAGAAAAAAAAATGTTTGTACAAAATAGTTTTGAGTTTGTACAGTCAAAGGTAGACACTGCTATTTTTTTGAACACACCCCTTTCAACTAATTGCCCAATTGCACAGCCTTAAGAGCGTGCATATCATGAATGCTGGGTCTTGTTTGTTTTCTGAGAATCTACTGAACCTACTGGTAACTTGTTTGCCACGTAGCAATAAAAAATATACTAAAAACCTTGATTATTCTGGTTAGTCACATTGTACTGCTATTATTTTGAACAAGACTGTATATATATGGTTGTTTAAACATGAACCCATAAACAACCCAATTCCCCCCCAAAAAAATTAGTCAATTTTCAACCCAACTTGAGTTGCTTTTAACCCAGCATTTTTTTAAAGTGCATCGAGTTTTTGCTGCCTGAAAGTCACACAAATATTAGCGTAACATTATTCATTGCAGTACTCATTAATGCTTCATGCAAACAACCCTTGTTTGCATGAAGCATTAATGAGTACTGCAATTCCTTTAAAATAAAACAAGCTTGTGATAAGGACAATTTCCTGTCAGGAAACTGTCATACCACAGAATCTACCTAATGTGTGTGTCCTTAGGAGCCATTCGCTGTGGATTGTTTACAGTAGGAGTGTTTATGGGTTTTGGTGAAATCCCCGAAGCAATATATTTTGACATTTCCCACAGAAAATGAAAATGAGAGGTCCTTTCAAGTTTTTTCCCCCTTTCTATTCTTTTCTTTTAAAAGCGTACTGTGTGAGCCAGCCATCATATTACTTGTGAAAACACCGTTTTTATTTATTCATGTCATGATGAGTGGATTTTGCAGTTTGTGCCACTTCCATTTCTCACACCGTTTCATGCTGATGCGCCTCTGCAAACATGAGCCCCAAAATGAGGCTTAATGCTGCTTTTCTCTCCTTGTCAGCCCCCTTAGTAGCTCAGCACGGCCAGTTCCCACTGTGTTAAAGCTGCCTGTAAGCTTTTAATATTTCTCCCTCTGTTTGCAGCTCCGGCTCTAATGGCTGACCCATGCTGCACTGTAGGGACCAAAGCTCAGAGGAAATCTGCCGCTCGGCTTTTAATGAGAGCGGATCAGATCAATCGCCTCTGCTTTTCTCTCTGTCAGCGTGACAACGGGCCTCAATAGAGATTAGCTTCTCTGTGGTGTCGCCAGAAATATGTGAGGACGTCTTGTTTACCCTGGGTGTGTTTTTCCCCCCTCCCCATAATTTCCGGCGTTTCCTCACTGTTTAATTTTGTCTCTTCACAGACGTATCGGATGGGCCTGCTTTTCTTTGGTCTCCCTTTGGATGAGGCTGTCGATCGGGAATTTGTAAAGTGAAACATGCTCCTCCTAGTTTTTTTATTTATTTATTTATTGTGGTTAGAATGGCGAAATCTATTCTTAAGCTGCTCAGCTATTTCTGTCTAGTCAATGCTTACTTTAAAGGAATAGTGCACCCAAAAAGAATGTTCTGTCATATTTAGTCACCCTCGTGTTAAATGAAACGTTGTTTCATCGACGTCGAGTTCTCAACAACTTGTTTCATCCCTCGGATTCACAAACTGTATCGGTTTTAGTCTGAGTATGCATTTCTTAGGATTTTTTCAAAAGCTGAGATGCAGCTTAACAGGTTAATAACATAATCTATGTTTTAGTGTTTAGTGCCCTATTCGAATTGTAATTGTTTCTCATGTGAACGTCCATAAAAATAAATTTGCACGCCATCTCAGTGATAACTCATGCATTCGGATGCCCATTTATTCACGGTGGAAGAGCGACGAGTTTTGTGATCATACGAACCTGCTGGGAACGAACGCACCTGCTCATGTAATCATTGGCATTGTCTCCTGTAAATAAAATGTTGGCTTGGAATAATAAGGTTAAATTTATATTTAATTTATAATAGGAAATTATTAATTATTTAAATCTCCTGTTTAAAAAATAGGAAGATAGGATGTCATTTAATTTTTTTGGAAATGAGCGGAAATAAGTTAATACATCCTCTTATTTACATGAGGTAAAAATAATTCTGCTAATTTAATTAAGGTATAATGTTAATTACTACCGTAATAACAGTCCATTTCAAATGTTTACTTGTTTTTCTTCTCTTTCTCTGAGCGGTAATAAAAGATTATTCTTGTAAATAGGCCTACTTTCCAGCATTTCAGTAATAAAAGTGTAGGCTAGATTTTTAAAATGCGTCCAAATTACAGCAAAGCGCAACAATACGGTGCTCGCAGTGGTCAAAAAGGATAGAAACAGTGAATTTTGAAACAATCTCTTTTTGAAAACTGATGTGGGTCCAAATTATGGACGACGTGACTTCATTCTCTTCAGCTGAGGAAATTGAAGCCTCCGGAGGTCCAAATATGGCGCTGACATCTTTCGCAGATTTGGGACTGAGCAGTAGAGAGCAGGAAGTAGAGGCGCGATATAGCGCACACTTGCAGATGCAGAACAATATCATGCTGGTGTGAAATGAACAGTTTAAAAGCTAAAGCACCAATCTCCTCCTAAAAATGCTGGAAATCAAATTTTATTTGATAGTTTGGTTTATCTCGTGGCCATTAGAATCCATGGAGGGGCGAGGGTTATGAACTATACTGGGACCAACCACCTGGGGGCGATCGAGGAGTGTAGGCTTCAGTTATTTACAGGCTTGGTTCAGACAGCAATTAAATTACCACAAGTCCATGGTGTTTGTCTAAAAACAGTAGGTAATTTGGCTGGGCATTTTTGTGCGGGTGGGAGAAAAACACTGACATTCTGGATTCGGACGGCAATAAAATCACAGACTAGCCACTGTAAATTATGAAAATACCGCACGACCCCACGGCCACGAGAAACAATTACCTCCCAAATAGGGCTTAGGACTGTAGAATTTTATTGTGTGGCTTCAGAGGACTCAGGATATAATGTATGAGTCATATGGGCTACTTTTCTGACATTTTTAAGGTATCTTTTTGGATCTTGACTGTCCCTGTTTCCAATTTACTTTGATTTGTATGGAGGAGAACAGATTTCAGTTTTCAAAACTAGCTACTTTTGTGTTCTAAGGAAGAAAGAGAGTCCATACAGGTTTGGAACAACATTAGGGTCGAGTAAATGATGCCATGATTTTAGTTTGTGGGTGAGCTGTCTGTTTAGGTTGGAACATCTCTTCAGTGTCACCATGATTTAAAGGTATAGTTCACCCCAAGATGAAAATTAAGCCATGAATTACTCACCCTGGCATTAAATAATACATTACATTTTATATCGTATACTCCAGAACACTTGGAATATATGATACGTATCCCATGGGGTCATTCTGTGATACTTTTCTGAGTCTATTTTTATAAAGCTTGTAAAAGAAAGAAGTGCATTAGAACATTTCATTTTAATTTTAAGTTGAATCATCGCTTTAAAATATTGCATTTTACTTCTGGTTGATCACATTCTTTCTCCCTTTTTCCTACCTTCTTAATCCTAATATCAATCCTCTCTTCTAACTTTCTCCCTTGGTGTTAGCAGACTGAATCAATGAATCATTCAAAGAGTTCAATACTAGAAAGGGTGGGTTGTAAAGGTGGTCTCCAAGGCACGCGTTGCATACGTGACAAACCTTGTGTGAAGAGAGCACGTATCAAGCAAGAAAGAGTATCAGACCAGTTAATAAAAATCACTTTATTTGTAAATTTCTGGACTTTCTTTGCATGTTTCTGGGTACCTGCAAAATCCATTTGGTTGCATGAGAGTCTTTTAAACTGGAAGCACATCTACCCCATCTGCTATCGGATGTTAAATATAGGCATCCAGCCACCAACCTGCATCCCACGTACGATTTGAGCAATTTGGTTCATTAGCAAGTGTATTTTAGCTGCATTTGAATTAAGAGACTTTGTGTGTGTGTGTGTGTGTGTGTGTGTGTGTGTGTGTGTGTGTGTGTGTGTGTGTGTGTGTGTGTGTGTGTGTGTGTGTGATATCTCACCTAGAATAGGCAGAGGTGACATAACCATAATGCATTCCATTTCAGTGCCCAACTTTAAAGGAACACACAGACTGTTTGAGACTCTAGCTTATCCACCGTATACCCCAGAGTTAGATTAGTCCATGCATACCATTCTCATCTCCTTGTGTAACATAACTCTGTCTGTCGCACCCACTGTTAGCCTAGCTTAGCACAAAGACTGGAGGCAAATGGCTCCATCTAGCCTACTGCTAATAAGTGACAAAATAACACCAACATTTTCATATTTACATGTTGTGATGTGTATAGTTACATTGTATGTTATATAATACACAAAGCCTTTAAAAAATGTGACAACCTGCTTACACAGGAAGCGCGCTGGGGGCTATTTTCAGGCACTGCGTAATATCATTGCGCCTGCTCCACCCATGGCACGGCAGCAAAGTTCCTTGTTTGTTATGCAGGAATGAGAGTATAGTTCCTTGCCATATCGGTCTAGAAAATTGTGCACTAAGACAGACAGAAAATTAAAGTTGCAATGTTACTATACACATCACAACATGTAAATAGGAAAATGTTGGCGTTATATTGTCACTACGCTAGATGGAACTGTTTTACCTCCAGTCTTTGTGCTCAGCCGGGCTAGCGGTAGGGGCATCAGAGTTATGGCACACGGAGATGAAAATGTTATGTATGGACTTATCTGTCATGGTTCTGTCATTTTGGTCTAGATTTGATCCTGGGTTTGTTACAGAGGCATGACACTGCTATATTGTCATGTTTGGTTTGAACACATGGCTTGTCTTGTGTTTTCTTGTGCCATGTACCCTCATGTCTATTGTCTTGACCCCGCCCCTCTTGTTATCTGATTATTGATTAAATTAGCTCCACCTGTTCCCCCTTATTACCAGCCTTGTTTGTTCCCTATTTAGTCTCCTTCTGTTTGCTGTACTGTGCTGAATAATTGGTTTGTGTTACGTCATTTGTCACCCTTCATGGTTAAAGGGTTAGTTCACCCAAAAATGAAAATGTTATGTTTGTCTGCTTACCCCCATGCATCCAACATGTAGGTGTCTTTGTTTCTTCAGTAGAACACAAATTAAGATTTTTAACTCCAACCGTTGCTGTGTGCCAGTCAATGGTGTGAATAGATAACAATTCTATGAGAGCCAAAAAAAAAAAAAACATGCTTAGAAACCGTGCACGTTGTCTAGGCATGTTTTTTTGTTTGTTTGTTTTGCTATCATAGAATTGTTATCTATTCACACCATTGACTGGCACACAGCAACGGTTGGAGTTAAAAATCTTAATTTGTGTTCTACTGAAGAAACAAAGATCACTACATGTTGGATGCACTGTAGGGTAAGCAGACAAACATAACATTTTCATTTTTGGGTGAACTAACCCTTTAATGTTCCTGCTGCTTGTTGTGTTTAGTTATAGTCAAGTTTGGTTTTCCCCCCCATGGGTAGTTTTGTTTGTTTTGTTTATATTTTATTATTGATAAAACCACAATTTCTTCCTGCTTTTGAGTCCTCGCCTCATCTCTGCACCCGCAACCATGACATTATCTAACTCTTGGGGATATGGTGAATAAGCTAAAGTCCCAAAAAGTCATCGTTCCTTTAAAATAGACATCGCGCACAAGCAGGATAACTTCATTAAACTGAGTTTGTCAAGTGCAAACATTCTGATAAACAATCTGTACCTTATCTCAATTAATTAAATTAATAGATTTTTTGTGTGTATGTTCTCTGTCCTAAGGGAAATGAATTTAAGTAGAGTGAATTAATTTGCAATTACAGGGAAGTCTGTGCACTTCAGGACTCAATTATGTCCTCTTTTTCAAACCATCAAAGGCATGATAAGTCTCACTTTTTGAGTAGAGTTATGCAGTTACCTCTTTAGACATGAGTGGTTGGAGTCTTCAAAGAGAAACATGTTTTTTTTTTTTTTTTACCTTTCTCACTTGAAACCAGTTTGTCACTTCATTACATTGATTTGTCACAATTTAAATGAGTTAGGTTTTGCATCTTGTTATGCTGCAGTGTTCCTTCACTACAGAGTTTTCTCAGAAAAGGTTTATTTTTAATAAAGGTCACACCTACATGCACACAATATGTGTAAATAATTAGATGACATTCGAATATTCATTCTACAACAGCCATTAACCTTCATTGTGATTGACACTTCCTTATGGTAAACAGAATCAGTCTTGTGTTAATTATTCAACAATGTTTTCAATTAAAAAGCTATTTAACCGCAAATTAAAGCGAAACAAGCATGTGTTTTTGTCCTTGTTACGTAACACCTAGATTATGGATGATCAGGAGAAGACTTTTATTTTATTTTAAAAAGGCTAGATTAAATCAACTGTCACAAAAAAAACAAAAAAAACAACAACAGTCAATAAAGTTGTATAACAAGAGCTCTGTGAAGGATTTAGTCTTTTTTTTTTTTTTTTTACTGTCCTCATCTAAACTTTTGGCAAAAAAATAGCTGGTAAATGACTTCCAAAGGTTTAGAAGTAGTCAATAAACCACCCGTTCTTGAGAGGAAACAATAATGACAGGCTTTGAGTGGGGTCTTTTTTGAATTTCAGATGATCAAAGTATGGCTGAGCGAGTGCCGGGCTCAAGAGAGGATTACAGGATGTGCAGTAGCAGGCCGTGTAGAAAGGGTTTCAACCAAAGACGCATGTTACGAAATCTCTGTGAAAAAATGTTGGGCTGTCATTCTGCTGGTGGTGGTCTCGTTTAATGTGTTCTATTCTAATCTCATACATTACTTGGAATATCACTTTAAAAAGTGTGGCTGTATACTTAGAGCTTGTACTCAATGGACTCAGTTGAACCTTTTGGTTAAATTCACTTACTTATTAAACAACATCATTTGTTAGCTTTTAATAATTCAGTTCAATAATTCAGTTGTAGACAGTGGTTCAACATGTTAGAATATTTTGAAAAACTTTGGATCAATAAATTATGACATTTTTGGGTGAACTATCCGTTTTTAATATTGAATTAAATGTTAAGTGGAACACCTAGCATAATTAAAGGCACAATATGTAATATTTTTGGATTAAAATATCCCAAAACAATGTTATATATTTTGTTGACCTGTGTATTTACATTATTCCAAATGTTCCCAAGAATGTTTAAATCCAGAGAAATAGGCAATTTTAATCAGGACATGGACCGTGTCATTGCATCACCCATCAGTGACATCATACCGACGTTACCCTCTATTTCTGGTTTTATTTTGTAGTAACTATGGTAACAACAAAGATGCTTTAATATATGATGAGTTTTATTAGACAGGTCTTATTGTTTAAATCTTGTTTTCTTGATTTAGTGCGTGTTTTACCATGCCTAATATCGATCTAGCTTACTGCAGTGTGCAACAAGCGTCTCATAGCCATCAAGTGAATGCGCAGAGTAGCATTATAACATAACTTTCAACACACACTGTTGTAAAAAATTGGCAAAAAATGTCTACGGCATTAATAATAACTCTGCTGATCTTGAGCCGCGTGCCGTGCTTGTCTCTCATTAGCAGTCGCTCAAGCGGCCTCATTCTGCTCCTACAACTTTCAGCCCCAACCTGCTTCATACTACGTTAATAAATCTTTAATACATAGCTCATCCATGAATATGATTTCTGCCTGAGTCCCGTCAAATTCTTTTAAACTTCTTTTAGCAGTGTTACTCTAATGCCACTGAAAATTATTCATGTAGTCTCAACACAAATAAATTAAATACATTTCTATGTTGAGAAATATGTTGTGCATAATGAATTTGACAACCTAATACATTAAATTAGTGTTTAGCATTAGCTCATTTTAATTAAAGAGATGGTTCAAGACATCTGTTCATTGTGCGTACCTTTTACCATTGATAAAAAAATAAAAAACAGCTTGGTTCATATTAATATATATATATATTTTTTTTTTACAATGTTTTTATGAACTTTTTAAACTATCATAGTTTTGGTGGAATAGACGTTCAATAGTGGGACAGAAACCTCTCAGGATTTGTTAAAAATATATTCCTTTTTGTTTCAAAGATAAATGAAAATCGTATAGGTTTGGAATGGAATGTGGACGAGTAAAAGATAATGGAATTTTATTTTTTGGTTGAAAGCTAATTGTGCAAATAGCATTTGTGCAGTGGCAGGAAAATGACAAAAAAAGAAACTTCATAACCATGCTGCTATAAATAATTTATCTATATGTGTGTGTGCTTGTGGGTGTGATCTTGTGTGTGTGAGCGTGTATTAGTGATCGCAGAGGCTCTTGTAGTGTCACTGGTGTAGTCTGTGTGGCTCTGAGTCTACTTTATTTACCGGTACTGACCCGCCTTTCCTCCAACACACAGCTCTTTAATTACCCTGTCCCATCGATTGCCTCTATCTGCTCTGCCCTCCTCCCTGTGTTGTGCTGTCTGCCCTAATGAACATTCCTCTTCCCCCCTCCAGCCCCAGGGGTGCAGTGTGGCAGAACGCAGAGACAAGGCGTTACGCTGTACTGTCCTCAGTATGCTACATTCGACCCAAAAGTAGACTGTGTAGTTCTCCACGAAACGATTGTTTTCTACAATGTGATACATGATGCTGATTTTCATTCCAATAGAATATTTTATTTGTAATTTAGGAGTGTGTGTTATATTGCCAAAAGTTTGGGGAATTAAAATCTCTGCTTTAATTCATTCCAAAGGTGTTCTATCGGGTTGAGGTCATGTTCGTCCCCACTAAACTCGCTCATCCATATCTTTATGGACCTTGCTTTGTGCACTGTGTGCAGTTTTTTTGGAACAGGAAGGGACCATCCGCAAACTGTTCCCACAAAGTTAGAAGCATGACATTTTCCAAAATCTCTTGGTATGCTGAAGCATAAAAAGTTTCTTTCACTGAAACTAGGGGGCCAAGCCTGAACCACAACCCCACTTCATTAAACAAACTTTACACTTGGCACAAGGCAGTCAGGCTAGTACAGCTCTTCTCATGTTAACCACCAAACCCAGACTCGTCCATTGGGTTGCCAGACAAAGAAGTGTGATTCGTCACTCTGAGAACACGTCTCCACTGTTCTAGAGTCTAGTGGCGGTGTGCTTTACACCACTGCATCCAACGCTCTGCATTGCACTTGATGATGTAAGGCTTGGATGCAGCTGCTCGGCCATGGAAAACCATTCCATGAAGCTTTCTACGCACTGCTCTTGAGCTAATCTGCAGGCCACACAAAGTTTGGAGGTCTGGCTATTGACTGCAGAAAGTTGTCAACTTCTGTGCACTGTGCTTCTCAGCATGTGCTGACCCCGCTCTGTGATTTTACGTGGCCTACCACTTCGTGGCTGAGTTGCTTTTGTTCCCACTAACTAACTATTGCTTTCCACTATGTTATAATACCACGCTAACTGTTGACCGTAGAATATTTAGAAGTTAGGACATTTTCCGAATGGACTTATTTTGAAGAGGGACCGAGAGTGACCCATTCTTTCACAAATGTTTGTAGAAGCAGTCTGCATGCCTAGGTGCCGGATTTGATACATCTGTGGCCATTGAAGTGATGGGAACAGCTGAATTTAATGATTTGGAGGGGTGTCCCAATACTTTTGCCAATATAGTGTATATAATAGGACTGTCAATTTAACACATACATTTCATTAGTTATGGAAAATGTATGGAATTCATGGACATTAGTTATGGAAAAATAATGTGTTAAAATGTTTTAAATGATTTGTCTGTCTTTGCTAAGTTTTTCCAAATAAAATAATACCTAAAGCCAGAGAAGAACTGTTGTGCATCCCCGAGCAACACACTGTGGTGTTTAATTTTTTTAATGAATCCTCATTTTGAGCAAATCAGTCGGGTGAACCAATGATTCAATGGCCCATCCATAAAGAGAGCCATTAGGTGTGTTCAAGTTGAGGTTGTTCATCAGGTTGAGGTTTCTAAAATAACTTTTAAATGCGAAACTACTTTTAATTATAATTGATGCTTTTTCTTGTTTAACACAATAATGACTTTTGTAATCTTTAGGGGGTCTTTAAATTCTTTAAATGATACATTTGTAAGTGAGTGAGCTAAATGTTTCCCATTCTTTTTAGGGTGCTTTCACACCTGCCTCATTTAGTTCAGTTGAATCGTACTAGAGTTTGTTTCCCTCTTTGGTGAGGTTCGTTTGGTCAGGTGTGAAAGCAGCAATCTCACTCGGGTGCGCACCAAAAGCGGACCAAACAAGCCTGGAAGAGGTGGTCTCCGTACGCTTTCAAACAAACCCTGGAGCGGTTCGTTTGTGGTGAGAACGTGATCCGACCTCGAACAGAACCAACTGCAAAAGTATTAATAATTTTTGGACTAAACCAGCTGCTGTAGTCAGCTGTGCTGACATATATGTGCATGATATTTCCTGATAGATTGATAGATATTGATATTGTTGGCAATATTTTCGGTAGATGAGCATGTCAGAGTAAAGAATAATTAATGCACGCCTCCGGTTGAAGTGATTGCAGTGCATTAGAACGTTGTTTTCAAGTCGCATCCGCACTTCATTATAGAAATGTATTTTTTGCATACTGTGGTAAATACACACAATGTAATAGATTATGGCCAGGGACAAAACCAGCCCACACAGTCGTCTCTCCATAGTGTTATTATAGTTTGCTGGCTTTTCCTCTTCTGTTGGAATTTTCCCACATGTAAATTCTGATCAAACAAAAAGCAGTTTAGGAAAAACACCATTACTAATGGGTGATGTGGATGTTGTCATGTGATTGCATTTTGGTTTGTTTCAAAGTAATCAGTGTGGTGTAAAAAAGAACCAAAAAAGCTGAAAAATGCAACAATGTATAATTGTTTGCCCTTGGTTTGGACCAAATGAACCGAACTAGAGATGTGAAAGCACCCTTAGCATGTACATCTATCCTCTTGGATCTATCCAGCTTTTAGGATCTCTTGGTCTTAAGTTCCATTTCTTTGCAGATGACCCAGATCCACATCCACACAAAACCAGGTGATAGTGCAGCCATTAGGCTTGTTCGACTTGAAGAAGTGCATGCCGGTTAGAAATTTTGTCCGACTTGAGACAGCGCCGACTGCACGTGACTGTGACGTATGTCAACAAAGTACCGAGAGAGCGATTCGAGAGCAGCCGGCTGATGCAGGAGGCTGCTTGAGCTCTGATGACGACACAGCTGATCCACGATTGGCCGCTTTCACCGCATGACAGCGATCACGTGTGTTTCGTGTTTATTCTAAAACCTTATGTTACGCTAATGCTCACAAATCATTTATTTATAACAGTAAAACCTCTTTTCATGTAGTCGTGATGTTATATTGACATGTTTATCAAACTAAAACTGATAAAAACCGTTGACAACACTTCATTGATAGTGTAGGTTTATATGTTGAACTTTAATCGTTTCCAATTAGACACTTTATTAAGCAGTACATGAAGTACTGAATGAAAATGTCATTTGAAACATCTGTGTATTTGGGAAATATTGCATTTATTTAACTTCAGCTGTGATACAGTTTGCAAACATAGCACAAGCGTCACTGCTGGAAGCAGAAAGTGTCCCACTTCACGTCTCCGTTTGCAGCTCCTACCCGCCTGCACACGGCTAATGTTCTGGCCAATCGCATGAATCCAGCCGCAGCCGATGTCGAACACATCTATTGTTACATATCTGTTTTTCTGTTGTGATGTTTTCCATGTATTTCCTGTTTTGAGTTGTCACATGTTCCTTTGTTCTCAGTTTCCCGCCACTTGTCTGTTCCTATAGTTACCCTCGTCAGTCCAGTTCTGTTCAGCTGTGTTAGTCATCTGTGTCACCTGTTCCCCTCGTTAGGTTAGTCTTCAGTGTGTGCATTTAGTTCCCTCATGTTCTTTCCTTCCTTAAGTTAAGTTAGAAGTTAAGTTTATGGTGTTTAATGTGCCGTTCTGAGTCTGATTTGAATAAAGCACATTTTGTTTGGAAGTCCTGGATCTCCTCATCTCTGCTCCATCCCACACTCATAAGCTTTCCTGAACACTGCATATATGAGGTAAAAATGTGGATGTCTCAATTGTGATAAAACAGAGGCAATGCTTATCGGTTCACCCAACTGAATAAATCTAGTCCTTTTATCTCTAAAAAATTGAGCTCTGCTCTGGAGTTTCAAGCTAAATAATAAAAATGTGGGGGGGATGTTCGACACAAATTTAACATTTGACCCCCATGTCCAAAATACAGTAAAAAAAATAAAATAAAAAAATAAAAATTACCTTAGAAACATTTCAAAATGCGCTCCATGTTATTGTTTTCTGTTGCTGAAAAATGCATTAACACTTTTGTATTTCCACACATTGATTTAATATTGCAATGCTCTGCTGGCTGGAGTCTCAAAATCTACCTTAAATAAATTAGTCAGTTAAATTCTGCTGCTAGAATTCTTCAAGGACCAGGACAAGTGAACACATCACTCCAGTTTTAGTCACTGCACTGCACTGCAATTTTTAACTGACCTGTCAGGTCTCGGATTGATTTTAGAATTCTAATGCTGACCTTCAAGGCCCCACATGGTTTGGCACCTCATTACTTGCCTCAACTTTTAACTGTTTACACTCCTAGACGTGACCTCCGGTCCTCTGATTCTTTATATTTTTATGCTTGTAAAACGCTTTGAGATGCACTTTTTAAAGGTGCTATATAAAATAAAGCTTATTTATTAGTATTATTTCAAAGCCAAATTTGATGTGCGATTTATCAGATTAATAAATTACAACATCATGGACAACAGCATGGTCATATAATTAGAATATCTTTAAAAAGTTGCTTTATTTCACTAATTTCGTTCAAAAAGTGAAACTTTTATATTATATTCATTCATTACACACAGACTGATATATTTCAAATGCTTATTTCAGGACTAGAATTTTATTGTAAATGTTAGCCACTTTTAATGGCTTTGCTGGTTTTTTATTTTTTTTAACCTTTTAAATAAAATACATATTTATCGTTACCGTTTATTATAAAAATTAGTCATCAAAATACTAACTCAACAATTTGTCAACTCTAAAACCTTTTTAACTTAATAAAAGCTTAATTAAACGTTTTGAATGTACAGTATCATGAATATTCAACATTTTAAACGTGTTCACTGTAAGTCAGGTCAAGACATCCATACTTTACTTTAATTTGGTTTTGGCTATTCTTAAGAGTAATTGTCTGCTGCTAAACTTTGTGATGTCAGACATCACAGTCTTAGTTTTGTTCTCTTTGCACATTATTATTTCAGCATGATGAATATTTCCCGCCCTCATTTGCACTTAGCAGCCCTTTGGTGAAGATGGTCTCCTCAGCTCTCTTTTTAACATTAATGTGACACAGCCTGTCTGAGCATTTTTTTTTTTTTGGCAAAACCTCCACCCCACCCCAAGTGTCTGTGATTGAAATCATAAATTCATCATGTCACATCACAGAGTGAAATGTAAGTGAGCGAGCGAGCGAGCGAAAGAGGAGGACAGAATGAAAAAATACTAGAGGCTGTGCTGCTTTTAATGAGCACATCTGATGAAGGAAAGGGCTTCAGCCTCTTTGAAGCAGTGTGGGGCTGGAGAAGAGGACAGGCAAGTTGAAAATCTCTGTGTGAGTGCGTGCACTGGCAGGGTTAAAAGATGAAACCAAAAAATGTTTTCACTTGTATCATGTTGCTCTGACCCTGTATAAGGTTCGTTCTTGTAAAAAAGTCCCTAAAAAGGGCACGATATACTGTATAAATATGAAGGAATTGTCCATATAGGATTTTTTTTTTAAACAGTTGTTTTACCTGTATTTTGAATTACACAATGCATTAGTTTGTGTTTTAAAGGTGCCCTAGAATGAGTTGAAACAATATGTTAAATTTGTTCTCTGATATCTAGAGGGTATGTGGCTTATTTAAGGGCAAAAATTGTCCATAGATACATTTTACAGGTCCATTTACAACCCTGTACGGATGTAATGCTCTGTTTTTGCCTTATTTGGAAGAGTCATGAATATGTTAGGCTCTGCTCTGATTGGCTTATTTCAGCAGCTCACAGCAGTTCAGTTGTTCAGTGAAGCAGCTCGTGAGTTCTGACCGTCGCGACAAGAACACAGACTGACTGAATGACACTTTAAGCAGAACATCTCAGAACATGGAGATCGCTAAAATGCAGCTTACTTGTTTATTGGTGCTTTCAGATCAGGAAAATCACAAGAGGGCTCTCATGCATATGGTTGCCAGATTGTACATGTTTAGGTAAAACACTGTATAGTATATTTGTTCTTTTCACAGAAATTTAAATTACTGAAATCTGGCAACTGCAAGCACGAACGCTCTTCTTTCCCCCCGACAAAAGTATACTATCCGGTGTTTTGGTTATACATGGTACTTGGTGTTTCCTATTGTTACTGTACTAGCATCTTGCGTTATCTAGACAATGCTGTCTCTCTAAGAATCTTTCAATTTAATCATAAATAGTTTAAACAGTCAATAAGTGGATACATCACTACGGTAACGCTTTAGATTACGGCCCAAAAAGTACTGCATAACTTTTGGTGATAATAGTGTAACTATAAAGGAAGTACATGTAGGTATATGAGAACAATATATAATATTGGGGGAATAAAGGGGTAACTATCAGGAAAATTAACAAATTATTTATACTGTAAGTATTTTTTAATTAAGGGGTAATTATCTGTGTAGTTACAGGGCAAGTATGAATGTGTGGGCTGTAAATTAAAGTGGCACTTGTTCCCCTCTTGTTTCATGTAATTACAGGGTACTACAATAAAAACACATACACAATCTGATATCACTTGGAAACCTTTATTTAAAAAATTAAAATTAAATTAAAAATTGAAATTAAAAACAGATTTAGAACACATTCATTTCTCTTGCTTAGCTTAATCCTACTCTTGTTCCTCTTCTTTTTCTTCCTTGCCACAGATGAATTTTAAGAAGGATCCCACATGTCTCTAGCTATTATTCTGCAACTGTTACGCTGAAAATACAGTGCACGCAGAAATATCCTCACCGTTTACTCGTCTTTTACCCTCATGCCATCCGAGATGTATATGACTTTATTTCTTCAGATGAACACAGAAAAATGATTAATCTCTGCTAATTAATTAATACAGCAATAACTACAGTAATCCATACTCAATGGATAAATCAATGTCTTCTGAAGAAAAATAATAAGTGTTTGTAAGAAAAATAACAATATTTTACATTTTTTAAACTGTGGACTATATCGCATCCGACCATCAGTCATCTGCTTGTGCATGCAAGGGTTGATTTCTCGCTCGGCGTAACTTGAAGCGTGATGTGCGCACGCCGAAAAACTCTGGCCATGTGGATGTCTGATGCTGTCGGTTTAAAAAAATGTTTTAATGCTCACAACAGCATACAAACAATAACATAATATATGATAGCAGCAATTAGAAACAAACAAGTATAAAAGACGCCAGTTCTCGCAGCACCTCATGCAGGCGCTGGTAACAGCTGATCGGATATGAAACGATTACTAAATTATGACAGCATTTTTTGGTGTACTACTTTTTCTTTTAATAAATTATAATAAAAAATGTCAAAAGACATGGGATTCCTCCTAACATCCATCAATGGAAATAACGAAAATGAAGAAGAGGAACAAGAAAAGAAAAGAAAGAGAAAGGGACAAAATGTGCCTCTTTCTGTCAGCACATTCACATTTGAAATGAAAAGTTTATTTAAAAAAGAAAAAGAAAAAAAAAAGATTAAAAGGTCCACTGAAATCTAAATTTAAGTTGTTTAGCTTTTACTATGAATTTAAGTGTAAATATGCTTTCATTTGAGGCGAATGAAGTCTGTTTTCACGTTAGTTTCACGCACCGCAGCCGCGCACACACCCCAGCGGCTCTGGTCTAAATTTACACTACAGACACGAGAGCGCAGCGCGGATCATATGCGCGAGTCGGCGCAGACAACAAAACATATCGACCCATTTTAATTCTGCACAGAATGCTGCATTTCAAAGCGATATGGAGGAGATTATGATGATAAACAGTGTTAGAGAAAACTGGAGAAAGGTCCGCTCTTGCGCTATAGTCAAACTGTATATTAACGAAACGCTATTGGCCATTTCAAAAAAGGGGAGGAGCTGCTAACAGCTGAAGCCATTTCAGGGGAAATTACGTCAACACATTGAATAATGCGGCGCATTTCAAAGCACTACAGTGGGCCTTTAAGTGTTATAAATCTGTTTTGTTGTTTTTCAAATAAATTTCTGAGTGATATCAGATTGTGTATGTGATTTTATTGTACTTACTCTATGGGTGTGTTCACACTTGTCATGTTTGGTTCGATTAAAACGAACCCTGGTTCGATTGCTCGTTTAGTGCGGTTCATTTGAACATATGCGAACGCTGCCATCCAAACCCTGGTGCGCACCAAACAAGCGGACCGAGACCGCTAAAAAGATGGGTCTCGGTCCGCTTCCAAATGAGCTCTGGTGCGGTTCGATTGATATATGAACGCAACACGGACCAAAGACATGTAAACGGACCAAAAACCGGACGTAATGTCACAAGATGCGACGCATAGTCAGCTGATTTGAAGATGCGGAAAGATCGTTGTATCCAAAATGAGTAACGTTAACGTTAGAGGACAAACGTGGAGCAACGAGGAGGTGCCTAATCAATATTTGGTTAGACGAGCATGTTTCGAAAATGCTAGAAAAAAACGCACAAAAAGCATACCTGGATCTTCTCATCAAAGGACCTGTGTTGCCCATTATTAGCAGGGACAGACGACAGAACGGCCGTCTCTTTTCTGCACAACGGAGGAAATCCTGCTGCTGTTTTGAATGTTTTGAACATTTTATGAGCTCTTATGAGTTCTCAGCGGGTAAAAATAATGCCACACGCATAAAATGACCGCGTTTAATCCAGCACACGGCGTTGTTTTGAATGTTTTGAACATTTCATGAGCTCTTCATGAGTTCTCAGCTGGTAAAAATAATGCCATATGTAGACGCATAAAATGATCGCGTTTAATCCAGCACACAGCATTGGTTTGAATGTTCGGTAAACAGCTCCAGTCCTACATCATATAAGCCGACCAATCAGGTTGTGAGTGTCTCCCTATGCCTTTGGTTCAGTAACTTTAGGTTCGCTGTTAAAAATGACAGTGTGAACGCTAAGCGGACCAGGACTATATGTTTTGTTTTTGTTTTTTGGTCCGGACCAAACTAACCAAACTAACAGAACTACAAGTGTGAACGCACCCTATAACTAGATGAAACAAGAGGGGAAAAAGAGCCACTTTAATTTACAGCACGCACATTCATAGTAGGCCTACTTACCCCGTTACTACACAGATAATTAATTAAAAAATACAGTATAAATAATTTGTTAATTTTCTTGATATTACCCCTTTATTCCCCGAATATTACATATTGTTCCCTTATACTCACACATACTTACTTTATAGTTACACTATAATTACCGAAAGTTATGCTGTAAATTCACTTGAATTATGCAGTACTTTCTGGGCAGTAATCTAAAGAGTTACCATCATTACTCGCTGCTTGCAGAAAAATAGTTGTTATTGTCCCTTTCTCCAGTTTAAGACACTGAGCGAAGCTTTTAACACACAACAGTGCAATAATGCAATAAGCATTCATTTAACAACATAAATCCCTTAATGCAGTAACTGATAAGGAAAAAAAAAAGTATCCAAGAAGAAAGTTATTTCAATGAAAATCCATCAAATGTGAGCTGTCACTCAAAGAGAATTATGGGAATGCTAATTAAGCTGGCTTGTTTTTTTGTTGTTTTGTTTTTTGTTGTTTTTACTTCCAAAAAGTTTTTCCTAGTTAAGGAATTTAACATTAAGAAATTAACAAGCTTTTTTTCCAGTCTTTAATCTTTACAATTATGATAATTTTTTACAGTTTGGAAGAAACTAAACAATTTACTATTGGAACGACATGGCAGGTTATTAAAAAATGCTAATTTCTGGGTGAACCGTTCTGTTAATATTCCTTTTTAGTTACTTGTCGATTCCTCACCATCTATCCCTTACCTTTATCTGCGCTCTGTTCTGGCTGTTCTTTCTTTCTTCTTGGACACCAGGGGAGAAATAAGGAAGCATTTTTGCGAAGTGATCTTTACCCATCCATCCTGAGGGGCCAGTTCTGTGATGAAGGAATGAATAATGAATATATCAGATGAGAAAAAAGATGAGGGAAAGAGGGCAAAAATGATAAAGGGATATCCCAGACTGAATAATTATCCCTCGTGTTAGTCAGATAGCCAAATATAGCTTCTCTCAGACGTATTATAACAAGGCTCTCTTGCTCTCTAAGAACATGCTTAACTTTTACTATTGTTGTTTACTGTTGTATATAACATTAGCATTCCTAACATCTGTTTTAAGCAACAACAGCATGAACACAGCAGTGTTATATTATTATTTATTTTATGAAGAACAAACTGATGCCGGTAATACACAAGCAAAAGTTTGGACACCTCACTGAATTGTTTTCATCATCTTTAAGATAATCAATTATGTCTTTAAAATGAGTAATTACACAAAAAATGATTTAGACCAGATAGTAAAATAAATTACTAATTGAGTAAATGTTGAATAAGAGTCATAATTTTGATGACTTTGAGATTATTTGTCTGTGTATGTGTAAAGGTACAATGGAAAAATAATGATTAGGTGTGTCTAAACATTTGTACTGTAAGTATTGCTGACATTCTTATGAACTTTTCTTCACTGAGATGAAACTACTCACGTTGTTGCTTATGTGCTCTCTTTCTCTTGCTCGTGTTGTTTTAAACGAGATCTGAGAGTAAAAAATAACTTCATATCACTATTATTAATTTCCCAACAGAACTCCACTTTCTTATGGATCAAACATAGTGCATTTTATGAGTATGGGCATGTTTCTTGCCGCCATCAGAATATAAAAAAGAAATGAAGAAAGAAATTGTGTAATTTTTTCCTACATAACATTTGGTTAAACAACTGTATATGGATAGCCTACAATGATTAAAAAAATTATAACACTTTATAATAACTGCATAGGCCCCAACATTGTTAGGTGGCCTTAAGTACTTACATCAAAATTAAGTTTAATGTACTTATTGTGTTCATATTGTATTGCAAAGAACTTTTGCTGATATTAAGGTGGGATACGGGTAAAGTTATGGACAGGTGTGGAGGTATGGGTAAGGCGTAAGGAAAGTGTCAACAGTGTAATTATAAATCTAACTATGTAAATGTAAGAAAATATTTACAGATGTAATTACACATTACAAAACCAATTACATTTTAATTCAAATTAACTGCAAGTACAAAGTGGAAAACATGCATGTACACAATAAGTGCATTGTATCAAATGATCAAAATGTTAAGGCCACCTAAAGAGGTTCCACTACAAGGTATGAATCATTAGTTAAGCATTAGTAAATAGTTAATTGATCATTTATGATTAGACATTAATAATACGTTTATAAATATAGCTATAAATGCTTTATTGGTTTATAAGCATATGTTACAATTGTATTTTCATACAGTATATTAATGATCAATTTATAATTTCTAAGTCATTACATTTACAATCCAGTTATTTAGGAGTTGTTAGTGGTCCATAAGATGATTTCGAAAGTGTAAGTAAATAATTAATAAACTATTTAAATGTACATTTATGCATCTTATTATTTAGAAATAATAGTTAATCAGTGTGTTACTAAATGCTTTATTAACTTGTGTTTACTACTGTAATTCATGATTAATTCAGGTGTTATAAAACATTTAGTAGTTGTCAGTTAACTATGTTTGTGAGCTGATCTGAAGTGAGGACTATGTGTGCCTCATAAAACTTTTACAAAGGAGATTTAAAGGCTCCGTTATCTGAAGTTTACAGAAAAGGATGCAGAAAATGACACTGTACAGCCAACTCCTAAATAACTGATTTGTAAATAATGTAATACTTAATTTAGAAAGATAAATTGATCATTAATAATTATATTTTCATGCTGTATTAAACACATTATATGCTTATAAATAAAGAATAAATCTGTATTTATAAACTGCTTATTAATTTATATTAATGCTCTATAAATTATGAATTAAGTATTATTTTCTAATGAATCTAATGAAGGGTTACAAAATTTTTGTTACGGTTCTGTACTTAAATATACATAATCTTTTTTTATTTAAGTTTTTTCTCCTTTTTGTCAATAATATGAACTATTTTAGTGTGGTCAACACCATGCCATCTTAATGAGAAAATGTTAAGCTTCCTTCCTATGTGACCTTTTAAGGCCCCCAACCCACAATGTTTTGATGTTGTTTTTGGGGGATTTAAACTTTAATTAGGAGGGTTTAAGCTTTGTTTAGGTGGGTCAGATCCACCCCCCTCCTCAGAGCATTCTAACAGCCACAAGTAAACACTTACTCACAGAGTGACCCCATGATCGATCTGAAGTAATTGTGTCAATAACGAGTGCCTTTACCACCCTGTCTCTCTGTGTCCTTTATATTGCTGTGATGGATGTCGCTGTAGTGTTTCTTTGTTAGTTTCTGGCAGCATGGCGGCAGCAGTCCTCAAGATACAGAGCTTTTAGCCAACAAATGCATATGATTAATGCGCTTCCAGATGCAATCCATCCTTGCCACCAACTCTTCTATGCTACATAACCAGGAATCCTGACAGGGCCGTGTGCTGAGATGAATCTGTGCCATTCTTTCCATTGGGAATGAAAGTAATAGCTCAAAACAAGTCATATATGAGCTATAATGAAATCTAACAATCTGGAATATATTAATCACTTTCCCGCTCAAATCATGGACATTTCTCCCATTACATGCAGTTACATCAGAGCTGACGTGCCTTCTGGTTTTATGGCCAGGTTTCCGGCAGTCATATTTCTTGTGCTCTCTCACACACTCTATCTTTGTTTCTTCATTCTCTCTCTGTCTTTCTCCTGCTGTCGATGCAGCACGTGATCTAGTTCTCCAGGGAAGAGCTGCATCCAAAGTCCAGTCACACTGATGGCATTTTAATTATGTTCCTCAGCCCATTAACACAAATGTGATTGGCTACCACCATCTATTGCACTGAAGTAAACAGACATACCCATAAGTGAAAGAATTCAAGTAATTAAAACATGTTCTAATCAAAATACAAAGACGAGAACACACACTAATTGAATTTATTGAACTACTAGCAGCTAGGAGCAACTGTAGTTCGATTAGCAGGATGTTTATCGGACTCTGCCTTTACTCTTTAGATAGGTTTTACTTTAAACTTGCATTGCAAGTCATAGTGTATCAGTCACCTTCACTGTGATGTAAATGCTGATGTCTATAGGTTAGAGAGGGTCCTTTACCAATTAAGTTGTGTCTAATGTTCAAGGACCCCCAGAAAGTCCTTCACCGTTGCTGACAAGTCACAAGACTCTTGGTTTCTTGGTACTGTGTTTGCGGCTGCTAAGGGCTCCTGAGTGACCCTGCGGCAAGGTTGGTTTTGGCAATAATGAGTGTGAATCACAATATTGGCAGAAAAGTGTTACAAAACCAAGAATGATTACTTTGCTTACAAAATATAAACAGACATTTTGCATAGCCAGGATGCACACACCACTGGAATATTGTAATGTAGCTGTTCAATTGGCTTTAAAAGTATAGTATAACCCATTTTTGTTCACGGTGATACATCAAAGAAATCAATTTTTAATGTTGCTTATCTTGCTATGTGGTGTTAATATGCTTTAAGACAAACCATGTGCAAATGTATAAGTCTACACCATTGCTGACATTTTCTTAGGCTACATCCACATGAAGCCAGAGCTTTCCCTATCCGATCTTTTTTCCCCCCTCTTCTGAAGAAATATCTGCGTACACATGAAACCACTGGAACCGACTCAAAACAATGTAGTATACATGCCAGGCCAGTATGTGGCACTGTAATGCTGCCACAGGAATGCACTAAAAAGGGAGAAGAAGAGTTGTGGCAAGAAGTGGTACAGCAGTGGTAGGAAGTGAGAGAAAATCTCACGACAAAATAACAATAAATAAATTTGCTACTTACCAGATATGTGTTTTTGGTTTTTAAATAGAAATAAAATGTGACTAGACAAAAGAGAACTGGAGCGCTGCTGGAATCCCTTGCACCCTCTGGTGCACTTGGAAGGGTTAAATGGTGAAAAAGAATTAGGAAAAAAATCCAAGTCCAGGCACTCAAAAGGATGCAAAAGTAAAAAAGCCTTTATTGGTAGGGCTAAAACATTAAAACACCAATGCGTATCGGCCCATTGGCCTTCATCAAGGGTGTTGGTATTTTAGAAATAAAATGTGGTTTGAAATCGATGGTATTTCCGAGAAAACTACTTTGTAACCAATCACGACAACACACGGTTGGGGCTTCAGCATATCATTAACTATAGCTGCTCTGAAACTGGGGAGTCTCAAGAAAAGCAATTACCAATATATTTTTCTGTTGATGAAAAATTGTGTACATTAGGAATAAAGCGGGTGAATGCATATGATGTTATGATGAACTATGCCTTTCTCCACTGATGTTCATGATGTTTAAGAATACTGATTTTTAGAAGACAGACATGGTTTGTGTGACATTACCAACACATTATTAGCTGTCAAGCAAAAGGCTAATCATATTAATTACCGTTATGTGTTTGAATATACGTATGTGTAATGTATATATATTATACAGTGAGGAAAATAAGTATTTGAAAACCCTGCTATTTTGCAAGTTCTCCCACTTAGAAATCTTGGAGGGGTCTGAAATCGTCATCATAGGTGAATGTCCACTGTGAGAGACATAATTTTTTTAAAAAAATCCAGAAATCACAATGTATGATTTTTTTAACTATTTATTTGTATGATACAGCTGCAAATAAGTATGTGAACACCTGAGATGTTAATTATTAACCAATGTTAATATTTGGTACAGTAGCCTTTGTTTGCAATTACAGAGGTCAATTGTTCCTGTAGTTTTTCACCAGGTTTGCACACACTGCAGGAGGGATTTTGGCCCACTCCTCCACACATATCTTCTCTAGATCAGTCAGGTTTCTGGCCTGTCGCTGAGAAACACAGAGTTTGAGCTCCCTCCAAAGAGTCTCTATTGGGTTTAGGTCTGGAGACTGGCTAGGCCATGGCAGAACCTAATATGCTTTTTTACAGAGCCACTCCTTGGTTATCTTGGCTGTGTGCTTTGGGTCATTTTCATGTTGGAAGACCAAGCCTCGACCCATCTTCAATGCTCTAACTGAGGGAAGGAGGTTGTTCCCCAAAATCTCGCAATACATGGCCCCAGTCATCCTCTCCTTAAAACAGTGCAGTTGCCCTGTCCCATGTACAGAAGAACAACCTCAAAGCATGATGCTGCCATCCCATGCTTTACAGTAGGGATGGTGTTCTTGGGATGGTACTCATCATTCTTCTTCCTGAAGACACGTTTAGTGGAATTATGACCAAAATTTCTATTTTGGTCTCATCTGACCACATGACTTTCTCCCATGACTCCTCTGGATCATCTAAATGATCATTGGCAAACTTAAGATGGGTCTGGACATGTGCTGGTTTAAGCAGGGGAACCTTCCGTGCCATTCATGATTTCAAACCATGACGTCTTAGTCTATTACCAACAGTAACCTTGGAAATGGTGGTCCCAGCTCTTTTCAGGTCATTGACCAGCTCCTCCCGTGTAGTTCTGGGCTGATTTCTCACCTTTCTTAGGATCATTGAGACCCCACAAGGTGAGATCTTGCATGGAGCCCAAGTCCGAGGGAGATTGATTGTCATGTTTAGCTTCTTCCATTTTCTAATGATTGCTCCAACAGTGGACCTTTTTTCACAAAGCTGCTTGGCGAGTTCCCTGTAGCCCTTGTGGAGGTGTACAATTTTGTCTCTAGTGTCTTTGGACAGCTCTTTGGTCTTGGCCATGTTAGTAGTTGGATTCTTACTGATTGTATGGGGTGGACAGGTGTCTATATACAGCTAACGACCTCAAACAGATGCATCTAATTTAGGATAATAAATGGAGTGGAGGTGGACATTTTAAAGGCAGACTAACAGGTCTTTGAGGGTCAGAATTATAGCTGTTAGACAGGTGTTCAAATACTTATTTGCAGCTGTATCATACAAAAAAATAGTTAAAAGTCATATATTGGGATTTCTGGATTTTTTTGTTTTGATTGTCTTTCTCACAGTGGACATGCACCTACGATGACAATTTCAGACCCCTCCATGATTTCCAAGTGGAGAACATGCAAAATAGCAGAGTGTTGAAATACTTATTTTCCTCATATATATGAGGAACTGCACCACGCACTGTTGTCATTCACTTCGGACCCGAATGGCGTTGATGAAGCATCTGACTGCCTTCTATATGGGAGAGAGAGAGAAAGCGTGTGCTGGGGGAAATTGCTCTTGTGTTGGCCAGACGGCACAAGACAGCGCAACTGCGATCTCACTACTGCTGATAGAGCTGCTCTTTTCACAGCAAACTTGAGCAATTTGCACTACATACAAACACACACACACACACACACACACACACACACACACACACACACACACACACACACACACACACCACACACAGTTGGTTTGGTGGGCATGTTCCTTTTCTGGTGAGAGCAGAAACAGGCTGCACACAAAACCTGTTATTCTGCCGCGGTCGATCCCTGGGTGCTTCAGCACTAAGAACAAATTTTCCTCACAAAAGAGCTACACGGGTGACGTGCCGTCCTTTTCAGGAGGTCTTTCCACCCGTGTGTTTCTGGATGCGGTCGTGCCCTGTCGCCCGTCGACAGTCACAAGCGCTGTATCACGTGCCTGGGCTTAGAGCACGCTGAGGCAGCGTTTATGGATAGTTTGTGTTCTCACTGTGGGAACATGACTATCTTGGCGCTTAGGTCGAGACTCACCTACCTTCGGGAGGGTGGAGTCCCCCTACCCATAGCTCGATTTAGGTCTATTCCTGCCCAGCAGAATAGACCTACTTTGACAGATGGCCGGGGTGACCTGAGGATCACGGTTAGGGCAAAGCCGTCGAGTGAGCTTCCGCAGGACCCTAATCCCTCACAAGTGCCGCAACCGGTGGTGCTTCCGAAGGATCCCATTGGCCCCTCTCATGGGCTGCCGACGGTGTCCTTTGGGGCAACCGCGAACGAGCAGATGTCGATCGCTGCATCGGAGGGGGAGTTTCAGTTCTCTGGGGATGAAGATTCGGCTGTACTGCCTTCCTCGAGGAGCGTGGCAACGGTCGAGTCGGACCCGGAGTTGAACGCTATGCTTTCCCGGGCCGGCGAAAAGGTCGGGCTTGTGTGGAACCCTCCACCAAGTCCCGAACATTCTAGGTTGGACGATTGGTTTCTCGGGGCTGGCCGCGCTAGTTCTCAGCATTGGTTTCTAGCTGAGAACTAACGCGGCCCGCCCCGAGAAACCAATCAAGTTACGTGATCGAGCCGGTCCTTCCAGCCGATATGAAGACTGGCTTTTACAGCCCATACTTCATTGTACCCAAGAAAAGCGGCAAGTCAGCCGATCTTGAATCTACGGTACTTGAACCGGTCCCTTCACAGGCTACCGTTCAGAATGTTAACGCAGAAACGCATCTTCAGGTGTATCCGTCCCCAAGATTGGTTTGCAGCGATCGACCTGAAGGACGTGTACTTTCACGCCGCTCGGGTTGCTTCATATGAGACCGCTTCCACGCTGGCTACACGACCGAGTCCCGAGGTGGGCGTGGCACAGTGGGTCCCTCCGTGTCTTAGTCACACCGAGGTGCCACCAAACCTTCAGCCCATGGTAGGACCCTGTGTTTTTATGGGCAGGGGTGCCCCTAGAACAGGTATCCAGGCATGCGATTGTCTCCACGGATGCCTCATCCACCAGCTGGGGTGCCACGTACAATGGGCTTGCAGTTTCAGGTCTGTGGACGGGGCCTCAACTGCAATGGCACATCAACTGCCTAGAGTTGTTAGCAGTTCGTCTTGCCTGGAGCCGCTTCAAGACGCCACTCCAGGGCAAGCATGTTCTGATCCGTACGGACAGCACTGTGGCCGTAGCATACATCAACAAACAGGGTGATCTACGCTTCCGTCGCATGTCACAACTCGCCCGCCCACCTCCTATTATGGAGTCAGAAGTATTTGAGGTCACTTCGTGCCACTCATATTCCGGGCCTGCTCAATCTTGCGGCTGATGAGCTCTCACAACAGCAAGTGCTTTCGGGAGAGTGGAGACTCCATCCCCAGGTGGTCCAGCTGATTGGGGATCGCTTCGGGGCCGCACAGGTAGACCTATTTGCCGCCCCGGACATGGCCCATTGCCAGTTGTTTTATTCCCTGACCGAGGAGACCCTTGGCACGGATGCGTTGGCACACAGCTGGCCCCGGGGCCTGAGCAAATATGCGTAAGGTCAGGGAGGACGAGAAGCAGGTCCTGTTGGTGGCGCCATACTGGCCCAACAGGACGTGGTTCCCGGGAATAGTGCTCCTTGTGACAGCACCTCCTTGGCCCATTCCTCTGAGGAAGGACCTCCTGACTCAGAGACGGGGCACCCTCTGGCACCTGCGTTCAGACCTCTAGAAACTCCATGTCTGGTCCCAGGACGGAACGCGGAGCTTCTAGGTGGCCTGCCACATGCTGTGGTAGACACCATCACTTCCGCTAGAGCTCCCTTTACGAGGCACCTCTATGCGTTGAAGTGGAACCTGTTCGTCAACTGGTGCTCTTCTCATCGAGAAGACCCCCGAAGATGTTCGGTCAGGGCTGTGCTTTCCTTTCTACAAGATGGGTTGGAGTGAAGGCTGTCTCCCTCCACCCTCAAGGTGTATGTGGCCGCAATCGCTGCTAATCACAAACTAGTAGAAGGTAAGTCTTTGGGGAAGCACGACCTGATCGTCAGGTTCCTGAGGGGCGCAAGGAGATTAAATGCGCCTCGCCCCCCCCCCCCCCCCATACCCTCTTGGGACCTGTCTCTGGTGCTGAGTGCACTTCAGAGACCTCCCTTTGAGACTCTGCAGTCAGTGGAGTTAAAAATTCTGTCTTAAAGATAGTACTCCTGACTGCATTGACCTCTATCAAGAGGGTAGGGGACCTGCAGGCATTTTCGGTCGACGAATCGTGCCTGGAATTCGGGCCGGACTACTCTCACGTAATCCTGAGACCCTGTAAACCTGAGACCCAAGGTTCCCACCACTCCCTTCCGGGACCAGGTGGTGAGCCTGCAAGTGCTGCCTTCAGAGGAGGCAGACCCAGCCCTGGCTTTTCTCTGTCCTGTCCGAGCCCTTTGGACTTATGTGGACAGAACGCAAAGCTTTAGGACCTCAGAACAGCTCTTCGTCTGTTACGGAGGACAGCAGAAGGGAAAGGCTGTCTCCAAGCAGAGGATGGCCCACTGGATAGTGGATGCCATTATCTTGGCGTATGAGTCCCAAGACGTGCCCTGACCGCTCGGGATTAGAGCCCACTCCATCAGGGGTGTAGCCTCATCCTGGGCGCTGGCTCGTGGTGCTTCTCTGACAGATATTTGTAGAGCTGTGGGCTGGGCGACACCCAACACGTTCGCTAGATTTTATAGCCTACGTGTAGAGCCGGTATCTTCCCGTGTACTCACTTCTCATAGTCGGTAGCACCGGAGTGCCCGTTCTAGTGTTGGCTTGCTGCGCCACTCCCTTCCTCATGGAACGGATACGTGCGCTTATATGCTCCAGTCGAGTTCCCCAGTAGGGCGAACCCTGTTGAGTCCTCCACAACCAGTGGCAGTCAGACGTGGCGGAGCGTCTGACGCCAGGTCTAACACTCATATGCATTGTGGAACTTGTGTTAGGCTGTGTTCCATATGTAGTGTCCCCCACGGCAAGGCTTCCTACGGCGAGCCCGTGTCTTTCTCAGTGCCCAACAGGGCCGGGGCCACCCCTGGGACTCCCGTATGTTGTACTGCCCACGGCCAGTCCATACCTGTAATTTCCACAAGGTATCCCCTTTCAGGGTAGTGTGGCTTCCGCAGCGTCCTCCAGGGGCATGCTTTCCCAGCGTTATCCAATAGTCCACTGATTGGGTCTTGTGGGATGGCAGTGTGAGTCTCCCTGCAGGAAATTCCCCGCCCGTTTAGACGGGGTCCGAGGGACTCCCGTAAGGCGCTGGAAGTGGTAGTAACTGTGGCGTTTTTTTCATAGGGATCCCAATTTGTCGGTACGACGTGCGTCGTAGTTTACGTATGTAACCCTCGTTCCCTGAAGTAGGGAACGGAGACGTACGCCCCGTTGCCACAGTTGCTGTACCATCACTGCAGCTCGAGCCACTGGTTCGGCTCCTCAGTGAAAAACAATAGTGCGTGGTGATCACTTCCGCTTTATACCTGCGCAGCGGGGCGGGGTGAGATATGCAAAGCACGTACGCCAATGTTCATTGGCCCGTTTTTTATATCTCGAAGCTGATAGGGGCTCCCAGAAGTGATGCCAATTCGTCGGTACAACGTACGTCTCCTTTTCCTCCTTCAGGGAACGAGGGTTACATACGTAACCGAGATGTTTTGGTGTAGGTTCATGTTTCATGTTTTTAAGTTCATCATGTTCACTGTCATGTTGTCATGCACTTCCTGGTTTTGTCATGTGTTCCCGTGTCATGTGACTCTATTCTCTCATGTGTTCCTGCCTCGCGTTCCTGTGTCATGTTGTCATTGGTTTATGGGTTAATCATTGTTCACAGATGTCCCTTGTCTTGCCGTTAGCCTGTGTGTATTTAAGTCCTCATGTTTGCCATAGTCTTTGTCAGTTATTGACTTGATTATGATTATGATGAAATAAAACTGCACTTGGGTTCTTAACCTTGCCTCCAGTGGATATGTTACAATGTATATGTATGTATATGTACATATAATGAAGTTGCTATTGTAAAAGGCAGTTGATCTTGTCCATTTTAATCTTGACAAAATAATTGAAGTGCTTTAGATTCAGTGCTAGATACTAATTGTCATTTTGTCTGGGAGAAAACAAAAGTAAACAATGCTTCTTTCTCAGCTTTCTCAAGCTGCAAATGACTTCTCATCCTGACAGACAGAAGGAAATGATAGTTACATAATATCATGATACATTGTTAATCATTTCCAGAGCCCCTGGTTAATTGGGTTGTTAGCATTAAGCCTTTAACCTCCTTTTAGATAAATATATTTTTATTGAGATAAATGTGTAAATGCATTTTAAAAGTATATAAATTATCCAAAACATTGATCCCTGTGAGTTTGTTTGATGCTTGTCCCATACTTCTGTATGAAGACTATAAAGGTTTATCAGCCTTGTTCCTGAGATCAAGCACTAAAGTCTGGCAGGGGATATGAGATCTGTGATTTCTAAAGCCCCAGTTGGTTGCTGGTTCCACATTACGCTAAAGTGTGCCTGACAGACTCATGTCACTCCAAACCATTTGACTAGTCAAGCAGGAGCACAAAAAAAGGATATTTCAAAACTCACATTCTGAATTTCTTTGTATTGACAAAACATTGTTCAATATACAGGGTTAAAATGACATGTTCTCCATGGTATAATTCCTTTTTGAGTTAACTATCCCTTTAAGGCATTCATGTCTGACCATTTCGTTAGGAATTTGTTTAAGTGGAGAGATGAGAGTGACTGAAATAATATTGGACCTTTGTTAGAGGGCCTATGGGGTTGTTTTAATTGAGATATATAAAAAAAGTTGAGTTTCCAAGGACACTTCACAGTCAGAACTGACTCAAAGTCATTGTCTAAAGTAAACAAGATGGACATAATCACCAGTTTCCTCATTTGCGTTTTTTTTGGTATTTTATTTATTTATTTGGGTGATGGGTAGGAAAATTAGAGAATATGATGAATAATGAATGCAAATATGAGCAAGACTTTTGGGAAATTTCCACTGACATGATTATATTAACAGAAGCCGAAGTGGTTAGAAGATTTGACCACGAAGCAAATGAATAGCATGAACCCATTTGCCTATTGTATTGAAGCCAGACCGACAAATCGGTGTCACATTCATTTGTTTTTACAAAGTCACATGCGTTATAGAGAAGCCTAGATAATTTGCATTTGAAACATTATCTTAAAACATGGACACACTTTAGGAGAACTATTATGTTCTCGCAGAAAGCGGTGACCAGCACAACCTGTTCTGGGCTTTGACCTATCTCTAGTAAGAGCCCATGGGATCATGGGGATCAGGTTCCAAACGATCATATGGATTTGCCTGTACTGCTGCCATGCAAATGACCTGAGCAATTCAAATAATCTCTTGAATCCATTGCATTTGAAGTGCTGGTTTCCAATTTCAGTGTGTTTAGGACATGGTTTCATATGATACAACTGCACTCTAAAAAGTGCCGGACAAACCCACCCATTGGTTTTCATTTTTAAACCCAACAATTGGGTTTGTCTATATTTGACCCAAACAAGAGTTGTAACAACCCAGCATTTTTTATGTATTATTATTATCTGTTGCACAAAACCATAAATTATCCATTTACTCTGTCCAATCGCATGCTGTTAAAGTTTATGTACACCCATTAGTCCATAACACCCCCCCCCCCCCCAATAATTTGTTTTTTCTAATATATTTGAATGCTTTTGATACACAACTACACAGTATGTCTGGACTGTAAAACTAGTTCAAATGCATTGGTGAACTAATAGACTTAATTACAAGTAATCTGGGAAACACCAATACAGTCGAACAGGAACTAATTTCACAGTCCAGCAGCTGTAGTGCATTCTGAGAAATGATATGCACCACCCTGGTCATCACTTTCATACTTCATTTATTCTGTCTCTAAAGTTATTATTGTGTTCTGGAATGAATTAATCTCATTAGCCTCATAGGTAAATGTCCTGTTTTGAAGGTCTTAAATGATCACTTTTTGTGTGGCTGAGTTGCGGTGTCCAGATGTTTGTATCCGTCTTGCTGTGCCACATAGGTATGGAGCCTGAAAGCTGTTATCTTAACAAATGCCATCTGGAAGTATTTGGCAGCTCATGTGATTAAGTATCATATCACGGCTAGCAGCAGTAAAGATAAGCATTGAGTGACGCTGGTTCATGTTTGATGCGTCTAAACAATGACGGTCTCTGAAAACTCAAAAATGCTTCTTGCACATACATGGATGCGGTTTGTAGGAATCAGTGTTATTTTATTTTTATTTATATTGTTTTTATTATTATTTAGAACATGTTATTTTGTTTTTCTTTGTTTTAGTAATTTTGTTGTTTATATTTCTATTAAATTTCATTCATTTTTCTGGACAGTAACATTTTTTTAGTACAATTTTTAGGTGTATTTTATTGCAGTGTTTTGATTTAGGTAAACTTAGGTAAATTTTTTCCTTCACTCCATTTTTAAAGCATAATATATGGCCATTCCTTACTAGCTTTGAAATGTATAACTCAAAACCTGATAGCAAATTCAAAATTGAATGAATGAGCCAATTCTTTTCAACAATCCATTCAAACCAGTTCACAGTTTCAACTGAACAATTCATTAGTGAATTCTACTGATCTGATTGCAGAAGTTAACAACTCAGTCACATCTTAAGCGTTATCATAACAACTGGCTTTCTGTGCACATATAAATGTAAAATTGAATTGGTCTTGTCAAAAATATTGCCATAAACTGACTCATAATTCACAATAATGTCAAAACTGAAGTCTAACCTATTTACGCTTTATCCTATCTGTGTGTCTGGGACATTAGATCCCTCCTCTCTCTTTAAATAGGTGTTTTTAACAGGAGGATGGAGTCAAATAATGAAAATATAATAAATGCTAGTCTTTATAGAACTGTGCTTTTATTTTTTTACACTTGCAGTATTCAAACGACTGGGGTTAATACGATTTTTTGGTAACACTTTATTTTAAGGTTCAGTTATTAACTATTAACTAGTTGCTTATTAGCATTCATATTACTACGATATTGGCTGTTTATTAGAACTTATAAAGCGCATATTAATGCCTTATTCTGCATGACCATATTCTACATCCCTTAATCCTACCCAATACCCAAACTTAAATGCTACACTGTAAAACATTTTTTTTGGTTTTTGTTGGTTTAACTTTAAAAAGTAAGTAACCTGGTTGCCTTAAAATTTTGAGTTGATACAATGAAGGAAATTTGTTTAATAAATAAAAACTCAAAATACAATTTGCCATGTTTCACTGCATCATCAGAAATAAAACACACACAATTACTCAATATGCTTACAAAATATTTTAATAATATTTTAATAAAGGTTGTCAAATCTCAAAAAATGTTCATTGTATTAACTCAAAATTTTAAGGCAACCAGGTAACTTTTTTCTAAATATTTTTTTACAGTGTACAAAAACTACCTGATTTTTCTCTTATTCGAAGTCTCTTATGCATAGCCTGCATTTATTTGATCAAAAATTCAGTAAAACTGTAATCTTACTTCAATACAATTTCAAATTTCAATTTTAATGTTTTATAATGTCATTTTTTCCTGTGGCAAAGCTTAGTTTTCAGCATCAAAAATAACAGTATTGTAATTGAATATATATTTAAATTATCATGATAAATAAACATTCTGTCACTTTTGATCAATTTAATGCATCCTTGCTGAAAAAAAGTATTAATTTCTTTCCAAAAATGTTTGAAGAGTAGTATCAGTACATTTAAAAGTTTAAAATTTTACTGGAGCAATATTTCTTCTTTGCATCTATATTTTAAGTCAAGTACAGGGTTTGTGTACTTTGTCCTATGTTGCTGTGGATGATATCCCACAATACCATTTAAGCGTTTTAGCTGTAGATATAGCACTCGAAAGAGGTGAAGAAGTTCCGAAATGTCAGGTTTTCTTTCTTTCTTTTTTGTCAACTTACAGCAACAACAAAAATTGTCTGAAAATATTTTTAATTTTGATTGCCAATCATAAAATTTGTGAAGATGAGAAAGATGTGTGTTTTTTTTAAACCACAATGGGAACTAACAATCCAAACCAAACACATACATGTACACATCGAGAGACATACTCCCTTTTTATCTTAGATCGTCTGATTCAGCACTTTGTAGCTTCATTGATTGAACAGCAGCTTTAATAGCTTTCAAATACCGCAACCTATCTGGAGAGGAGCTTTGAAGCATGAAGAGAGATGGACCTCTAAAGATTAACTTGGTACTGCTCACCTAAAGCATAGCCGTTTTAGTGACGCTACTCTGCATCTGTCGATCGTCCTCACACTGGCAGTGACTGTAGACCAGTAATGTGCACACACACACATAACCTGCCTAGTAGTGAACAGGTGTCACTGTCCAATACTAGACAGGTTCCAACTCAAACTATTTTACGGTTTTGTCAATTAGTAGCTGATTTACATTGTATTCATACTAATTTTAACTTTAAATGAATTTGTGCTTGCACCCCACTAATGGTTAAGTGTAGGTGGACGATTTATTTTACAAATTGGGTGCTTACACTTATTTCTGAAAATAATATATTTTCACTGTGTAAATGTTTTCTTATGAGAATGGGCCGGCAGGTTCATGCGTGTCCTTCACAACCTTCGATTTCTGAGGCGTTTTGACACCTACCATCATTGGCCCCAACATCCATTGATGGCGATTTCACACCTAGTGTTCTACTTCTACATTGGAATAAAGGTGTTGACGGTGTGAAAATTGTATTGTGGTCAGTTACCTGTGTTGACCTACACGTAGTCCCCTCGTCCCTGTCACTGCCTCACAAAACCCTGGTGGGCTGTGATAACAGACCTCGAAGTACAAATGAGACCTTAGGCATTGAGCTTGTGGGCTTTGCTGGTGTTTTGTGTGGCATTTTGTCTTCAGGGTTTTCCAGGGCATACTAGAGTTCTTTCCGTGGCCGGAACCGCTACGGGACAGTGGAGCGAGGGGACGGTGCACTTTCCAGGGTCACTTTGGCTTGCCTTTACCAAAGACTCACACACATTCAAAAGCAGGAGCGAAATAAAAGGCAACCTTGGGAGCAGGAGAGCAGCATATGGTGTTTGAGTGCTCTCATTACACTCAGTTCCTCTCACTTTCTCTGGCATCCACAAGGGTCCTTCAATTTACCACACTTGCACTCTGCAACAAAGAGCCCTTCTTTTGTGTGGCCACCTAAAAGCAGTCTCTTACCCTCTAAATCCCATTTTATGTCGCTCACCATTGAAACAAAAGACACAGGCGGTGCACACTCTCAAGCACACCAAGCGCTCAAGCAGCAGGCTTCTCGCAGCTAAATTTCATGATTAGATTTGGTGTGATACACTGAGCTTCCAGGCGTGCTGTGTTTATCTCCATGTGACAGGACACTGGACATGAGGTGGACATGGGAAACAGTGGGGTTGACTTCATCCTCAGTCTGGTCTCGGCTCTCTCACGAGATCCCGTGAGAAAGCAACTGATAATTGGTTGAAATCCCAGCAGGCGGAGGTGCTGGTTTAATCTTGTGTGTGTGTGTAATCCCAACGCCTTGTCTGGCACTGATAGGTCCACACCAAACCTGAAGCGCCCCCTGAGCTCCTGAGGCATACGGCTTCAAAGAATGCGGGGGAAAAATCATGCGTGTCTGAGAGGGAGAGAAGCCATACGTTTGTATTGGAGAAGATAGATGACATTTTAAAAGTGGAACTGCTTGATTTTCTTAATGTTTACAGTAGCTTGAAAGTAAAAGGTAGGAAAAGAAAGTGAAATTAAATTTAAGCTTTCGGTACCATCCACCTTTTTCTTGAATCTTTTGCCTGGAGGCAAGGTGAATCCTTACTGTTCCAACACACTAATTCTATATTTCTGTAATTTTGCTTGTACTAATAAAACAGGTGTGTGTGTGTGTGTGTGTTTGTGTCTGCTGTACCTACTTATTATATTTTGGGTATAAATTTGTCTCCAGAAGTGAGCTAAGCATGACAAAAGAGCATATAAATAATAAAGTGTGGGGCCCTGTTTACGCCTCGAATTAAAGGACAACTCCGGCGAATTTTTAAGTTTATCTTGATCGTTATATGTTTGTGAGTACAGAAAAAAAAAACGAACCGGATTGGTCCTTGCTACACGGAGTTATTACAGTTAATGCCCAGAGCCCCCCCTCAGCTGAAACGGCGCTTTGGGGGCGTGAGTTTATGTGAGGATGCGCGTGAGTGTATGTGAGGATGCATGTGAGTCTAAGTGAGGATGCGCGTGTGAGTGTGTATGTGAGGATGCGCGTGTGAGTGTGTATGTGAGGATGCGTAACGCATAAACGTAACGGGAGTCTTTGTGCCTCTTAACAGACACAAAATGTAATTAAAATGTCCGTTCAACATGAACAGGTCCCTGACATGACAACGATATGCGTTCAGCCCCTTAGCCTTGTTTAAATTCACCTGTTTTAGCCGGCTAGCTGTGTCTTGCGCTGAAGTCCTGTGGGAACGCAGCGGTAGCCGGAAAGTCGAGAAGAGCATCATGTTTATGAAGAGGCTCTGCTCATCGGCTCGTCGGTCCTCAGTATTGAACGTGTCCGAGAGCTCTAGTTTTCGATTCTGTACTGCTGATCCAATGAGGACCGCTGCTCATGAGTTCATCAGATCTCTCAGCAAAATATGACTTAGTTCAGTGAACGGTTGGAGTTACAACATATAATTCAAGATATTAGATTATTTATATACGGAGGGACTGTCACTCATGTCAGAAAGTGAGTAACTAAAGTAACGTGTGTGGTCAATGCTGATTTGAGACGCGTACCGTTTTGAACGATTCAGTCCAATTTGGTGAACTGGTTCGACCAGTTCACTAAAAAGAACCGGTTCAAAAGAACCGGTTAAAATTAACGATTCGATCATTTTCGAACCAATTCGACCAATCCGGTTCGTTTTTTTCCCCTATAGACTGTACTCGATATAACGATCAAGATAAACTTAAAAATTCGAGTTGTCCTTTAAGGTGAGTTTTGGTTGATCAGATCACAATTAGATAAGGGAGACACATACCTGTTCCTGATCCATCTCTTGTCCACTTTCAACTAGTTCTGATTTCTGATTCCTGATTTCTTTGAGGGGAGTGTCTATGGGCGGATAAATGTGTGGGCTTTTTCAGATTTTTCGATCTAATTGACAAAATTGACCCACGCAATTTACATATGAATGTACCACACTGAAAAAAGTATAACTTTAGTGTTGTTCGTTTAATGTGTATTTTCTCATTGAAATAGCTTAATTTTTTTAATTTTTTCATGTCAAGTAAACATTTTAGCTTAGATTTATGGTTCAATCCATTTTTTTACATTGACAGAATCTAAATGGGCAGCGGGACATTAAACTGAATTTATTAATTTGATCAGAGCATTTTTTTTTTAGATTAAGCAGGATTTGCACATGCGCATTGTTGACTTGCAGATCCCGCTCTCTGTGGTTCAAAAAAAAAAAAAAAAAAAAAGTCTGAGAAGTTGAGAACTGTCTGAGAAGAACACAGCACGAACTTGAGCGGTGGCCGTGACGATAACGTTACATTTCAACGGACGTCAGACCCATCCAGCCAGGCTCCGAGACAGAACTACGAGGAACATTGATAAGGTAAGAGAAACTTTGTCTAACTTACCGTTAACGTTTTTACCTCACGTATATCTGACGGGACTTGAGTCTGGCCGTAATTTCAGCGCTGACGCTTGATAGCGTGTAAATTAACTTTTAAGATAGCACTCGAAATGTTCGTAATCTTTATTCAAACTATAACGTTCGGTTATTTTAGCCCCTCATTGGGCGGGTGAGTAATAACCTAAATGCATGCAAACTGTCTAAATTCATTTTGTGGGGGCATTGACCGTGTCAAGGGAAAGAGTTAACAATAACATTTCTCGAAACAAGTGCAGTTATAGCCTATATAAGCTACAATATTTTCTGCTTAACTTTTATTAGACTCCAGTTCAAAAGAAAAGTGTGTTTTTTCGCTGAGCACATTCTCTGCAGTCCGAGCGCGCTGAAGCGCTTGCTCATATATCTGAGGTAAATCATTAACACCATCACTGCTTACAGTATTGAACTAAATACATTACAATCGCCTAAAACGAATAAGCAGGTTACTTTTCGGAAAAAGAGTGCTCCCGAGTCTGTGTTTCTCACAGTTTGCGTGAATCGCGGCACAGTTCCACACACACACAAAATACTGGCAGTTCAATAGTGAAACTCGCAGCTCTTAAAGGGGCCACACTCTATTCCAGCTCTTAAAGGGTTAGTTCACCCAAAAATGAAATTAATGTCATTAACTCCTCACCCTAATGTCGTTCCTTACTTTTAAGACCTCCATCTTCACACACAGTTTAAGATATTTTATATTTTAGTCCCAGAGCATATGCAGTCAATGCCCACTTTACTGTCCATTTCCAGAAAGCTAATAAAAACATAATCAAAGTAGTCCATATGTGACATCAGTTGGTTGATTAGATTCTCTTGAAGCATCGAAAATACATTTTGGTCCAAAAATATCAAAAAGACTTTATTCAGCATTGTCTTCTCTTTCGTGTTCCTAAAAAAAGATTAAAACGGTTCGTGAATCAGTGAATTGATCAATGATTCGGATCGCCAATGTCACGTGATTTCAGCAGTTTGGGAGTTTGACACGCGATCCGAACTGCTGAAATCACGTGACATTGGCGATCCGAATCATTGATTAATTCACTGATTCATGAACCATTTTAATCTTTTTTTGAGGAACACGTCGTAGATTGAAAGTCATAGTTTTTGTGATACTTGGACCAAAATGTATTTTCGATGCTTCGAGATTCTAATTAACTAACTGATGTCACATATGGACTGCTTTGATGATGATTTTATGAAAGTGAATGTTTTAGGTCGGCATATAGCAGAGAATAGAATGGGCACACGACTACTCGTTTACGTATGGCATTTGCCATACCCTGGCATTCCACATTTTTAGACCTAACTGTTGATTCACTAATGAGTTGTTGTTGTTGTTGTAATTTAGTACGGTTGTGCTGGGGATTCTGTTTTGTGTTCACCATCTTCTAAACTTATTTCTGTATGCTCTACTTTTAAGATCAATTTAAGTTCATGCGAATTACAACAGTTCCTTTGGTGACAAGTTGGATTACAAGTTCTTGGTGCAGTTGGACAAGCACTCCACCAAACTGTTGGAGGTCATCAGGAGCAAGGGAGGAGTCCACCAGGACATTGCAGGTTTTAGATGAGGTATCTATGAATTTGATAATCAGTGGGATCCATGGCTGAATAGTGTTTTTTTTTTTTTTTTTTTTGGTAATTGTTTAATTTTAATTCATAGTTATTGTTCTTACTCAGACTGCAGACATCACCATCAGAAGAGAATGCATCCTCAAATCTCTGATCTACCTCGGCGAACCTTTTGCGCACCTTTTCAAAGAATACCAGGTAAGGGCATCTCTCTCACTTGCTCACACAAATAACACCTACAGACTAACATGGTCATAGTCTAGGTTTTCCTAGCCACTTTTAATAAATAGGGGTGTGATGAGAAACTCAGCTCACAAGATGAGATTTTAACACTATTTATGAGAAATCTTTGATGCTGAATTTTGAGCTGTGAACACTTAGACCATGTCCAGACGTACCAAAACAATCTTTTTTTTCCTTGTCTTCCCTGGAACACTGTCAAAATAAGTGTGTCCAAAGGAATCCATTTGCAAATGACTTAACACCTATATGCTATGTAAAATCCATGCCTGGTCCTCTCTCTTCCTTCACTGTCGTCGCTCCTCCTTTTATTCTCCCTTCACTCCTCTGTGAAAGCTCTGAGACCAGTGTGACGTGCAGTTGGCACTGATCATCCAATTACTTACCGGCTTCGCTTTGCTCTCACTCGTCACGCGCCTATTCAAGTTCAGTTTAGAGTGTGTAAGAGCTGAAAATGGGAGAGTTCTGAAACTATAATGTACTTATTTTCTCTTTCTTTTTTATGCAGGAAAATGAGATTGAAGAACTGGAGCAAACAACCATGGCGATCTTTATCACTGGGAAAGAGGATCCTCTTCATCCACCAAAAGACATTAAAATTGTCATTGAAGGATCAGAGGTCCGGAACCTGCTTGCTATATTGCATACAAATAGGTTATATTTAAAGGTTTAGTTCGCCCAAAAACGAATATTCTGTCATTAAAGGTCCCGTTCTTCGCAATTCTATCTTTCAAACTTTAGTTAGTGTGAAATGTTGCTGTTAGAGCATAAATAATACCTGTAAAATTATAAAGCTCAAAGTTCAATGCCAAGCGAGATATTTTATTTAACAGAAGTTCCCTTTCAAAGCCTACAGCGAACAGCCGGTTTGGACTACACCGCTGCACTTCCTGCTGTAATGACGTCACTAGAACCGTTTGTTGACTAACGCTCCGCCCACAAGAACACGCAAAATAGGGGGCGTGGTCTCGTTGCTCTCCTACGTGGAGAAGAGCGCGCATTCAGCGCTTGCATCGCCCCGTTATGGTAAGAGGCGGGACCTTTCCGGGCAAAGTGCGCTAAGCTGCTGTCCAATCACATCACGGGAAGCGCTGGCCCAATCAGAACTCTTTATGGGTCTTAAGAGAGAGAAATGACATTGGTGTCATTAAAGGCCTGTCTGAGCCATCGGATTTCAACTAAAATATCTTCAATTGTGTTCCGAAGATGAACAGAGGTCTCACGAGTGTCGAACAACATGAGGATAAGTGATTAATGACAGAATTTTTATTTTTGGGTGAACTAACCCTTTAAATGTAGAGCTTACAGCTCTGTATCAGAAACTGATGCAGTGTTCACTGTTCACTGTCTGAGGAGCAGTTCCAGGATTTGTCTCTGGTGTTCAGCTGAAAGAGACTGTTCATCATATACATTTATGGACATGAAATACATTTGTATCTTAATATTTTAATTGTATTTTAGGATGTTTTATGGCGAACTGTGTTGTCAGGACAAACATTCCTAATTTAATATTACTACTAATGTGATGTCATCAAGTGGTGATTTGATTATTTGTAACAAATTTGTATTTTTGTGTGAAGCAGACTGTTCTTCATACATGTGAACATGTTCATTGAACAATAAATATAAATGTGTTCTAAAGGAAAGTGTTATGATAGTCATTGATCAAAATGTTTTAAAAGCTTTTTTTTTGTTTTGATTATACATTTTAAATAATGACATCTTGATTTGAGACAACCTAAAATAATTAATTTACTTTGGCCTATAAATATTACTTTGTTTTAATTTAAATAATTAGTTTATCCCAACATAAAATAATGATTTGTTAGTTTGATCCAATTTAAAATAATTAGTTTGTTCCAATCTAAAATAATTAGTTTGATCAACCTTTAAAAAGTGGTTGCATGGATTTAAACTTTTCAAATTAAACTAAATTAAATTATTTACTTGAGTCAATGTAAAATATTTCGTGTGATCGATTACTTCAATTTTTTTAAGTTGATCCAAGGGTTTTATTTTTTCAGTGCAGTGACTACAGAAAAATAGCTTCAGCTTTCGTTTTTTCTGCTCTGACAGCCGCAAGACCACAGCGAATGTGGAATGAGTGAGTTAGAAATCAGAAATGGTGAGAGAACATTGAGATTTTACATTTGTCCTCCTCAAACCAAACTTGGTCTTCAACCGACAAAGTTTAAATCCCATCTGGCTAGTACGTTTCCCATAATGTTTCCGCATTAGGTCAGTAGGCGGAGAGTAGGCAGTTTTGAGCACATTCGACACGAGCGTTTACACTACGGTCAAATGTGTTTTCAACTACCTCTGGAAGTGGTTGAAAGTTGACATCAAAATGTTTTAGATCCCGTTTACTCCTGTATTTAGTGTTATCCACTTGTAATCCAATCAATACCAAGTGTAAACAGGACTTTTGTGTATTAATGATAGGCCTATTCTATAATTTACAGCAAGATATCAGGAGTGTAAAAAGCTAAGTAGTTGAGTAACTGAGTTGTGTAGCAGCTAGAGTACTTTTCTTTGTGAAGCTTGAAGAGGTTATCATCTCAGTATAGAGTTCAGCACATTGACATCTGACATGGTTCTTTTTAAAGTTTTAGATTCTGTGGTGGGTTAGATGTAGAAAAGTTCACTATTTTAGTTTTTAGCTTAGCATAGTTGTGTTATTTTTGTTGCTCTGCGCCTGCATAGTGTAGCTACCTCTCCTGTTTGCCTGTTTTTGGTTAGAAATAATATGAGAGCCTAAATGAGCTCTACTGCCTCAAGTTCCTTCCTTAAACTAGCTAAACATCCCATGGATTGGGTCTGTTCTGCTGTCTCTGGGTTGAACGTGACCTTTCTGCTGAACTGTCACAGCACAGGCCTGTCAGTGGTGTTGTTCAGGGCTGTCAGTGTTCTAGAATAGAGTAGGAGTTTGCAGGATCCATTCCTGGATATGGCTTGGTAATGAGCGATAGCTGCATTTGGCTTGGTTTACTGGCAGCCCACGTTAGATAAATGGGGATCCTGACTGCCCGACGCAAGCAGGCTCAGCCTACAAGCTGCCAATAGGGATCAGGTTGCATTATGAAATTAAAAATATGCACACTATTATTGCTTGTATTTTAATACAAGGTGCTACTGGTTCTGCCCCTCCATTTGCACTTGGAGACAATTCACAACAGCATGACAACAGTAGAGCTTTCTATATGGTTGTGATTCCTGTGATATTACCAAAATAATAGCTATGAGTTGTAGTTAGCTTTGGAAAGTTTTGACTCATTTGGAAAGTGTGCTGTTTGTGCTAGTTACTTAAATAAAACACTTTCTTACACACACACACACACACACACACACACACACACACACACACACACACACACACACACACACACACACACACACACACACACACACACACACACACACACACACACACACACACACACACACACACACACACACACACACACACACACACACACTCATTTGTTTTTGTGAAATGTGGGGACATTCCATAGGCGGTTTTTGGTTTTTATGGTTATGGTTTTTATACCGTACAAACCATATTTTCTATTCCCTACACTGCCCCTCTCCCTAATCCTACCCATCACAGGAAACAGTCTGCATTTTTACTTTCCAAAAAAAAAAAACCCTCATCCTGTATGATTTACAATGGGGATATGGCCAATGTCCTCAAATTTCATTCTCTCCTTGTAATACCTATGTCATACCTATGTCATTATACACATTTGTGTCCTCATATTTCATAAAAACATGCCCACAAATATATTTTACCAGAACCTTTTATACTGTATATTCTATCCCCCTACACTAAACTTTTTGGTACAAAAACAAATTAATTATTATTATTATTATTATTATTATTATTATTATTATTATTATTATTATTACTACTACTACTACTACTACTACTACTACTACTACTGCTTCTGCTGCTGCTGCTGCTGCTGCTGCTGCAAATTAAAATTAATTATTACAATTTTAGAATATTATTGTAAATTGAAATCTATCCATCTATCTATCTATCTATCTATCTATCTATCTATCTATCTATCTATCTATCTATCTATCTATCTATCTATCTATCTATCTATCTATCTATCTATCTATCGCTTATTTTTTATGCACAGAGGGCTTTTTTGGCTGAGAAACTTGCTTTTTAACCAATACTTTCCTTATCGTATCCCACTCCAACCCTCCCCCAACTCAGTGGCATAACTTAAGTTAACATTCAAGGAAATCACAGGGATGCAAATCAATCTCATTCTATGGTCTTGTAGCCCTTGAGCCTCACAATGATGGGGGAGCTTAACGACTCAATACATCAATATGAATCTTCCAGCAAAAGGTACTTAACCCAAGCAGAGGGACAGTAGTATTTGAAGGGAAATCCACTTGACACATTATAGAAGACATAAGGTCATGTGTAGGGGGCATGGCCATCTCAAACAAACAGGATGAGCCTATTAGGTCATTGAAAGGAGCTGAGAGAGGAGTTAGTTTGATGTGCTTGTCAAAAGAAGCATGTGATGTTGGAGTTTGCTCTAAAATACCACTAAAAATGACTGTTTAGTGACTTGCCCTGACTCCTTACCCACCACACACACCCAGCCTGTTTGTACCTGTCCCTGTTCCCCAGACTCTGTTCCATGTTTTCGCTGAAAGCTGCTATCCTGCTCTCTAATTACACTATAGCTCCCTCACACAGCTTTCTCGCCACGACTGATTGTCTCTTCCATCTCCCCATTCTCAGAGGTTTTATTCTGTCTGTCACACACCCACACTCTCACTGTACGCACACAGGACACACACTTAAGCCCCATCTACGACCCAGCAGAGGTGCAGAGGCTGACATTTCGCCCACCGAGCGGTCAATTAAAGGAGAAATCCATGGCATTTATCCTTAAATGTAGACCTCTATCATATAATGATGCTAACCCCTACAGACAATAGGTATATGCACACACTCGCGTACACAAACAATTACATCTAAATTTGGCAATATGTTTGCATTTATTGTCTTCTTTTATCCTCTCTTTCATCTGCTCTCTCCCTTTTCTCTATGACTTTCTGCACACAGGAATATTTCATCTAAAACTGAAAATTCAGTCATCATTTACTCATTGTTATGTTTTATCCTCAGTGGATCACAAAAGGTCTCTGTTTTGTTTACTATTTTCCACATCTTCTGAAGCCATATGATAGCTTTGTGTGGTGGACAGATTTAAGTCATTATTTCCTGATCCCTTCACTGAGCTGTTAAAGTTTCATCCAAAATGAAAATTGTCATCATTTACTCACCATCAAGCTGTTTTAAACCTGTATGAGTTTCTTCCTACCCACATACCCACTGTTGGCGCTTTCGTTGGCGGATGCACTGCAATGCACTGTGTATTCTGACACCTTTCTATCAGAACCAGCATTAACTTCTTGAGCAATTTGAGCTACAGTAGCTCGTCTGTTTGATCGGACCACACGGCTTGCCTTCGCTCCCCACGTGCATCAGTGAGCCTTGTCCGTCCATGACCCTGTCGCCGGGTTCACCACTGATCATTCCTTGGACCACTTTTGATAGATACTGACCACTGCAGTTTGGGAACACCAAACAAGAGCTGCAGTTTTGGGGAAGCTCTGAACCAGTCGTCTAGCCACCACAATTTGGCCCTTGTCAACTTGTTCAAATCCTTACACTTGGCCATTTTTCCTGCTTCCAACACATCAACTTTGAGGATAAAATGTTCACTTGTGTAACTAATATATCTAATATATCCCACCTATATATTAGTATATTAGTAACTAATATGTCTAATATATCCCACCCACTAACAGGTGCAGTGATGAAGAGATAATTAGCCAATTAGCCAATCAGCCAATCAGCCAGCAGCCATATCACCCTGTAGCCCAAGCCTGGTTTCCCACTGAAGCTAAGCAGGGCTGAGCCTGGTCAGTACCTGGATGGGAGACCAACTGGGAAAACCAGGTAGCTGCTGGTAGAGGGGTTAATGCTGTGTGTGGGTCCTAACACCCCAGTATAGTGATGGGGACACTTTACTGTCAAAGAGCACCGTCTTTCGGATGAGACGTTAAACCGAGGTCCCAACTCTCTGTGGTTGTTAAAAATCCCAGGATGTCCTTCGATAAAGAGTAGGGGTGTAACCCCGGCATCCTGGCAAAATTTGCCCATTGGCCCCTGTCCATCATGGCCTCCTAATAATCCCCATATCCTGATTGGCTTCATCACTCGGTCTCCTCTCCACCATAAGCTGGTTTGTGGTGAGCGTTCTGGCGCAATATGGCTGCCGTTGCATCATCCAGGTGGATGCTGCACATTGGTGGTGGTTGAGGAGATTCCCCCCTTCTATATGTAAAGCACTTTGAGTGCCTTGAAAAGCGCTATATAAATGTAACGAATTATTATATTATTTATTAGGGGCCAAGCACCGAAGGTGCGGAGGCACCTATTGAAATCGTTAGTGTTCCTATTATTAGGGGCCAAGCACCGAAGGTGCGGAGGCACCTATTGAAATCGTTAGTGTTCCTATTATTATTATTCTGCTTCTTCTTCTTCTTCTTCTTCTTCCGCCATAGGAGTCTCTGGCAGCCCATAGAACCGTATGGTAAAAAGTTGTGAAATTTGGCACACTCATAGAGGCCAGTCTGAGCTGTCACTATAGCAAATTTGGTGCCTCTAACTCAATCCCTCTAGCGCCACCACCTGTCCAAAGTTTCACTCATATTTATGCTTATAACTTTTGACCCCTAAGGGCTAGAAACAAAATTCTTTTTTCATCGGATTCCTTGGCTCAAGCCGATTCGATTTCACCCTATGATGTCATTTTCCGGTATGCAAATTTTCCCGCCATTTTGAATTTTCTGAAAAACCTACTTTTTCGAACTCCTCCTAGGCCGTTGCTCCGATTTTCACGAAAATTGAAACAGATCATCTTCAGAGCATGTTGACAAAAAGTTATGGAATTCAAGTTGATTCGTCCAATCGTTTTCAATAAACGCACAAACAAATTTTACGTGGAGGTTGCAAAAACACACTAAAGGCTATATCTCCGCAACGCTTTATCGTATTCAAACCAACCTTGGTACATGTCATCACAAGCATGACTTGAAGCAACATGCAGCGTTTCGGCGCAGCGCCACCTACCTGTCTGGAGATACGAAAAATGCCTATTTTGGCTTATAACTTCTGAACCGTTTATCCAAAAATCATAAAATTGGTCTCATTAGATTCAGGGCGTCATGCCGAGTCTACTGATATCCAATTTTACCATGTCGGCCATTTTGGATGTCGGCCATTTTGAATTATGTGCAAAAATGCTGTATTTTATGAACGCATGAACAGATTGTTATGAAACTTGGTATGGGTCATCACCACGATGCCCTGAAGTAGCCTGAGAAGTTTCGAAACAGCGCCACCTAGTGGAGAATTTTTTTTTTCAAACGCTTATAACTTTGGGTGTGGTTGACATATTTTGATGGGAGTGTGTTTTTTGGTCTCCTGAATCCTTGCCGACTCCAACGATACCAGACTTGCCAGGTTTCGGCATATGGTTTGCGCAGAGTTGTAATTTAGTGCTTAAAAAACATTTGCTGATATCTTCGAAACCGCTAGTCCGATCGAGACGAAACCAGCCTCAGAAGTTCGGAAACATAGGTCGATAGCTATACGCTAATGCCCAAATCTCAAAATATTGATAGTAAGGGGTAGTAAAATCCAATCAAAGTCAGGTGTCAGTCATTTTTTACGTGTTTTTTCATATAAATGTCTATAACTCCAAAACAAAATGAAATATTTTCACCAAACTTGACACACATATGTATGGGCTCACTACGAGGACACATAAAAAAATTGGTGGGATTGTGCCTCTTGGTGGCGCTATAATAAAACAAAACATGAAATTCCCATTGACTTCAATGCAGTATTACGGTTTAAAATGCTAATGCTATAATTTAAGAATGCACTAGTGTATCATTACAAAACTCGGTATGTGTCTTCCGCTCTATGTCCCGAAGATATTCAAAAAGTTTCGGGGCAGCGCCACCTTGTGCTCAAAAGTTGTAATAAAATGTACAAAAATGCTAATAACTTTTGATTAAATTAGCCTATTGTAATGAGACTGGTCATAATACATTCATTGGCTCATGCCGAGAAGATAGATACCAATTTTGCCATATTTTGCAAACATATCTGTGCTCCATCTTGTTATTTGTTAAAAATCTACTTTTTCAAACTCATCCTAGACCGTTTGTCCGATTTTCACCAAAATTGATCCGTATCGTCTTCAGACCATGCTGACAAATACTTATGGATTTCGGATTGATAGACAAAACAGTTTTCATATACCACTGCAACAGAGTTGAGCCATGATGCAAAAATTACTCTTGAGGCTGTATCTCTGCAATGCTTTGACATATTGACACCAAACTTTGCATGTGTCATTGTCATCTCAATCTGACTAAACCACATCAGTTTCGTAACAGTGACACCTATTGGTCGAAAGTGATAAACCATTAAACCATTATTATTGACTGTATTTAAAATTTGACTGCTATTTTGCCTAAAATCAACTTAATAGGTCCTTAATGGCTCATTGTTGCAGTTGGCTTGAGACTTCCAGCCATGCTGGCATGTCTTGTCTTCTTCTTTGCGCTTGGCCCCGATAATGGCTGCTTGCAGCTATATTTATTATTATTATTCTTCTTCCGCTCACAAGTCAATGGCAGCCCATAGAACCGCTCGCGGGAACATGATGAAATCTGGCACACATATAAAGGACAGTCACAACTGTAAATTTATCAAATTTTGGGTCTCTAACTCAATCCCTCTAGCGCCACCAACTGTCCAAAGTTGCGCTCATGTTTATGCTAATAACTCTTGAACTAAAAGGGCTAGAAACAAAATCCAAATTATCTCTGACTCCTTGGCTCAAGCCGATTCGATTGCACCCTATGACGTCGTTTTGCGTCATAAAAATTACCCGCCATTTTTAATTTTCAAAAAAAACTACTTTTTCGAACTCGTCCCAGACGGTTCGTCTGATTTGCACGAAAATTGAACCAGATCATCTTCAGACCATGGTGACAAAAAGTTATGGAATTCAAGTTGATTCTTCAAACCGTTTACGATACATGTGCGAACAAATTTTATGTAGAGGTTGCAAAAGCACACTAAAGGCTATATCTCTGCAACGCTTTATCGTATTCAAACCAAACTTGGTACATGTCATCACAAGCCTGACCTGAGGCAACATGCAGCGTTTCGGCGCAGTGCACCCTACTGGTCCGGAGATACAAAAAAGGGCTATTTTGGCTTATAACTTCTAAACCATTTATCCAAAAATCATAAAATGTATCTCCATAGATACGGGGAGTCATGTCGAGTCAACTGATATCCAAGTTTACTAGGTCTGCCTTTTTGGCTGTCGGCCATTTTGATTTATGTGCTAAAATGCTGTATTTTATGAACGCATGAACGGATTGTTACGAAACTTGGTATGGGTCATCAGCACCATGCCCTGAAGTAGCCTGAAAAGTTTTGAAACAGCGCCACCTAGTGGAGAATTTTTTTCCCCAAATGCTTATAACTTTGGCTGTGGTTGACATATTTGGATGGGAGTAACCTTTTTTGTCTCCTGAATCCTTGCCGAGTCCAATGATACCAGACTTGCCAGGTTTCGGCGAATGGTTTGCGCAGCGTTGTAATTTAGTGCTTATAAAACATTAGCAGATATCTTCAAAACCGCTAGTCCGATCGAGACGAAACTAGCCTCAGAAGTTCGGAAACATAGGTCGATAACTAAACGCTAATGCCCAAATCTCAAAATATTGATAGTAAGGGGTAGTAAAATCCAGTCAAAGTCAGGTGTCAGTCATTTTTTATGTGTTTTTTCATGTAAATGTTTATAACTCCAAAACAAAATTAGGTATTTTCACCAAACTCGACACGTATATGTATGGGCTCATTCTGAGGACAAATTAAAAAAATGGTGCCATTGTGCCTCTTGGTGGGGCTATAATAGAACAAAACATGAAATTCCCATTGACTTCAATGCAGTATTAGGGAATACAATGCAAATGTTACACTTAACGAATGCATTTGTGTATCATTACAAATCTCAGTATGTGTCTTCTGCTCCATGCCCTGAAGGTACTCAAAAAGTTTTCGGGCAGCGCCACCTTGTGGTCAAAAGTTGTAATAAGGTGTGCAAAATGCCAATAACTTTTGATTTAATTAGCCTATTGTAATGAGACTGGTCACATTCATTCATTGGCTCCTGCCGAGAACATAGACGCCAATTTTGTCCATATTTGACAAACCTCTCTACCCTTTATCTTGTTATTGGTTAAAAACCTACTTTTTCAAACTCATCCTATACTGTTGTCCAATTTTCACCAAAATTGAATCGTATCGTCTTCAGACCATGAGAACAAATAGTTATGGATTTCGTGTTGATAGACAAACCATTTGTCATACACCACAGCAACGCAGTTGAGCTATGATGCAAAAAATGACTCTTGAGGCTGTATCTCTGCAATGCTTTGACATATTGACACCAAACTTTGCATGTGTCATTGCCACCTCAGTCTGACTACACCACATCAGTTTCATAACAGTGCCACCTATTGGTCGAAAATGATTAACCATTAAATCATTATTATTTACTGTATTAAAAATTGTACTGCTTTTTTGCCTAAAATCAACTTAATAGGTCTTCAATGGTTCATTGTTGCATTTGGTCTTATACTCCTAGCTAGCTATGCTGGCATGTCTTAGGGTCTTCATTTCGCTTGGCCCCGACAATTGCTGCTTGCAGCTATATTTATTATTCTGCTTCTTCTTCTTCTTTTTCTTCCGCCATAGGAGTCTCTGGCAGCCCATAGAACCGTATGGTAAAAAGTTGTGAAATTTGGCACACTCATAGAGGCCAGTCTGAGCTGTCACTATAGCAAATTTGGTGCCTCTAACTCAATCCCTCTAGCGCCACCACCTGTCCAAAGTTTCACTCATATTTATGCTTATAACTTTTGACCCCTAAGGGCTAGAAACAAAATTCTTTTTTCATCGGATTCCTTGGCTCAAGCCGATTCGATTTCACCCTATGATGTCATTTTCCGGTATGCAAATTTTCCCGCCATTTTGAATTTTCTGAAAAACCTACTTTTTCGAACTCCTCCTAGGCCGTTGCTCCGATTTTCACGAAAATTGAAACAGATCATCTTCAGAGCATGTTGACAAAAAGTTATGGAATTCAAGTTGATTCGTCCAATCGTTTTCAATAAACGCACAAACAAATTTTACGTGGAGGTTGCAAAAACACACTAAAGGCTATATCTCCACAACGCTTTATCGTATTCAAACCAAACTTGGTACATGTCATCACAAGCATGACCTGAAGCAACATGCAGCGTTTCGGCGCAGCGCCACCTACTGGTCCGGAGATACGAAAAATGCATATTTTGGCTTATAACTTCTGAACCGTTTATCCAAAAATCATAAAATTGGTCTCATTAGATTCAGGGCGTCATGCTGAGTCGACTGATATCCAATTTTACCATGTCGGCCATTTTGGATGTCGGCCATTTTGAATTATGTGCAAAAATGCTGTATTTTATGAACGCATGAACGGATTGTTACGAAACTTGGTATGGGTCATCACCACGATGCCCTGAAGTAGCCTGAGAAGTTTCGAAACAGCGCCACCTAGTGGAGAATTTTTTTTTTCAAACGCTTATAACTTTGGGTGTGGTTGACATATTTTGATGGGAGTGTGTTTTTTGGTCTCCTGAATCCTTGCCGACTCCAACGATACCAGACTTGCCAGGTTTCGGCATATGGTTTGCGCAGAGTTGTAATTTAGTGCTTAAAAAACATTTGCTGATATCTTCGAAACCGCTAGTCCGATCGAGACGAAACCAGCCTCAGAAGTTCGGAAACATAGGTCGATAGCTATACGCTAATGCCCAAATCTCAAAATATTGATAGTAAGGGGTAGTAAAATCCAATCAAAGTCAGGTGTCAGTCCTTTTTTACGTGTTTTTTCATATAAATGTCTATAAGTCCAAAACAAAATGAGATATTTTCACCAAACTTGACACACATATGTATGGGCTCACTACGAGGACACATAAAAAAATTGGTGGGATTGTGCCTCTTGGTGGCGCTATAATAAAACAAAACATGAAATTCCCATTGACTTCAATGCAGTATTATGGTTTAAAATGCTAATGCTATAATTTACGAATGCATTAGCGTATCGTTACAAAACTCGGTATGTGTCTTCCGCTCCATGTCCTGAAGATACTCAAAAAGTTTCGGGGTAGCGCCACCTTGTGGTCAAAAGTTGTAATAAAATGTACAGAAATGCGAATAACTTTTGATTAAATTAACCCATTGTAATGAAACTGGTCATAATACAGTCAATGGCTCATGCCGAGAAGATAGATACCAATTTTGCCATATTTTGCAAACATATCTGTGCTCCATCTTGTTATTTGTTAAAAATCTACTTTTTCAAACTCATCCTAGACCGTTTGTCCGATTTTCACCAAAATTGATCCGTATCGTCTTCAGACCATGCTGACAAATACTTATGGATTTCGGATTGATAGACAAAACAGTTTTCATATACCACTGCAACAGAGTTGAGCCATGATGCAAAAATTACTCTTGAGGCTGTATCTCTGCAATGCTTTGACATATTGACACCAAACTTTGCATGTGTCATTGTCATCTCAATCTGACTAAACCACATCAGTTTCGTAACAGTGACACCTATTGGTCGAAAGTGATAAACCATTAAACCATTATTATTGACTGTATTTAAAATTTGACTGCTATTTTGCCTAAAATCAACTTAATAGGTCCTTAATGGCTCATTGTTGCAGTTGGCTTGAGACTTCCAGCCATGCTGGCATGTCTTGTCTTCTTCTTTGCGCTTGGCCCCGATAATGGCTGCTTGCAGCTATATTTATAATTAGTGTTATTCACTTCACCTTATAATGTTATGCCTGGTCCGTGTGCAATTACAACATATTGGAAATGTTCTATTACAATTCGTCATTTTTATTCCAATTTTTAAAGCCCAACAATTAATTCACTAATTGGATTGTTTTAATTTTTTGGTTCTCAAACAAAGTTATTGCTAAGGCCTCAGAAGATTCAAAGCATGAAAGACAATGTTAAGTAAATAGTGTAATATTTTTGTGAATGTATTCCTTTAATCAGATTACTGATCCAGCTTAATCGACATAAAGCACTACACATTTATTAGGTTCTCTTATTTCAGCTAAATGATAGTATCTTCTTTGTTAAAATGTCAAAACTGGCTGTAATGTTGAGACCGGATTGACGGTGGACGAATGGAGATGAGCAGGGGTTTACTGTTCCTCTACTCTTTATTTTATTGGTCAATGTGCTATGCATGTGGGTGGGCAGGTGCTTAAGGGGTCTTTCGAGTCGAGCAGCAGATGATAACCAAAGCTTCTCACAATACCTTTGCTAATTCCAAAGTGTGGAGAAATGCAAGTCTTATTCAGCTTAATCTATTTTCAAAGAGGAGGACTGCATAACCCATTAATGTAGATGTATGAGCTCCATATGGTCTTTAATTCTTAAGCCATTTGCATAAAGTTAAGGCAAAAATACTTATGCTTATTCTTAGTGATATGCTAATTTCTGCCTGCATTTGCATAACTTTCACATTTACTTGCATCAATAAAAGCCATGACAGCTCCAATTTGTGTTCTCACACGGGTCCTGCTGGGAACACGCATATAGGCCTGGGAAAACCGTGCAAATAAACATGTAAACACACACAACACAACCCAGCTTATAACGTACTCCGTTAGGACACATCTGCGTTATGATGCAAAATCTTTGTTGATAAAGTATTGGATCTCTGTTGTATTACGCTGTGAAATATGCGAGCTCGCTATAGCTTTGTTTCAACCTCTTTCATTTACCTAGCATTACGGCTTATCTTTTTTCAACTGTCTAAAAAGTAATTAACATTTGTCATGCCAGGGCATCATCATTTAGTATAGGTGACACTTTTGTTTGTGCGCTTCATTGATATGATGCACATTAATCAATATGGTGCTAAAAGATTATGGGAGTCTTTTACCCACATGACATGAAAGGTTGCATATCTTATACGAAGTGTTTCTTATTTACTCTCATTTACGCAAGAGCAGCTTCGTATTTAGCAAACAGCTGTCAGAAGTGAATAACACCCTTTATCTCAGTGTGCGATACAATATTATGCGTTGGCCCCCAGAGTAACTGGAACCATAACTGATGCTAGCAACATGCATAATCACATGCTAATATGATGAAGTGCATATAGCTCACTCAAGAAAAGGCCTCTGAATTTCTTTCAATTGCAGGGAATTTGTTGAATATTATAAAAGGAAAAGTAGAGGACAAAGGCAGTGTAGGGCAAGTCTTCATCTACGAACTGATCATTGTCCTTTGACTGCGCTCAGTAAATGTCCATGTCCTGCTCTATTAAAATGCCTGAATTATGACTTCATCAACAAATGAAGCCTCTCGTCCCGTCTTTAAATGCTCACTGGGTTTTTTGTTTTTCTTTTCTTTAAGATGTCTTTGGAAATGTGAAAAATTTCTCTCTCAGGCAAATGTTGGATGCAAGTATGATGGGAATTTGTGTCCTATATATGTGTCTTTGTGTCTTTCGGGAGGGACAATTTGTTTGTCCTGGATATTATTACCTTATATGCAGTCCTGAGGGATAAACCCTGTAGGCAGACAGTGTCTTAATAGCATTTTACTTTATCAGGATGCACCAGTGTGCACCCAGCATGTTTGCTTTTAGACGTCGAATCGCAACTCTGATGGAAGCAAACATCAAGTATCTGAGTAAATTGGAAATCCCCCCCCCCCCCCCCCCCGCTTTAAATCCCATGAAATCTCAAGGTCCCCAAAGTAATTAGCGTCTCAGGCGAGATGGGGACTCTGTGGGAAGCCCCTCTGAACCCCTTTACCTCAACAGACATAGTCTCTCAAGAACACACACAGTTGCTTTATTCCATTTCTCAAACCTTGTACTTCGTTTAATGCACCCATTGTCCCACTTTCCAACGACAATGTTGAGTTTGATGTTTAAATGCTAAAACTTTGTTGTGTGTTATGTGGACTGTTCAACGCAACGCTGGGGTGTCCCGTTCCAGTGTACGATCTTGTAGACATGCTCAACACATTTCTTCTAACCCGCATCTGCCGGAGGGGATAGTTTTCGAACATTTTCTGAGATAAAACAACACTAAAAAAAATCTCACTTGGTGATAGTGTCAGATAAATGTTTGTGTACACAAAATAGAAAGCTCTTATTTACAATATTTTTTTTTTACTGTCCTTCCTTGTCCTAAATACACACTGTGGGAATGAGGGTGTTTACATGCCTTAGGGGGAGTACGGCGTCTTTCTTAGATAAGGACGACATGTCCCCTCATCTTCATGCAGGTCTGGTAAAAACATTGCTGCAGGCCAGGTCAGGGCACCTATTACCCATTAAAGGCATGAATCTTATCAAAAACCATGCTGTCAAATGCCCATCAGCAGACATATCTGATGTTTTTCTGGCTGTCTGGTGAACCTAGCTGTCTGCAATCTGCATGCTGTCATGAGCTAATATGGCCTGCAGGTCTGAGGAAAAGCTTTATGCATTGGGTTCGTTGGTTCTATTTCTAACAATTTTTTATTTATTTATTTTTTGCTGCATACGGAGATGCAGAAAACCAAGGCATATCCAGATATGTCTTAGGCTGCATCTCAGCTCTTGAATCAGTATATCGCATTCACAAATTTGGGCACTGGCAAGGACAGTAAAGGAAGCTGGCTCACTACACACTGAGACACGATGACTCTATTTCTGGTGACATCATAACATCCTCATTGTACAACATCACTACTTTATTTATTGACTATTGATTGATTTTATGAAAAACAGCAGAGCTGCTATCTTTCGGACATTAGGTGTAATGTTATTTAAAGTACATAGTGATGAATGCTTTGCTTGTTACATATGTGCAACATTTCAGTAGTAAATAAATTATCAATGTCAGCTATATCATTACCTGTCTAGTGATGCCTGTTCATGCTGAAATATGTAAGGGATAATTCACGGCTAGCCAATTTTAATGCATGATGTGGAGGCATTAAAATCTTTAATGCACAGCTAGCCATGGATTATCCCATTTATACCATGTTCATTTGCTGACATTGACTTAAAGCTTTTAATGACGTTTGCAGCAAAATATTTGACCGGAAGGGTAAATCTGGCAGTTATTTTCGTCAGATAGGTCCACTTTGAATCAGACAAAGAGATAAAGTAGTGCATGAGATTACATTTATTTGAATGAACAAATTATAACATTTATTTGTGTATTTATTAATTATACAAGAGATTGGTACCTGTGTCTGTTAAGCACCTCTCTCTATAACAACAAAGCTGCAAATTTAATTCAAAATAGCGATGTAATCTCCTCATTGCGGGGAAATATAATGGACGGACGGACGGACGGACGGACGGACGGATAGATAGATAGATAGATAGATAGATAGATAGATAGATAGATAGATAGATAGATAGATAGATAGATAGATAGATAGATAGATAGATAGATAGATAGATAGATAGATAGATAGATAGATAGACAGAACGATGGATGGATGGATGGATGGATGGATGGATGGATGGATGGATGGATGGATGGATGGATGGATGGAGGGAGGGAATGACAGAACGATGGATGGATGGATGGAGGGAATGACAGAATGATGGACGGATGGATGGATGGAGGGAATGACAGAACGATGGACGGATCGATGGATGGATGGAGGAAATGACAGAACGATGGACGGATGGATGGATGGAGGGAATGACAGAACGATGGACGGACACAGACAGACAGACAGACAGACAGACAGACAGACAGACAGACAGACAGATAGATAGATAGATAGATAGATAGATAGATAGATAGATAGATAGATAGATAGATAGATAGATAGATAGATAGAATGACAGAACGATGGATGGATGGATGGATGGATGGATGGATGGAGGGAGGGAGGGAGGGAATGACAGAACGATGGATGGATGGAGGGAATGACAGAACGATGGACGGATGGATGGATGGAGGGAATGACAGAACGATGGACGGATGGACGGACGGACGGACGGACACAGACAGACAGACAGACAGACAGACAGACAGACAGACAGACAGACAGACAGACAGACAGACAGATAGATAGATAGATAGATAGATAGATAGATAGATAGATAGATAGATAGATAGATAGATAGATAGATAGATAGATAGATAGATAGATAGATAGATAGATAGATAGATAGATAGATAGATAGATAGATAGATAGATAGATAGATAGATTCTTTGGATAGAAAAGGTGTCTTCATGGCCAACAGTGTGAAGTTATTGACTGACTGAACAGCTGCCGGTAGATTTGGATGCAGCCTCAGTATGCAGGTGGTGTGATTTTGACCTCTTGTTCATCCACCTGCCTGTGTGCTTTGGCTCATGTGAGTTACATCTCATTCATGGTGCTATCATTTCCCAACCCTTGTTCTTTTCCTTGACATGTCCTCGCTCTTTCTCCCCATATCCACTTTTTATTAACTCTGTCACTTCCTGTCTGTTGGCCACATCCTTTCATCCCCATCAATATTCTTTGCTCTCTTATTCTCTGTTTCCATAGAGATGGTTCATTGTCCTTTTGTGCGTGAGACACAGAAAATCCTAAAGATCTCCTGCACTATTATTTCCCTCTACTTTTTTCATCCCTTTCTCAATCTATATCTCAGCCCTTGCTGTCTTTTCTCTATCCTTCTACCTCCCCCAAAACGATCTCTTCTTTGCCCCTCCCCTTTCGTACTTTCTTTTTTTTCACTTGCTCTTTTCTCTGTCAATGGACTGATTTCTTTTTATCCAGGAGCACAGAAAGATTAGGAGATATTGTATCATGGCCAAGACAGGCAAAGCCTTTTTCTGTCCATGACATCTAATTAATGGTAATCCTTTAAGCTGCTGCTTGTAGAGCAGACCTCTTGGTCTCTGTCTCATTTGCAGTTACAGAACAGAGAAAGGAGGAGTGTTTGTAAGCAGAGAAGGATGGAAACCTCTGCCTGCTCAGCATGTCCGGTCGCTCGACCTGTTTTGAGAGACAAAGCTGTTTACGCTGGGCAAAGGTGTGTTCATAAATGTTGGGTGATAAGGATTTGCGGAGGATTCATTCAGTAGAGTCTCAACAGGCAATCTGCACTACTCTTTCCATCTTTCGTTCTGTCTTGCACAGTATGCAAAAAATGTGTGAAAAAGGATGTCCAAATGTTCACAGTCAATTTTCAGTAAATCAAAAAAAAACACAAAAAAAAAAACACATATAGGCCTACCAAATTGAATGTAAAATATATTTGTCATACTAAAGCCCTTTTCGGACTGGATTAGTTTAACATGGGGACGTGGGGGTAAAGTAATTATTACCAGAGGTTCTCGGTAATTTTAGTCCCGTCCAAATGTGCCATCTCGGTAATCATTACGGACAATGTCAGTAAAGATTACCGAGACTTTTACCTTCTGTAAAAAGGTCTGGAAAAATGACCTCAGGTAAAATTCCGTCATTTCCTGTTTAAAAGTAAAAAAAAAGTGCATTTTGCGACCTTGGAGGCGCTTGAAGCATTCGGTTGCATTGTAGTTGGTGGGACAAATCTGTGGAAAATGTCTAGTATTTTCCGCATATCATTTAAAGCAAAAAGAAGATCAAAAGCACTTATTAGAGGCACAACACATTTTAGCTCTCGGAAAGTGTCTATTACTAACATAATCCAATCAGAATCGTTAGACTGGACCTAACTGTTTATTAAAACACACATATTGGAGACGGAGTTCAGACTGGCGCTCAGGTTGTGTGTATGCTCACGTTATAACGGTAACGTCATACGCACATGACGTCAAGGAGGTGTGCAAAGCGAGTTACTCCTCCCACTTCTGCTAGTTTTACTGAGATGTCTTATCCCATGCGAATTGGCCATTAATATTACAGACGTCCTGAGGTAAAATGACTTTACCCCCATGCCCCCATGTTAATCTAATCCCGTCCAAATAGGGCTTAAGTATACTACTACAAATACATTAACATAATTACTGACATTTGAAACTTACTGATAAAATAATTAAACTTTGAGGTACTTCTTTATTGCACATTTCTTAATATTAAAGGGGACATATTATGTAATATAAATCTCTGGTGTCCCCAGAATGTGTCTGTAAAGTTTCAGCCCAAAATACTAACCAGGGGCCGTATTCACGAAACATCTTAAGGCTAAAAGTAGGTTCTAACTTGGTCGATTGGTCGATTTAGGAGAAACTCTTAAAAATAATGGACGGGTAAGTCCTAATTTTAGGATTCCTACATTTTTGCTCTAGGAGTATTTCATAAAGCGTTTTATAACTAAAACTAGCTCCTAAATCTATCAAACACTAGTAGTAGTCAAGAGGAATCCTAAGTCACTAAAAAAAATCAGGTCTCCAATTGAACATTTCTAGTGAATGATCACATCTAAATTTTTCAGTTAGCCAAATTTAATTTCAATGAATTAAATTGCATCGATTCACAGAAATTCAAATTGACCAACTGAAAAATTTAGATGTGATCATTCACTAGAAAATTTTCAATTGGAAACTTGGATTGAATTTTTTTTTTTTTTTTACAATGTAATGGCTATCCGCCCAAAAACACTGTACAGCATAGAGTCAATAGTGATAATTAATATCTTTAATAAAAAAAATAATAATGTCAGATTACCTGTGGAGGTTGTTTTTACAAGTTCACACTTACAAATGATTGATTAAAGTAAAATAATATAAGCGACGTGCTGTCCGAAGTGAATTTTGCCCCAACCCAAACCCAGAGTTCTGCCCCATATCGCCGATCGAGAGTGAGGAACGGGGTGGCGGAGGGATGCAGAAAACTGTGGAGGTAACTAACGTCAAGTGAGTTGGCTCTCGACCGACCTCCTCTTGCATTGAATTAGATAGACATTTTGAACGTGCTTCTCACAAACTTTGTTTATAAAACATAATTTTCGTTTGAATTCTGCAATCTATCGAGATGTAGACATGTAAGAGACTGATAGTTAGCTGTTTAATTAGTGACACTTAGACTTTTTAAAATATTTATTTAAATATGGCAACACTATTATTTTAAACATTTTATTTGAATATAGCAACATGATACCTCGTCTAAAGGTGCCCTAGAATGAGTTGAAACAATATGTTAAATTGTTCTCTGATATCTAGAGGGTATGTGGCTTATTGAAGAGCAAAAATTGTCCAGATACAGCTTTACAGGTCCATTTACAACCCTATAAATTGTCCCTAGGATGTAATGTTCTGTTTTTGCCTTATTTGGAAGAGTCATGAATATTAATCTTGAGCTCTGCTCTGATTGGCTTATTTCAGCAGCTCACAGCACACAGCAGTTCAGTTGTTCAGTGAAGCGGCTCATGAGTCCTGACCGTCCTGGCAGAACACTGACTGACTGAATGACACTTTAAGCAGAACATCTCAAATGGAGATCGCTAAAATGCAGCCTACTTGTTTATTGGTGTTTTAGATAATCCGCGCGCGAGAGAGCTCGCATGCATATGGTTGCCAGATTGTACATGTTTAGGTAAAACACTGGATAGTATATGTGTTCTTTTCACAGAAAAGCTCTGTTTGGAGGATTTAAATTACTTAAATCTGGCAACTGCAAGCGTGAACGCTCTTCATTCCCCCAGACAAAACCAAAAAAGGGCTTTTAGACTCGTCTTTTTTCATCAACGATATTGCATGTTTATATAACGTAAGTCACAATGTAGGCTACGCAGTGACTGTGATATACTCTGAAATACGAGCATGCAAAAACATCATACTTCTATAAATATATATATTTTACAAAATGAATTGCCTTGTCAAATGACTATCGTTTTAACTTATGGTGGAAAAGGTGACGTTTGCTAGAAGGATCGAGTGAACGATCTGTAAGCAATGCATCTACGGTTGTATTTTGTAATACAAAATAATATTAACCTCTCTCATTAGACACACTATTTAGTTTTGTATGGTACTTGGTGTTTCCTATTGCTACTCTACTAACATCTTGTGTTATCTAGACAATGCTAAGAATGTCTCTCAAAGAAACTTTCAATTGTATCAGAAATTATTTAAACAGTCAATAAGTGGATAAAATCGCTACTTACTGCTTGCGTACTACTTTTACTACTTTCTTCAGTTTAAGACGCTGAGCGAAGCTTGCTTGAAATGGCCAAACAAATGAACGATCTTGAATTAAATTGTTGCGGTATCCGATTATAAACATCAACAATGACTGTTGACATTTTTTATCTGTGGGAAGGGTAGAAAAGTCCTCACGTCACCTGCACAGCCTGGAACATGACATTTGTGTCCATGAGAGATGCCGTTTTCGCTATCCTCGAGTGTCGCTTGTTAACCTGTCCCGATGATTCGGCTCCATCAGTTACGCCTGACAATGAACATGTTCGGACATATGCAAATATTGGGGGCTTACATATTAATGATCCCCAGCGATTGCGTCAGACTTGGTTTTATGTTGAGAATCACTTATTTTCCGTGGTGTATGTATTGAACTCTTATTTCACTATGGCAAGATTAATTAATTTTTTCATTCTAGAGCACCCTTAACAAAATATTTCTTTAATTAAATCACTGACAGAGACTCCTCCCCTATCAGCCAATCCCTGTGGTCATAGTTAGTAAGCATGATGACATCATCCATAGCAACAAGGTCAACCCTCCTTAGCTTAAGACTTCTCTCGATTCCTTAGTAAAAGTTGCTTTCAACAACTTTATGAATAGATTTTAAGAGAAAACTTGTTAAAACTTAGAACTTTTACTGTAATTTAGAAGAACTCTTAGTGGTAAGATGAAATGTTTTGTGAATATGGCCCCAGATCATTTATTATAGCTTGTCAAATTTGCTCCTATTTGGGTGTGAGCAAAAAATGCTAATTTTTTTGTGTGTCCCTTTAAATGTAATTGAAGTGCTGCTCCCCACCCCCCTTCTAGCAGCTCCTTTACACTACTCTGTCAACAACAAAAATAATCTGAATTACTCACCCTCATCTTATACGAAATGTTCATGTCTTTCTGTCTTCAGTGGAAAAGAAATTAAGTTTTTTGAGGAAAACATTTCAGGATTTTTCTCCACGCAATGGACTTCAATGGCAACCAGAATGTTCAAGGTTTAAATCAATGCAGTTTCAAAGGGCTTCAGAAGCTATGAATTATCCCAGACGAGGAATAGGGTCTTATCTAGCGTAACCATCTGTCATTTTCAAGAAAAAAATAAACATTTATATTTATATATATATATTTAACCTAAATTGCTCATCTTGCTTTGGTCTACGGCGTGCCACGGATTGTGCAATCCCATCGGAAAGGTCACGCTTGACTTAGACGAAAGTAGACTCCAAGCGAACGTGCGAAGACTAATACAAGCGCCCTTTACAAAAAAACCTCACAACTTCAAAATCGTTTGACATTGTTTTAATGTTGTTTTTTTGCTAAAGGATGTTTGTATTATTCTTCACATGAGCAGGATAAGCGATACACTAGTGTATAAGCTGACATTAGACTTTATTATACCATTTGCACACTGTAGACTTGGTCAATGGTCATAATCCTGCAACCAAGATCCATAATTTCTGCATACTTTACTTCTGTTTACTATATATATGTGGCTTTGGATACTTGCAAAAGTAAACAATACAGTGCCAAATGCAAAAGTAAACATTGAAAGAAACGGGCAGAGGTTGCAAATCCTTCCATTTAAATGAATTTTAATTAAACAGATGCAAATAATCTCTTTCAGCCCACGTTCATTTGCAAAGCAGTAAAAATCAGCTATAAAACTCCTCCTTGCGTTTGTCATAAACATTGTGGGTAACTCTACCATTTTAGTTTCTCCTTTAAAGATGATTAACATGGAAATAGTCACATTTATAATGGCAACATTTCATTGTCCTGAAAGAATATTTTCTCCCGCCGTCCTTGATATCGTGTTGTTTTCTATTATTGCTCGAGCTTTGAAACCCTTGGCAACGTTGCCGTGAGTAATTGTCCTCTCAAAAGATATAATAGCAAAATAGATTCAATTAAAAGTGAACTAAGAATGCCATCTGAATTATGTTTTTTTTTTTCTCAGCCAGCCATCCATATCTGGGCAGTCTGCTGTTCCCTGCACTGTTTCTATCTTGTTTGTGTCTTTACCAGGACAAATCTATTAATGTTTGTTTGAGTCTGAGATGAATGACCCGACTCCATGCCACCTTCAGATAGAGGAAGACCATTGTGAGAGCCAGTATTCACACCTGCTGATGTCAGTAGTAGAAAAAAAATGTTTTTGCTTAGGCAAGGCATGTTTTCACTCTTGGAAATAATTATAACACACCCACATGTTCAAACAAAAGCCAGACTGCACCTCCTACAGAGAAGTGATTAATGCAACTTCCAAAATGTGTCTGAATCACACATTTGTGTGTGTTATTAGCTCCCTACATGCTTGCTGATGAATGGGCACATCCTGCTTGTTCTGCATCGCCCTTTCCCGTCATTCCCACGCTGGTCCCGTGCCCAGCATAGTGCCACACGGAGCGCTCAAACCATTGTGTGCAGCGATCTGACACAGAGGCAGTCAGGTGCGGGTGTTTCTGTGTGAAGGCAGAAAATATGATGACCACACCAGCTGACTGACAATGAATACATTAACCTACATTGGAAGCAGAGGACAGGAGCCATTTGTTAGCCATATGTGCTTTGCTTGGCTGGATGAGATCCACAGAGAGGATTTAAAGTGAAGAAAGTTCATTGGGGACATTGGCTTTTATAATGCAATAATACAAATGCATGTCCATATCTGATCACACCATATGTCCCTTGCAATGGGGTGATTCAATTAGAATCCTTGGATAGGAATGTGTTTATGTGGTGGTAAACAAATGTTCTGGGTTTACTCAACAACATGTGTTGAATTATGATGATTACCATGAAAAAATAGCAAATCATTTAAATATAGATTTATAGAATTTGCCAAAAATTTAGATATATCTATGAGAAATTATTTTTCATAGATAGTTCAAATGAGAAATTGTAGCCAATATCAGAATGAACATTTATGTCAAACTGTACATTTATTATGTTGTCTCAATTAATTTAAGAGCAACAACATTAGAGCAAGTAATTTATGACAGAATTTAAAGTCATCATGAAATCAAGAATTTTCTCTACAAGTTAGTGTGCTCCAAAAAAATACACTTAGAAGATATAAGCATTAAAAATATACAGTCTTTCACTTCCACCAATACGAATCAATAATTTTGATGACATCTTGCTGCAATTCAGCTTCTCCTTAGATTTTTCTGTCCAATCAAATGCTCTCTAGAATCTAAAGCATCCCACCCCCTGTATAGATGCTGAAGCTGCCGCTAAAATTACAATTTTATACATGGTGAATAATAATAATAATAATGCGTTTGATTTATATAGCGCTTTTCAAGGCACTCAAAGCGCTTTACATAGAAGGGGGGAATCTCCTCAACTACCACCAATGTGCAGCATCCACCTGGATGATGCGACGGCAGCCATATTGCGCCAAAACGCTCACCACACACCAGCTGATTGGTGGAGAGGAGACAGAGTGATGAAGCCAATCAGGATATGGGGGTTATTAGGAGGCCATGATGGACAGGGGCCAATGGGCAAATTTGGCCAGGATGCCGGGGTTACACCCCTGCTCTTTTTCCGAAAGACATCCTGGGATTTTTAACGACCACAGAGAGTCAGGACCTCGGTTTAATGTCTCATCAGAAAGATGGTGCTCTTTGTCAGTATAGTGTCCCCATCACTATACTGGGATGTTAGGACCCACACAGACCACAGGGTGAGCGCCCCCTGCTGGCCTCACTAACACCTCTACCAGCAGCTACCTGGTTTTCCCAGTTGGTCTCCCATCCAGGTACTGACCAGGCTCAGCCCTGCTTAGCTTCAGTGGGAAACCAGTCGTGGGCTACAAGCGAATGTAATGTAAATGTGAATGGCACATAGTCCACTATATAGGGGACAGGATTCAGTCTGGTTTCGCGTTAATTAGTGGTGGAAATTTGGATTCTTTTTAGAGAGTCGTTCATTTTCAGTTCGTTCACCAAAATGATTCGTTCAGATTCGTTCATTGATTCGTTCAGTAACATTTTTTTAAAATATTGCATAAATATGACCGCAGGTGACGAAAAAGAGTGTTTTATGTGTAATGTCTTAAGTCAACGAACGTATTTACTTACAAAAAAAAACAGTTTGGGCTTTATTAAAATGTGCATAATATACTCATTTAATGAAATAAGTCTAAATAAGTGGTTCAGATGACCAAAGCATGTTTTCTTGCATGATTAACATTTAATTGTTTGGTCAGACATTTAGACATTCATATATCTGGGATTATGGTAAACATGGGGTTATAAACATAGTTTGTCTATAACTGTGTTTTGCATCCGCTTTCTGCTGATTGCTGAACGAGACTGACACGCATGCTAAATGACGGAGGTAGGCTAGTTCTCTCTCTTGTTCAGAGCTGGTTCATTTCGTTCACGAACGAGAAGTACCAGTTCGTTCACGAACGAGATCTCTCTCTCGTTCAGACTCAAAACAGCAACTCGGTCAGTGAAGTTCGTTCAGTAGCTCAGTCAGAATGCTATTTACTGACGTGACACACAAGATCTTTTAAACCAGGCCACTGTCACATTTTTTATTTGTTTTACAGTTTTTAGAGAAGTGCATGACATGACTCAAACGTAATGAAGAAAACGGTTCAAACAAAAAATAAAATACAAACACGCTTTACTTTACTCTGTAGTAATCATTTAACCATCAACCTGCATTATTACACTGTTTTCATTACAGTGGTAAAGTGTACATTTCTTTCTTTGCTGCATATATGCCACCTACACGAGCCGAGCTGTTCGCTATCAGTATCCTTCAACAACTGGTTCATTTCGTTCACGAACGAACGACATGTAGCCTACCAATTCGTTTAGGAACGACATTTCTCGTTCAGAGTCAGACTCAAAGCCTCTCGGTCAGTAAAGGGCGTATTCGTTCACTGAATTCAACAAATCACATGCTCCGTCACATCTCATACTCGAGCGCTATTGGCTTGAGGTTTTGTCATTCTTTGACAGAATGAAACAGTCGACAGAGCTGCGCATGCACTCGCTGCTGATAGCGCCACGCTGCGGTGGAGGGAGGAATTTCAGTGAACGAGAAACATGAGTCAATAGACTACGTGAACGAGAACGATTCGTTCACCTAAAAGATTCGTTCAAAAAGAACGATTCGTTCACGAACGTAACATCACTAGCGTTAATGTCACATGAACCTCCTATGCAAGACTCGGCGCATATCACAAAACATATCGGACCCATTTGAATTCTACACAAAATGCCATATTTTAAAACGAAAATGGAGGATACTAAGAGGACAAATGGTTAGAGAATAGGAGGAAACTATAAACACTATAAAAGGGGAGGAGCTGATCGATATGTCCAGCCCTGTCTTTCTGTTTCAGTGTTACGTTGAATAATGCTGCACATTTCAACCAAGTGGCAACCTTCCCCAGTTTCTGTTGAAGCCAATATGGCCACTAGGGACAGGCTCCAGAAGGGAGCAGAATCTTATTGAGTCCAATGTTAAAATGCCCAACTTTACAGCAGAAAAAACAAAAACATGTTTACAGCCTGATACAAATTGTGGTTTTGGTCGATGGCAACGGCCAGCTCGTCTCTACTTTACGCTTCAAAGCTGCTCTTCAGAATCTTATGAGTGACATCACGGACACTACGTCCATATTTTTTACAGTCTATTGTTTCAAGGCACTTCAGTTGGCCTTTAAAGGTTTGCAGAAGTAGCAAAGTTAGTAGAAGTATTTGTTCCCAGGCATATGTAACCCCTCCTGTTCAAACCGCCCACTCCAAGTTGGGCTCGAACTCGGGTCTGCCGGCATGAGAGTCGGACGCTCTTAACAAAGAGGCTAAAGGCTGCAACATCAATAAAACTGCATTCATAATGACAGACTTTGACGGTCCATTCACGGTGTCCCTGCGGAATTGTGCTACCTTAGAGCGATTATGAGGAGTGGGGGAGGGATTTGAGTGGCCAGCTGGAGTTAGGAAAAGCTTTTTTTGTGCACCGTTGCCCACGACACATTTCAAATTAACCTTGCTTGCTTCACAAGCCCTTCCGCCGGGAGCCCCATCACAGCTACCCACCACTGGACAATGCTCTATTAGGGGCATATCTCGCCTGTCTTCTGTTCAATCACCCGATGGCTCCTCTGGTGTGATAGAGGTCTGGCAAGAAGCGCTGAGATTTGAGCTGTGAGAGTTGGAGACGCATCTTTGTATTTATATTGGTGGAATCCAATTCAACATGATTCAATAAGGCCAAATAAAAATGATTTAGAAAATAAAGGAACAAATAAAATGAAGTTCTCTATAATTGCCCATCAGCCCTAGCTTAATTTTTACAGCCTTGATTTTGTTCTCTCTCCTCTTCGCTCCTCATCTCTCAAGGCAGTTTCTTTTCTTTTGCACAAGGCAGTGTTGATAAGACTAAAAATATATGTGTTTGCTAGTCCCAATAGGTCTCTATGAAACGGGATGTGTACACTGATCAAATAAAGCCCAAATCGGAGGCACTGGGTCTTTAAGCGCTTTGCTTGAGTGAATAATATAATCAGCGGATTATCGATTTATAACCTAGAATAAAATGGTACATAAATTGGACTAATCTCATTAAAGTTTAATCTAACACCCTTTATGAAAATTGACTTATCCAGAGTGATTACTTTAATGGATTGTTATGATCTGATGGCTGTAAGTGTTTAGGGAGCATGTGAGGAAGGTTCTTCTGAAAGAAGCAGTGGTGGAATGGACAGAGATGTCCGATGCGCAGCTGTTTTTTTGTACTTTTGCCTGTGTCTGTTGCTGAGGTATTTTTGTTTTTGTATCTGTATTCAGATTGAATCAGTTATGGGCTGGGTTTAAAATAAATAAAAAGCCCAACTCTGTTGCTTATATGACTTGTATAAGGCGAATTCATACAATTCTCAATTTTTTTTTAATACATCCATTATGTAAACAAACCTAAGATACACTATCAATCAATACATTTTTTTAAATGAATACTTTTATTAAGTGAGATTAAAAGTGGCCGTAAAGATAAAAGATTACAAAAGATTTCTATTTCAAATAAATGCTGTTTGTTTGAGCTTTATATTAATCATAGAATACAGCAAATCAGCATATTGGAATGATTTCTTAAGAATGGTTTCAGAGTGGTTACAATCACCTCAGAAAGTTTGTGTCGGGACATTACAGTATCTGACAATGGGAAACTTTGTGCATTTGTTACATATTGACTTAACATATTGCAATGGGCTACCAATGAGGGCTATTAAACACTAACAAAGAGGTTGGAATGCAGCAGCACCAACTCGCTCTAAAATGAGAAATCACATGAGAATTGCTCCAACACTCAGATCCCATCGCTGGCTACCTGTATCATTCTGAATTCAATTCAATATCCTCTTAACCATGTTTTTCCATTCTGATGCATAACTTCCCCATTGTTTTTGTATGTAAACATCCTAGATGGGTGTTTATGACCATTCCACTCATGAGTCAGCGTCTTGAGCATGACCCCGCATTTCAAAATGTGGCGCACAAATTAAAATCAGTTGAACTTTACAACAACACATCTCAAGACCGTGCATTTTTCCCCCTACACTGTAAAAAAAAAGTCTCCAATGGATGATTTTTCTAGTGACTGATCACATCTACATTTTTCAGTTGGCCGAATTGAAAATCTGTGAATTGATGCAATTTGATTCACAGAAATTCAATTTCGGCCAACTGAAAAATTTAAATGTGATCAGTCACTAGACAATTTTCCTTTGGAGACCTGAATTGTTTTTACATCGTATTTAATACTGTAGCCCACAGCTGATTTAGTATTTCAGAGTTAGCATATTAGCCAGATTGTTACACACATTGTTAAACACAATTTTTAACACATTGTAGAGCACATTGTCTTCTCGACATGATGCTTTCCAGTATCCACTGCAGTGTTCAAGGCTTTCCTCATGTCTGTGCGGCATGCTCGCAATAATTGGATGGGCATTATGCTAATGTTTTTTCATAATGTCATAACGAAATGGTTTGCGACTCTTTTGAATCCCTTATATGGAGACGTTTGGGCCTGTTTAGAATACTTCAACTTCACTAATGCTGCATCCCAATTCGCATACTATCTAAATAGTATTTGAAAAATAACAGCATGTTAAAAAGAGACTCTAATATCCGTGGAGACTCTAATACTTCCCAAAACCCATTGCACGTTGGAGAGGATTATTAATATCTAACTGGACGAAAAGACATTTATTAATGTTATACTACAGGGCCGTTGAATGCTTGAATCTGGCTGATAAACATTCTGAGGTGTGCAATTGTCTGGGAAACGCACAGCGAACGTAGTTCAAGGGAAGCTCTCTTGACCGCATTACAGTTCCATATCACTTTGTACAGTTAACAATAATAATGGAAATGACAGGACAACTGAAAACATAAAGCAACTTAAAGGCTACACAACATTTTTTCACTAGAGAGGTAATAACAGCACTGTTTAGAGAGACTCACAGCCTAATTGGCACAAGCGCTCTCTCTCTCTCTCTCTCTCTCTCTCTCTCTCTCTCTCTCTCTGTGTCTCTGTAACTCTCGCTCTCTTTCTAATAACTTAATTAATAACTGCAGAATGCTATCAACAGCTCAAGCCTCCGTTACCAGCTTTAAAATGACGTTTCGGAACTGGCAAAATAGCCGTTGGGTGAGACGTGGAAGAAATAGTCCTATACTCACAATAGCGATTTAAGTTCAAAAACCGGACAAATCTCTTTAAATATATAATCAGATCGATGTCTTGAGGTGTGGTAACCATAGTATAAGCGGAATAATTAACTCTGGGCAATTGAATTATTAGAAAAATAATCCACACCTGAGGTGTAATTGTAGCACATGCGTCAAATAATATTGCACTTGCTGCTAGTATTTATTCATAGGCCAGTAGGTTCGACTATAGAGGTGATATAAAGACAACACTAGGATTAGTAAAGAAAATCTTTAGTAAAAAATAGAAATTACTTTCAAAGGAAAATAAAATAAAATTATGGAAACAAAATAAAATTCAAACCATGTCACAGTTTGTTGATCAATAAGTGAATCACAGTTAAATGAATTTTCAATTCAATTGAATAATTGAATAAGTTCACTTGACTCTTGGTTGGTTTGGGTGCACCCTCTAGGCTAAACAAATTTCCTAGAATAACACACCTACAGTATCAATTTCAAATTTCACAATTATAAATGTGGACAATTCACTCAATTAACATTCAAAAATAAATCCTTGATAAAACAAGGAAAAACAATGGTTCACAATAAGAGTTAAATAAATCACAAAAGATTTCTTGAATGGGTCAGTTCAAAAGTGCTCAGTTCAAAAAGGTTCAGTTCAGAAAGGTCTATTCGAAGATCCGATTCGAAGATCCGATTCAAAGATTCGGTTCGAAGATTCGGTTCAAAGATTCGGTTCAAATATTCGGTTCAAAGATTCGAAAGTCCGTAGAATCGCTGAAAACGATTCAATAGTTCAAAAGAAAAATCCGCTGAGCAAAAATAAAACGATAATTGAGCAGTCTCTCTCTCGGGAAAGAAGAACTAACAGGCAATCAGATCTTTCCTACCCAATTCCTCAGGTGTTTGTTTGAACTCAAATCTCACAGCTCACAATGTTCATCTCGCTGGGAAAGGCTCGCCATCTCGAATCATCATGCTCACGCTGAATTGAACAGTTCCAGCGTAGGCCAAAAACCCGACCTGCATGTGCAACAGGCAGTTTTCAGTTCACAATACACATTACATTAACTGCTTCTAGTCTTACAACAATCACATAGTAACAATTTTGACATTATTTAACATATAGCAGTTAAACTTCCATCGTAATTCGACAGCTTAGGTAACGATTACATCGCTTGAGAAACATAAAACTGCTCTTTCGTCACCATCAACAACGAAATATGAACATTAAGAACTAATTTACACAATTAGTATACCATTGCATCTCTTTTACCATGTTAAACAGCAGATCTTATCAGCTTTTCATTCTGATAAGGAAATACGTTTTCAATCTCTCTCAATTGAACACATCATTACTCATTTAAATCACATTTATGACAGTTTACACATCTCAAAATGTGTACTCACCAAATCCAAAGAAAATCGACCATATGTGTCTCTCTGCTAAACCTCTCTGCACAATTTATAACTTTTACACAAAGTTATGCTGCCGTTCATTTCACCAGTCGCACAGAGAAAAAAAATGGCTTCTCCCATCCAGCAACTAGCGTGGTGGGGCGGGCCTTCAACATAAATCTCTTGTAATTGGTCAATCATTGAGATGTCAATCATCACACTGACATGCATTTCACTTTGATTTCGTAATTATTTTACATGTTTCTATTCATTTCTAGTTAGTTTATTATTTTAATAGACTATTTAATTATTTCCCTTTTATAAATAAATGTATTAATTTATACAGGGTTACATCCTCCCCTTTTGAAGGTAAGCAAGTCTCTTTGCGTTTTGTCCCTTAACTTGACCTTTCAGTTAACTCTTGGGCAGTATAAAGTCAGCATTTGGCAAATCAGCAAGACTCATTGAATTAACCACAGCCTCGCTCAATGACTGGAACAAGTTTTGGACTACTGAGGTAAGGGGATTACCCAACTGTGGGTAATGGAATTTCTTTGGAGGTTTTGAGACCCTGTGTGATCGTCTTTGGTTAACACTTGCATTTGATCCTGCATTTACATTAACCTCTTGTTCTGTTCTTTCTTCCAGATCCTGATAATCTATGGAAATTTCCATTTCCTCCTCTTCACCAACTGGATCGTATGATGGTAAGTATCCTCCTTCAACTTTATTTATTGGTGACATAGTTTCCTTTACTTCAGGATCTGTAGGTTCATTCATTTCTGTAAACTCTCTCGGACTTTCATCCAGTGGAAGAATGTTAGCTGTTTCACAAGGCAATTCTGTTTCACAAGGTAAGTCCTTTTCTTTTCCATCAGCCACTTTTGATTTTGCAATGTCAAATGCATAGGTAATCCTTGTTTCTTCAGCAGGAATTCTACTGAAAATGCAAATTTCATCCTCTGAATCTGATTGTTCCTCATTCAACAGTTCTTTCTTCCTTTGGCTTCGTGTTTTAGGCTTGGAGATGTTTTCTGGATCAGGAACACTTTCCTCAGAAGTGGTAAGGAACCCACAAGGTAACAGTAGATCCCTGTGCAACACTCGAACAGGAACATCCTTATCCTGTGGATGAACTTTATAAACTGGCAGATCTCCTACGCGCTCCACTACTATATGGATAGTAGGCTCCCACTTGTCTGCAAGTTTATGTTTTCCCCTGATTCGGACATTCCTCACTAAGACCTTGTCTCCGATTTCAAGAGTTGATTCCTTCACTCGTCTGTCAAATCTGTCCTTATTCCTTAATGCAGACTTTGAAGCGTTTTGAGTGGCAATTCGGTAACTCTCCTCTAGTCGGGCTTTGAGACTTTGGACATATTTGGAATGCGACTCGTGGACAGGATTTTCTACAGGCAGCCCAAAGGCTAAATCCACCGGTAGTCTGGGTTGCCTCCCAAACATGAGCTCATAAGGGGTGAATCCAGTTACCTCATTTTTTGTGCAATTGTAGGCATGCACTAATGGTTTTACAAAGTCATGCCAATGCGACTTATCCTGCCCCTTCAAGGTACCTAACATGTTTAGAAGCGTCCTATTGAACCGCTCTACGGGATTACCGCGAGGATGATAGGGAGTTGTCCGTACTTTATGTATTTTTGCCATCTCGCAAAGTTCTTTGATTAGCTTAGATTCAAAGTCAGCTCCTTGATCACTTAATATCCTCTCAGGGAAACCATAGTGAACAATGAATCCATCCCACAGGCACTTTGCTACAGTCCTAGCTTTCTGGTTGTTGGTGGGTATTGCTACTGCATATTTAGTATAATGATCCGTCATGACGAGAACATTCTGGACATTACTTCGGTCTGGTTCGATGGAAAGAAAGTCTATACAGAGCAACTCTAGGGGTCGTGTAACCTGGATGTTGACCAGGGGTGCTGACTTCTCTGGCAAAGCTTTCCGCTTGACGCACCGTTCACAAGTCTTAACCTTTCTCTCAACATCAACACTCATCTTTGGCCAATAGAAGCGAGACCGGACAAGGTCGAGGGTGCGATCCACTCCCATGTGGCCCATTTGATCGTGCAGACTCTCCATCACTATAGCACGGAACTTTAAAGGTAACACCAATTGGTAAGTTGTTTTATCATCCAGCTGCCGTCGTCTGTACAGAATTCCATCCCTTAATTCCAAGCGGTTCCACTCCCTCAACAACAAAGGAATGTCTGGACATTCATATCTCACCGCACGACACGGCAATTCACCTTCTTCCAAGTGACTGATGACTTGGTTCAAGATAATGTCTTCCCTTTGTTCACGCTTCAAGTCTATAACGTTTAAATCAGGTAATGTAAACTCACACTCAAGTGTCTTACACGTCAATTCTTGATCGAAAAAAATAGGAATAGCATCCTGCTCCATCGCCAGGGACTCAACTAGAGCAACAGGGCTTCCATTCTCTTGCTGTACGATGTGTTTGTCACAAACAGCTTGAACAACAGCACAGTCCATGACTACACCCTCATCTCCACCCAGATGCTGGGCAGCAAATTGCTGTATCCGTTCCCGTTCCTTTTGTGACACCATATCATTGATCAGCTCGCCATGGGGACGTCTTGATAATCCATCGGCATCTTGGTTTTGCTTTCCTGATCTATAGGTCAGATCAAAAGAGAATGTGGCTAATGCTGACAGCCAACGATAACTTATGGCATCAAGCTTCGCAGAGGTTAAGATGTATGTAAGAGGATTACTGTCAGTTACGACAGTGAAGTGATTGCCATACAAATAGTCGGAGAATTTCTCAGCCACTGCCCACTTTAAAGCAAGAAACTCCAACTTGTGGGCAGGGTATCGTGACTCACTTCTAGAAAGACCTCTACTGGCAAACGCTATGACCTTTTTCTCTCCATCCTGTTCCTGATATAACGCAGCACCAAGACCTGTTGCGCTTGCGTCTGTGTGGAGGATGTACGGTAAGGTCGGGTCTGCAAAACCAAGCACAGGAGCACTGGTAAGTTTGGAGATGATTGTCTTGAATGCTTCATCACAAGCCGTTGTCCATCGACTCCCGAATGACTCTTTTGGGTTAAAGTAATTTCCCTTCAACTCGTTTTTCATAGTCTTACGATTCAGTGGGGCATAACCACCAGTTAAGTCATTTAAGGGTTTCGCTATCTTGGAATAATCGCGGATGAACCGTCGATAGTATCCCGAAAATCCCAGGAATGATCTTAGCTCTTTTAGGTTCTTTGGTTTTGGCCAGGTTTTAAGTGCACTGATCTTCTCGGGATCTGTCTGGACTCCGCTCTCTGATATTATGTGGCCTAGGTACCGGACTGAAGTTTGGAAAAATTTGCATTTTTCTGGGGATAATTTCAACCCATACTCTCTTAGTCTTGTCAGTACTTTAAGAAGCCGTTCTTCATGCTCCTCAGGGGTCTGGGAAAACACTATTAAATCGTCAAGGAACACCAGGACCTCTGTTAGATGTAGATCATCCATACACTTTTCCATTAAGCGTTGGAATGTACTCGGTGCGTTGGTAATTCCTTGAGGCATCCGATTAAATTCCCAAAATCCTAAGGGACAAGAGAAAGCGGTTTTGTACTTGTCGGACTCCTCCATCTCTATCTGGTAATAACCAGACTTCAAGTCCAGGACCGAGAACCATCGAGAACCTGTTAAGGCAGAAAAAGACTCTTCAAGGTTCGGCAAAGCGTACGAGTCCTTCACAGTTTGTGAATTCAGCTTTCTGTAATCTACACATAGTCTAACATCACCGTTCTTCTTGCGTACAACTGCGATTGGGGACGCAAAAGGAGACTCAGATTCTCGGATCACTCCAGACTCTTTTAACTCTTGCAAGTGCCGTCGAACAGCAGCCAGATCGTGAGGATGGATAGGACGGGCTCTTTGTTTGAAAGGGGCTTCTTCAGAAAGCTTAATGTGATGCTTAACTTTTGATGTTCGGCCGAAATCAAGGTCATGTTGCGCGAACACATCAGACATTTCACTGAGCTTCTTACTGATCCTATCCTTCCAACCTTGGGGCAATGGGGAGTCCCCAAAGTCAAAATTAATCGCTGCTTTGGAACAGCTTTGACAACCAGGTACAGATTCCACCTCACTTTCTCGAGGGATGACGCTTTCGATGGCATGTACTTCAGCAACCACTGCATTTGGCTGCAGTACTACATCCCGATGTGACTCATTCCACAGTTGAACAGTCAACTTTTGCGGTGCAAATGTTGGCACTTTAACTACACCGCTCGGGAAAAGAACACCCCCAGGGAGTGAGGAATTTATTGGGGGCTCCAGAAGAACACATTCTTGAGTGGGTAAACAGCTCACATTTATCTTTCCACAGAGAGCAACCATTTGATGCGCTGGAATGACTACAGGCTCCTTGCTTTGTAGTCTCACCAAGCCAAGGCATCCATTCGCATTCTTTTTATGTCGCAATTCCAGAGTTTTCAGAACAGCACTGTATCCGTATCGCTGAGAATGGTGTTCAAGGATATTCAAGTCAGAACATTCAGCGTACAAGGAATCAAGAGTGTTAGTCCCGATCAAGACCTGAGACTGTTTTCCAGTGTCGAAATCAGGAACAATGAGTGCAAGTGTGGAAATTTCAACCTCAGCTCCTACCATGTCTTCTGGAAAAGTAATTGGAATTTCGACATATCCTTTATATGGAACTGGCTGACCGTTTGCACCACTGACCTCAAGCAGAAGATTCAGGGGCTTGATGGAATGATTAGTCAAGCAGGCTTGGTAAAAGGACAAAGGAACTGTGGTCACCTGCGACCCTGTGTCAAGTAAGCAATGGCATTCGGTTCCTGAGATGTTGACTTGCGCTGTACACTTGGATCCGACCAGGCGTTGAATATGGGATTTTTGGTGTGGGCCTGAGTTTTTTCTGAGGGGACAACCTTTAGGTTCACCAGCTCCAGTTTGTCCCACAACTGGAACTGTTAGGCGTTTAAAGAAGCCGCACCAACCTGACTGTTCTCTCGGTCCCACTCTTGCTGTTTCAACCGCAGTTCGTTTCTTTTCTTTTCAACTAACTTGAGGTTGGGAGAATTTTCACAGGTTACAGAAATGTGGCCATCTTCACCACATCTGAAGCAGTAACCAGGGCGTGGTCTGGATTTCATGACAGAATCACCGTTTGACTTGAACGGTTGTCTAGCGACAAACTCAGGAGTGGTAAGGGAGGGCGATGTCTTATGTTTGGGTTTGACAGTCTTTCTGGGCTTTGGGAGAGTCAATGAAGTTAGCTGTTCCTTTAACTCAGCAATTTGCTTCTTTAAGTCAGCGGTCTCAGACAACAACTTTGACTCATGAGAGGGTTTGCTTGCAATGGCAGACTCTTGGCTGTAAACATGGGCAGATCTGGGCTGCAGATGAGCAGGCTGCGGTTTATGCTTGGAAGAACCGATGTGACTTCTCATACGCAACAATTTCTGTGCACTCTTGTCTTCTCTGGTTCTAAGTGAACGCAATAAGTCTTGGAACTCAAGAGGGTCATCTCCACGAGTTTCGAGACGAAGTTCAGAAATAAGAATGTCATCCCAACAGCCTCTGCAAAACTGCCGTAGAAGATGATGGTTGGCTTCAGACGATTTAATTCCACCTCCTCTGACTGCCTTGCTCAGAGCAACTTGAAGCCTTTGGAGATAACTAGATGCTTTCTCACCATCATTCTGAAATGTGTTCATGAATTTTGAGAACAACTCATCACCATCTTCGATTGCACCATAAGCTGAATCAAGCATATTAAGGTAAGCTCTGGGAGAAGCACGAGGCCCTAATGACTTAACAATATCAGTAGCAGGCGATAAAAGACTCTCCATTATTCTTCTTACTCTTTGTAAGTCAGACACAGAAGGGTCATCAAAGAGTAATTCAACATTACATCGCCAAGTGTCATAATCTGATTCATTGCCAGGCGGGGGGATTCTCCCTGAGAAGGGGCGGAGCCTAACCACAACATTTGAGGGAATTGCTGCAGCGACTTCACTCTTAACGATATGCTCCACAATGACTTTCTGTACCTCAGCAGGATTGAGTTGAACATTACTCATTGTACTTGACAGGCGCTTTTCAGACTTTCGTAGATCGTCTTGATCAAGTGTTGGCTCATTGGGAATGGGACTATGAACATTCACCTTGGAAGCATTCTGTTCTCTGATTGAACTGAGCTCATCAAACGCAGGCTCATCTTCATCCACCTCATCTGGAATTAAGGAGCTTGAGATCTGTGAGAGTTCTTCTCGAAGCAAAGCGGTGAAAGATTTTCCACTATGCTTAGCAATGGCTTTCAGGGTGGATAAGTAAGAGGTTGTAGCACCAGAACTCTCCTCACAAGAATAGACACTGCTCAGGGCTCTTATCTGGTAAGTCAAGCTTGGGTCGTCTTTATCTTTGTAACTATAGGGTAGCAAGGGACTTATTGATTCAATAGCTGATCCAAAGTTGAACTCTACAATGGTGTGATCATGATACTTGGACTCAGGATCGTCAATGGGAAGGACTCTTGCAATGGAACCATGATGTTTTATTAGACCAAGGACCTCTTCATCCTCAAGAGTGTTAACTGGTCCACTGACTAGGAGGGCATTTAAAACTTTGACACTTTCCTTCTGTACTATTTCCATGTTCTCAATGTTAATTTACTTGTGACAACTAAACTGAATTGAATGTCTTATTTTTCAATTACAATTTTTCTTCTTTGAAATGTAAAGAATCAATAAAACTATTAATTACACCTCCTGGCTGGCTCGCCAATTTTTATGTAGCACATGCGTCAAATAATATTGCACTTGCTGCTAGTATTATTCATAGGCCAGTAGGTTCGACTATAGAGGTGTAATAAAGACAACACTAGGATTAGTAAAGAAAATCTTTAGTAAAAAATAGAAATTACTTTCAAAGGAAAATAAAATAAAATTATGGAAACAAAATAAAATTCAAACCATGTCACAGTTTGTTGATCAATAAGTGAATCACAGTTAAATGAATTTTCAATTCAATTGAATAATTGAATAAGTTCACTTGACTCTTGGTTGGTTTGGGTGCACCCTCTAGGCTAAACAAATTTCCTAGAATAACACACCTACAGTATCAATTTCAAATTTCACAATTATAAATGTGGACAATTCACTCAATTAACATTCAAAAATAAATCCTTGATAAAACAAGGAAAAACAATGGTTCACAATAAGAGTTAAATAAATCACAAAAGATTTCTTGAATGGGTCAGTTCAAAAGTGCTCAGTTCAAAAAGGTTCAGTTCAGAAAGGTCTATTCGAAGATCCGATTCGAAGATCCGATTCAAAGATTCGGTTCGAAGATTCGGTTCAAAGATTCGGTTCAAATATTCGGTTCAAAGATTCGAAAGTCCGTAGAATCGCTGAAAACGATTCAATAGTTCAAAAGAAAAATCCGCTGAGCAAAAATAAAACGATAATTGAGCAGTCTCTCTCTCGGGAAAGAAGAACTAACAGGCAATCAGATCTTTCCTACCCAATTCCTCAGGTGTTTGTTTGAACTCAAATCTCACAGCTCACAATGTTCATCTCGCTGGGAAAGGCTCGCCATCTCGAATCATCATGCTCACGCTGAATTGAACAGTTCCAGCGTAGGCCAAAAACCCGACCTGCATGTGCAACAGGCAGTTTTCAGTTCACAATACACATTACATTAACTGCTTCTAGTCTTACAACAATCACATAGTAACAATTTTGACATTATTTAACATATAGCAGTTAAACTTCCATCGTAATTCGACAGCTTAGGTAACGATTACATCGCTTGAGAAACATAAAACTGCTCTTTCGTCACCATCAACAACGAAATATGAACATTAAGAACTAATTTACACAATTAGTATACCATTGCATCTCTTTTACCATGTTAAACAGCAGATCTTATCAGCTTTTCATTCTGATAAGGAAATACGTTTTCAATCTCTCTCAATTGAACACATCATTACTCATTTAAATCACATTTATGACAGTTTACACATCTCAAAATGTGTACTCACCAAATCCAAAGAAAATCGACCATATGTGTCTCTCTGCTAAACCTCTCTGCACAATTTATAACTTTTACACAAAGTTATGCTGCCGTTCATTTCACCAGTCGCACAGAGAAAAAAAAAAGGCTTCTCCCATCCAGCAACTAGCGTGGTGGGGCGGGCCTTCAACATAAATCTCTTGTAATTGGTCAATCATTGAGATGTCAATCATCACACTGACATGCATTTCACTTTGATTTCGTAATTATTTTACATGTTTCTATTCATTTCTAGTTAGTTTATTATTTTAATAGACTATTTAATTATTTCCCTTTTATAAATAAATGTATTAATTTATACAGGGTTACATAATGGCCACTCCACCACCTCGGGTGTGCATTATTTTTTAAATTCAATGGCCCATCGTCAATTATTCCTTAAATATCCACAATATATTTCATCTGCAACAGCATTGTGAACTTTTTCAATTATACTTTTAAATGCATCGTTATATTCAAATTGCAAACACATGAGGAGAGTCTTCACATGAAAGAACCACGACTGGCAGATCAACGTGCTACCACTTTTCTCTCCGATATGGTAGGAAATGAAATTGAATGTGGAGGATTTGAACTATGTCAAGGTGATTGACAGAGCAGTTTAAATGGTGACAAGATGAACGTAACTAAGGGACAGAGCCGTTAAAGATGACGAAGTAGTATGTACCAAAGCTTCTTCTGCAGTCAAAAGTATGTACTTTTTCTCCACAAAAAGAGTACATACTTTTAGGGCATAGTATGAGGTGAACTGGGACGCAGCATAACATTAGAACAACATTAAAGGGATAGTTCACCCAAAAATGAAAATTCTGCCGTCACTGGGTGCGTTTACGTGCACGTTCTTAAGCCGATTGTACACCAATAAACCGACAATGAACATGGTCATGTAAACGCGGTAACACGTTTTCTTTTATCGGAGTAATGTCATAAACGGCGTAAGCATAAACCTGTCGGGACAAGTAGTTTTCTTCCTCTTTCCTCGATTTCGCGCTGCATGTAAACGCATTAACCTGCTTTCTGTCGGCTTATTGGAGTGCGCATGTGTGATATGTGACAAAAACGCAAACTTAGAGCAGATTTAAATGCATCCAGACAGAGCAAGCTAGCGTTTTCATGAAAAAAGGACATATACCACAAACGCAGACTCGTTTAAGACCCAGAAAATTGTAAAGAGGTGTTTTCTTTTCTCATGCAGCAGAAGTAGCCTAGAAGAGGTTCAGTCATAACGCTGCATAAGGGTTAATATGAGCCGTAAATCTGGTTATTTTAATAAGCTGATTTTTTGGAGTTATCAGCTTACTGGTGTGCATGTAAACACACCCATTGACTCAGCCCTCAAGTTGTTCAAAACTTGTATGAGTTTCTTCTACTGAACACAAAATAATATTTTTTTTTAACCAAGCAGATTGACCACCATAATATCCCCCCCCCCCCCCCCCACTATAGTAGTTAATGGTTGCTTTATTTGCTTGGTTACAAACATACTTCCAAAAAACTTGTGTTTAGCAGAGCAAAGAAACTCATACAGGTTTGGAGCAACTTGAGGGTGAGTAAAGGATGACAGAATTGTAATTTATTGGGTGAACTCTCCCTTTAAAAATACATTCATAACGTACATGTTATTAATTAGGCGTGAAAAGTTCTCCTGCACATACAAATGTGAAATAATCCATGTAATTATTAGTGAATGAGACCTAGTGTTTATAAAAGGTACAATATAAATAAAGCTTTACTTACTCGTATTAATTTTAACTATATTTTGTTTTTCAAATAAATTCAGCTGAGTTTATATACGTTTTAGATGATATAGTGTATGTGAAATAAATGCTTAAAATATGTTAATTACAATATTTCTTTCCTATTTAATCTATTCATTGTATTTACTTTTTATTGTATTTGTTATTCACATTGTAGTCAGCTGCCTTTTTGAATAAGGTATAGGCACATCCCTAGTGTCGGACCACAGATTTGCTCTCTCATATGTGAAGTACAGACGGAGAAGTGACATTCGGTTGACATTTGGTGGCTTACTGGCATTTTACAAGATAGATGAGAGCAAGCTTCACTTCAGCTGAGTTTAAGACCAGGCGTTCCACAAAACAGGCTCACTCATGCCTCTTTTATCCTGAGGCACATGCACAACCTCCAGTGTATGTGCATACACACATATTCAGGCATTACTCTCTCACACAAGCTGTCAAAATCTTCAGAGTTCTCATGTTTCTTTTCCGCTTGCAGTGGAAAGAACACCATGTATCCCCTCTTGTCACTGTGACCCTGATCATAAACTCATGTTCTCCGCTCTTGAAAGATTGAAATCCAGCGAGGCAAAGAAACATAAACTTTTCATCAACTTTCGCTCGAGCTCGTCTCTTTCCTGCTCCGCCCCGCATGCTTCTCTCTTTCCCATTTCTTACATCTCACCCCCATCTCTGGCTTTCTATCCATCAGGGAGGGCTCCGTTGGAGCGCGGCGGGCCTTGCGATTGTCCTCATAAATTGTGCGAGTGTCAGGGTGAGGAAAGGAACTAAGTGTGCAGTAAATAACAAAGGGCTCTGTCGACAGCGCCACATTCTGGTCAGGGAAATTACCCAGCATGCCCTGGGAGAAGAGAGGACGCACCCCTAGCATGATGAATTACGTTGGAGGATGGCCCGGAAGACCACCCGGGGTCCTCCTTACCTGTGCCGTGAACAAGCGTGGCCATCCCAAGAGCCCATGACGATTTAAATGGATGAGTGTCTTTATTTCCCCGTAAAAGAAGCTGTTTGTCTCCCAGCTTGTGTAATAACCGATCTTTCACCAGACATCGGTAACTGCTATCATTTTTCATCCACCCCCCCACCCCCCATGACACGCATGGGCTTTTTTGCTTTAGCACTCTCTCCCTTCTTATTCGATCTCTTTCACTTTCTGTCTTGTATTGATCACGCATTCATAACTGCCAGCACATTTTTGTTGCTCTTGACTTTCACTCTGGCTGTGTCATCCTCCCCCCATTCACATTACTATGGCTGGCCACCGAAGACTAATGTGTTATTGCATTAGTTTTTCTATTTTCTATCTCTCTCTCCCGCAATCTTCAAGGTGTTATTTTGCATTATTTTCACATACAAAGGACATTTTATTCAAAATGCGGTCTAGTTTTTTGTTGTTGCTCAAACGTGTTACTGCATGTTTTTCAACCCTGTGTATCCACACTGCAAAAAAAAAAAAAAACTAAAACAAAAAAAAGTTAAAAATATATATATTTTGTGTTTTTGAAGCAAGCCTTAGATACAGTATTACGATTCATTTTCATGTTATGTTATAAAAAGCTGTTTTACATTATATATTATATTTTATGTTAATTATATTTTGTGTTCAAATTGTATGCACTTAAAACATGATAAAATATCCTTGTGCAGAAGACAAATTTCACTCCTTTAATGGTTCAAACTATGAAATTAATAATTTCTAATGTCTTGTGCATTGCTTCTAAAGTAAACCATTCCTTTCCTGATTAAAAATGAACTCGATTTTCATCAAGGCAACATATTTCCGACAGATGAATGTAACATTTTTGACAAGCCAAACATGTCAGTCTCTGAGTAGCATGTCATTTATTTAAGCCATGAAAATAAAATTCATTCTGTCAAAAAGAAGAAGAAGCATAATGGAACATCTCCAGCATGTTTTATAATTACCCAAAAATGAAACACTTCACCCTTCAAGCATCGTTATCACCTCCTGTCAACTGTCGGTTGGAATATTAGAACTAAAACGTGGACATACTGTAACACACTCATGGGAATCAATCACTTCACTGAATACTTGCCGGCTAAGAAATAAAGACTGTTAACATTATTCAACGTGTTGTTGCTCTTGACAAACTTTGTATGCACTATACGCATTCTGATTTTGTTTCAGACATTCATGATTTGATACATTTTATTTTCTTGACTGATCTTTGTTCATAATTTTGGCAGTAGACTACCTGTTAAATGAGTGATCTTAAGATGTAGTCCCTGTAGTCGTCCAATTTGACTCTCACATGCTGATGTGATATATTATTAACTTGACAGGTGATTCACAATCTTCTCAGTTGTTTAAAACATTAAGGCATTTATCTTTTTTTTTATGTTTAATTTTCCATTTAAAGATCATACATTGTATGGATGATTGTTACATTTAATTACCACTTAGCAGATTTTGACTTTTATCTTTAATTTAATTTAGAGCTTTCATTTAGATCTGTTTAATGTAATGTTGATTGCTACAATTAGTGTAATTAAGGTTTTATTTTAAGTCGCAAAATTACACATCAGGATTTGAAACTGGGAACAGAGTATAAAAAGCTGTGTAAAAAAAAAAATCCAGATGTTGTCAATCAACATTTTCATAGATTAGCACCTCTTGACCGTTTGTTGTAAAATAAAAAAATTGCAAAAAAATAATAACAAAAAAAACCAAACAAACAAAGCCTTTCTGGTCCTTATTTGTACCTTTTAAATGAAGTACTACATGCAATCGCACCTTCTTTACCTCTCACTTTTTCTTGCACATTTCAAAAAACAATGTTCACATGCTTCCCCTACTAACAGACACATTGTTTGCTCCTTTTCTATCATTCATCTCACTCTTCCTGGCATTCTTTCTCTCTCACCTTCACTATCTCACATTCCCTTCTCACACGCCACCTTATAACACTTTTACTCTTTTCTCCTCTATTTTTTCCTCTGCTCGGGAGCTTCATTATCTCACATGTACCTAGAACCTATAATCTATTTTGTCAATCATAGCTCTCTCCCCTCCTTCCTGGCCCAATCAGATGTTTTGTTTTGGTCTTTCTCTCAGTGCGCCATTACCTGTGAGATATGGGCTTTTCTGGGCATGTTACATAAGCATTGTGTCTCTGTTGATAGTTGATTGACAGGCCCTGATTTATGTTATGAGGTGATATGGTTTGAACCACATAGAATCAAATTCCTTGACATGGCAGAGACACCATCACACTTTGTGCCGATCTCCCAGTCTCCAGGCTGTACAGCTTCTTTCCCAGCTTGCACTGTGACAGCCACTCGAAATAAGATGAATTGGTTTAAGCGAGAAATATTGCTTTTTTTTCCCAGGAAATTTTCAAAAATAACCTTGACTGTAAGACCTTGAGAAAAATGTTTGAGTGTAAATGGTAGGATTTTTTGCACCACAGGCAGAGCAATTGAGGCGAGTCCTTTTTATCCTTAATGGCTCATTGTACAAAATACCCACTAAATGTTCTTTCATATGGTCTCATTTTCTCCATGCACTTTTCAGATGGTGAAACATCTTCAAATAGACATGCTGTGCTACAGATATTGGATTGGGTCAATAATATATTTAATAGTTTTATTGTATAATCTTTTTGAGATTATTGATTTCTGTTCCCGTTTCTTGCTTGCAGGATGAGGGCTCACTTTGGAGTGTATTGACTGTGGTAGTGTTATGATATGGTGAGACTCGCCCTCAGGCTCCACTCAGACGCGTGCTGGGCCGCAATTATTGACCCCACTGACCTTCCGACAGCTCTATTTCATACACGCTGCCTTATGCAGATAATCTTCTCTATACTGATTTCCACCTATTAAAAGTGCAAAGATGTCCATAGCAGTACAGTCCCTCCCAAACGTCTCCTTTTTAATCTCAGAGGTCAGCGTTCATCTCATCTTGCTGTAGTTTTCCATGAACTCTGAGGAATTTAAGAACAAATTGCAACCACTGATAGTGGTGTTTATTTGAACATGCTATTTTTATATGCTGCATGTGTACACTCTGTCTCTGTGCTCTGTCTCTCCTTGTAAAAGCGGTCTGATGGTTTCCAGGGTTCTATGAAGCCGGTCCCTCAAAAATACACAATGGGCTCAGACTGGTTAGCTGGCCCAGTGTGTTGAGATTCACTTACTGCCTAGTGCACGTTTTTCAGAAACCCCTTAAATTACTGGTAGTCTGTAAAGAATTAAATATTATTAGTGGAATGTGGTTTTTTAATTAAAGTTGACTTTGAAAAAAATATATAAATTAGAGTAATTTTTTTTACACATGGCTTTATTTCTATACAACACTGAACCACAATTTTCTTAAGAAAATATACACACTATTTTTAATTATCAACTTTTTTTGTGAAAATTTCAAGACCCATGATCCATTTTTTTTACAGTGTAGTCACTCCTCAACCCTGCATGCATTTTGTTTTAAAATACAGATAATGATCAATTGAAAAAATTACCCCCTCAATGTTGTTTAATAAGTTTTGTTCCAATGTTATTTTCATTTAAAAAATAACACTAAGTTGTTGTAAATGCAGTTGTCATTCATTCCAAAGCAAAACTCACTGAGCAACACTGATGTATCTAATCCTCAGTCACTCCTCAAATGTTTTATCATTGAGTCTGCAGCGTTCTGCTCTGAAGATTTTTCCTGCAACACTAAAGATTCTCTCAACAGGTGCAGAGGAGGCTACTACGGCAAGATGGAAATGTATATACATTTTTTAGAATTTTTCTAGAATTTCAATTCTGCTTCCTTTAATTCAAATTCAAATTGTATTTCTAGATCTTGTTTTTTACATCAATTCAAATTCAGGAATTTAGGAGTCATTCTCAATTCAATGCTGAATTGTGCGCAAGCCTGCTATGGTGATCGCTACTGAATGGCACCTATTGTATTTTTAGAACGATTATAGCCAAGTATCTGTCGCAAGAACTATTAACCCAAAACGAACACTTAACATTGTCTTTACTATAGTAGCCAAATCACAGAACCATGTTTAGCATGCCTGTAGATAAACAATACATAAAAGCTCTAATCAAAGAATAATTTACGCTAATTACAAGTTCGCTGTTTAGATTTACGTTAGGTGTTTGTTGGATAATTTTAAGTATGAATGGGCATTTAACAAACTGGTTTGCAGAGCCAAACAGCGTTGCCATTTGTTTACTTTCTTGCTACAACGTACAATTTACAATACGATCTATTACAAGAAAACACATAGACAAAAAATAAATCATACTTTTTGAAGACCACAGGTTGTGGCCTGCTTTTAAAGTTGGAACTGCTCCATCTTTTAGGACAAGCCGTTGTGTGATTCCTGCATTGAACTCGCAAAGATCGTGGAAGCTTTCCTCCGTAAAATGTGCAGCACAGAGAGTGAGATTTGGGTAATAATTATGAGGGACTGAGTTAAAAATAAATACATTTTAACCATTGATCCCTAAGTCCCCCGTCCCTAGGAAGGCTGAAGAAAGTGGACCTGTAATCTGGATGAAAATAACAGCATTTCGTCTGCAATCTCTGCAATGAGGCAACAACACTCCAGCCTACACTATACCACAGCAACTTTTCTTCACAGCATTAAAAATTTTCCTCGCCTCCTTTATTTAATATTCTCGGGGGGGGGGGGGCTGCATTTATTTGATAAAAAATACAGTAATAAAAGTGATATTGTGAAATGTTATTACAATATAAAATGACTGAAAATGTTTTCTATTTTAAAACTATTCTTGCCTGATGGCAAAGCTGATTTTTTTTATCAGCTCAGCCTTGAGTGTCACATGATCCTTTTGAAAATTTTTACAATATAAGGATTTGCTGCTCAGAAAACAATTAATATTTAATATTTAGCTTAATATGTTTTGTAGAAACTGATATGTTTTTCAGGATACTTTGATGAATAGAAAATTCAAAAGAAACGCATTTATGTGAAATATACATCTTCTATAACATTATCGATGTAATTACTGTCACTTTTGCTGAAGAAAAGTATTAATTTCTTTCAAAACAAAAATTTTAATAACCTCAAATATATGCAGCGTTCATGCTGCATGAGTTGGACGTGTCTCCTGGGGATTGCAGCACCGATGACAGTTCTGTTCTTTACCTGACCCTGTAGAACCCAGATGACTTCTTATCAGTTCCTTCACACATTCATACATTCATCTTTTCTTTTAGCATTTCACCGAGAGCTGCACAGGAAGTGGTCCCATTGCATCCTGAGGGCTTCTGTGGTGGGCAGAGAACTGCTGCAGTCCTCTCTTCATCCAAATCTACTCTTTCTTTCTCTCTCTCTCAGATGTCTGTTGTGTGAATCAGTGGGCTAGAGGTGACCCCCCAGCCCTATTACCCAAACTCACCGTCAGCAACCAGAGCACATTTCCCAAATGAAAAGCTTCTCCCCCTCAGTCTCAAAGCTCCATCACACTCCTCCCTCCATCAGATTGCTGCCTCTTCTTTTATAAGTCTCTTAATGGTTTATAAATTGCGCGTAATGATTCCTCCTCTCCCCTCTGCGCTCAGAGATTTTTTTATGGCCTTTCTGGTTTTGCGAGGCGAGATTTTGTGCAAATGGGCAGTGATATCAAGGGCTTCAAGGGCTGTGTGCAGAGGTGCAGAGCTGCAGAGAGGCAGGAGGTTAAACTGTATGAGATGTTGTATGCAGCGTTCACATTAGGAGGAGGGGATGGCTGGGTTTAATTCTGTGGAATTATTGCCTCGACATAATGTGAATAATTTTTTATTTTTTTATTGCAGGCAACTTGTCGTCAGTGATCATCAGAAATGACTAAATACACTCGTGTGCCCCAGTGTTGTGAAGTCTATGTGTAATACTCTACAGTTTAAAAGTTTGGGCTTTGACTAGGTTAGGGTCAGAAAATGCTCATCAAATCTAAATGTATTTGATCAAAAATACAGTAGAATTGTATTGTCTGAACTATTATTACAATTTAAAATGATATGAATTCCTGTGATGGAAAGCTGCTTTTTCAGCAGCTATTACTTCAGTATCACGTCATCTTTCAGAAATCATTTTAATCAGTTACATCCTTTTTATTTTGTACTCATACATTTTATTTATTCTTAACTCGAAATATATGAGTAAGCTAATTCATACATTTAACTTAAAATGATCATGTCATCTCAACGTAAATATTTTTTGTAGTGAAAATTTGGCTAGCTTTGATAACAGAAATCCCAGCAAATTTTCAGTTAAATTTAAGTTTGTCTAAATTAAAAGAAGTTCATAAAACCAAAAATAAGGAAACTGTAATAAAATGGATCAGTTTGTGAACTCAAAAGTAAAAATAAGTTCTACATGCTGATTGAACTAATTTGTTTAATTTGAATTGACTCTACTCAAACCAATTAATTATTTGAAGCATAGGGGTTAAAGTGGATTTGCTGCTCAAGAAACATTTCTAATTATTAATATTGAAAACTGTTGTGCTGGTTAATTTTTTGTGAAAACTGTAATGTACTGTTTCAGGATTCTTTAATGAATATAAAGTTTAAAAGAACATTTATTTAAAATAAAAGTTCTAATAAATTTCAGTGCTGTCATGTTTGCCCGATGTAATGCATACATGCTGAATAAAAGTGTATATATATAAAAGTATATATATATATATATATATATATATATATATATATATATATATATATATATATATATATATATTATTATTATTATTATTATATATTTTTTATAAACTAAACTTTTGAATGATGGTTTTGTTAATTTATTTAACGTATACCAAGATAAAGCTAAATGAAGCAGGCTTTTGACAGTCTCTGCCGTATACATCTGACATCTGCCCAAAGAAAGCCCACAATTCACTAGAGATAGAGAGTGAATGGTTCAGAGCTGTTTCATATTCATCACACTTGTGAAGAAGTTAATATAATCATCTTGTAACATGGTGACATGAATTCATAAAATAGGTCACAAACCTTTCCTTTAAAATAACTGCAGATAACTTGTCCTGAAGATCACAGCTAGACAATTTCTTTCTTAGACCACATACTGAGTTATACTGAAAGAAATACAGTACTGTAAAAAAATACTGATGTGCCCACAGCAGTGGAAACTATGCATTTCTAAGAACAAGCCAACAACATGCCTTAGTTAGACATTCAGATATTAAGATATTAAAGGTAATTTTGCACTTCCTGCATGATCTGAACTTTGCAGTGCTAAATACAGATCCAGTGTGTCTTTACTTGACTTTCTTTTACTTGATGATCATTAAAATAAAGCCTTAAAATAAACCACACTTGACAAGTTACTTGCAAACTTGTTTTCATATCTAATTGTTTTTTCTTATGTTAGATAAGACATTGTCTGGCTATCACCAGACCAAGCTCATTTTAAGATTGAACATTGGTCTGGGGAGTCTGTTCTGTATTTTCTACACAAGAGGCGTGATCAACGAGCATTATTGAAATGACTATATATGCAATTGGATAGTCCTTCAACCAATCAGACCACAAGAGGCGTGATCAACAGGCAACGACCCATCGCTTCTCTATCCGTAATCATGTTAAACCCCCCAATAGTACGCTAGGTGGATAAGCTAATCTGTGTAGTAGAAATGAATGTACAGGCTTCCAGACTGAGCTGCAGGGCAAAATCAAATCGCCGGCAGATCAGGCTGGGTTTACCCAGTCTCGGACATTTAGCCAGTGAGTAAGAAAAATATAATATATACACTGAAAACAAGTCTTTTGCAATTTTGATCCTCAAGTGAATTTGTCTTGTTTAATTTTTTTTACACTAGCAGTTTTATATTCTTGAACAGTTTGGAAAACACTTGAATAGCTTCATCTTGCAGTGACACACTCAGCACATTTACATGGACTTGAATAAATCTGAACTTATAAAGTAATAATTTGCCGTTTTAAAGGTGAAGTGAATTTTAGCGGTGAGGTTGTTAATTGCAATCGCCTACCGCTCACCCTTCACTTGAAGCACATAGAAAAAGCTACGGTGGCTAACAGGACAAAAATGTTGTCGTCGGAGAGAGCAGAATGACTAACACTGTAGAGAAGTTTGTCAGTTTAGGGCTACTGTAGAAACATGATGGCGCAAAATGGCGATTTCACTGTAAGGGGACTCGCGGTGTACGGAGATAGAAATGGCTCATTCTAAGGTAATAAAAACCATCGCAATCACATGGTAATGCGTATCAACTGAGTGTGCAATCTCGTGGAATGTATACTCCAAAATGAGTTTTATGAGTACATATGCTACGCAGTTTTTCGCGTGCATATGATACGCACTTTATGGCGTGTATATGACGCTCTTGGGTAGAATTAGGGTGGTGGGGTGGAGGGCCCGTACGTATAATACCCCATAAAGTGCGTATCATATGCACACGACAATCTGCGTACCATATGCACGCCAAAACTCATTTTGGCATATATATTCCACGAGACTGCACACTTGTACGCATTTTCGTGAGATCGGGCTGTAAAAACATATGGTACATTATGTAAGATCTTTTTACACCACTGAAAACATAGTTATGTATATTATATTGCATTTATGTCAATGGATCCTCATAAATAGTTTTTTTTATTTTAAATGCTTTAATCCAGTTAAAATTGTCACGTAACAGACCTAATACAATAGTTATACCTTACACATAATACATTTACACGTTAATCAAAAACAAATGGAATGGAATGCCAATAAAGCTTTGAGTCTCAACATATGAATATTCATTGCATTAAAACAGTTTTATACTGGGGTTCCAGGGTCTATAAGAAATGCATATAAGCTTTTTTTTATAGAGGATGTTTGAAGTGTGGTTAATAATAAGATTCATTTACTGAGATATATTTAAATATATTTAATATATTTTTAGTCTCTTAGACCACTAGCATAACATGAGGATTAAGAAAACCGCACAATTTCATTGCAATAGAATTACTGAGTAACTGAATGATGAGTCTATGCTAGCTCTCTCTCTCTCTCTCTCGCTCTCTCTCTCTCTCTCTCTCTCTCTCTCTCTCTCTCTCTCTCTCTCTCTCTCTCTCTCTCTCTCTCTCTCTCTCTCTCTCTCTCTCTCTCTCTTCTCTCTCTCTCTCTCTCTCTCTCTCTCTCTCTCTCTCTCTCTCTCTCTCTCTCGGTTTCCACTTGATCTCTCCCTCCAGCAGCATGAGGCTGGATGCAGGAGAGAAGAATGGAGGAAAGATTGTGCTGAGTGCACATTAGGAACACATCTGGGGGGAGGAAGCTTAATAAAAAGAGATTCTCTCTGCCTTGTCTTCTTCTGAGCCTCCATTTATTTCCACTCGTTCTTTCTCGACTCCCTCTCTTTCTCTCGCTCTGCTCTCGGTCTCAATCCATCTACCTGCCTTCATCCATCCTCCCCATAGGTGGGTAATTACAGAGAGGAGAAAGGGAGGTTTTTAATTTTCAACTGGTGCATTGAAGGGTTGAGAGTAAGTACGACTCTGCTTCTCCCTGTAGAAATGCTGCTATTCTGACACCATATCATTTCCTGTCATTACTGTCCACGGGCCGGGAGGGAAGGCAATGCTTCTCGAGGCTTGGGTTTGTGGAAGTTACATAAATACACCTTTGAGACTCAGAGTTGTGTTGTTGAACAGAAGTTAGCTTGTCTCTGGAACAATGTCAATGTTTTATATCTGCATCTATCGCTTGTCTAACCCCTCACTGACTTCTTGTTACCTTGTTGCACCTCATGCCCATTAGGGTCGCAAAACTTTCACCAATTGGCAAAAATAGTACACTCTTAAAAACCAAGGTTCTTTATATATGGCTCCATGAAAAACCTTTAACATTCATGAAACCTTTCCATTACAAAAATATTTTAAGAACTGTTCACTTAAAGGTTCTTTTGGGCAACCTTCAAATTGGAAACTTTTTAAGAGTGTAGCAGTAGACCTGATTGCCCATCCCCCCCCCCACACACACACACACACACACACACCGTTTTATTAACTACATAAAATGAGATAAATATACATTTTCTAACCCCCATATCTTGAATTTTCTGTTCATTCACATGCATTAATTAATGCATTTGAATACACTGAATAATGCAGTTCTTAATAATGCATAAATGGTTCTTTTGATTGAGGTTCTAGAACTTTTTAAGGATTCCAAATACATAGCGTCGATAGAACCTTTTAAGGTTCATGTCCATTCATGTCCACATCCACCCCTGGCCCACCATCAACCACACACCTGTGTCCCATCTACCATAGCAGATTCTTATCCAACACTTGCCACTGCCTGTGTATGTAATATACCACCTGCATCCCTCAAACTTGCATGGTGCACAAATTAACAATTTTCACTACAATCATAATATTTAATCAGGCAACAAATTAATCCAAATTTTGTGATTAGTACTATGTGTGTTGAGCTGTTCAAATGAACACTGCTGAGTGTTTGCTGATTAGCCCCTGCTGTTAGATACTGTGCCTGCATCATCTGGCTGCAAATTTCATATCAAATTTTAATATAACAATATTCACATTTTTTAAAATTATTATTCAGCAAGGATGCATCAAATTGGCATTTATAATGTTTAAAAAGATTTCTATTTCAAATAAATGCAGTACTTTTGAACCTTCCATTAAAAGATTTACATTTTGCCATTGACCAATTCTGTTTTGGCAGGCTTAACTTTTTCTTGCTCAGCACGTTCAGTAGTAAACAGTTTCTTGTGCCATTAGTGTTGTCATCATGACACGTTTCATTTTCAGAGTAATTGGTCATGTAGCATTATGGCTCAGGTGATTGTATAAAAAAAAAACTATTGAGTGTTGCCGTGAGCGAGGCTGTCAGGTTTCAAGCCACACACCGCAGGGCGTTCTTCACCAGTCATGCAACTACTATTGAGATGAATGGTAATGTTAACAACTACAGTAGCTTTCTCCAGCTATTACAGAGCTCCTTGGTAAGCAGCATCTTGAAAGTTTTGAATGCCATTTGAGATTTGATGTTGGCATCAAAAGGAAGTGGCACAAAACGTTGGTCTCGATTTAACACAGTACGAAAGGAAATGTTTTATGGCGATGGTCTTTTCCTGAGATCTGATAATGAGAAGCTACAGCCTCATAAAACGCTACCTGCAGGGCCGCAGGGAGCTGTCAGATCTGTGCGAGCTGTACATGTATGCGCAGGTGTGTGTGTGTGCGCGCACTCCCGTTGGAACTGGATGCCTTCATCGTGAATGTATTCCTAGACATCTGCCGCCTTCTTTTAAGTGTGCTGCAACTGAAGAAGATAAATAGTTTGTTTACAGTATACAGAAATGTTCTTAAAATGTTGTGTAGTCTAAGGATATGGTGAAAATGCCTCTTTCAAACTAACCTTGAACACATGTGGACAAGGCAGACCGAAGACCTTTAATGTTATTCTCATTCTCAGTATGTTAGCGAGCAACCAACTAATCAGCGAACAACCTGGATTTATCTGTATTGTCCAACAGAAAGGGCAAAAAGGTTTTAAGACCTGTTAAAATCCAGTGTTAATTGCCTTACAGTTGTTCTACTGCATGCCTCAGGGATGCTTAACAAGATAACCATAATTACTTGCCTTGAGTAGGACATTTTACAAGAGAAAATATACTTATACCACTAAATAGAGTTTTACTTGATACCAGTTGCCTCTTTAAGACCTGAAGGATATTTACTTGACCTATAGATGCCTGCGGTGTAACCCTAACATGAGGACATGGCTGTTACCCTCAAGCACTCCCTCTCAATTTACACACTTACATATGAAATAGAATCTGATTGCAGTGGAACAGTAAAAAACAAAACTGCTACACAAGGAAATGTGTCATATACTATCATATACAACGTTTTTGTGTTATTATTTTGGTAACACTTTATTACTACACTCTCAGAAAAAAAGGTACAGTGCTGTCACTGGGGTGGTACCCTAAGGTACAAAAGTTTGTACCTTACTCACCCCTAAATGGTATATATTAGTACCTTAAAAGGTACATATAAGTACTTTTAGAGTGCATATTAGTATAAAGGTTATAAATATTAGTACCTTTCTGGTTTTGTACCTTAGGGTACCGCCTCAGTGACAGCATTGTACCTTTTTTTCTGACAGTGTAGGATATTTACTGTTTATTAGTACTTATAAAGCACATATTAATGCCTTATAGAGTAGTATTGCATCTTCCATATCTCTGAAGAGTCTTTAGTTTTATCATATTTATAAAAGACAGATACGCTGTACTGATTCTGACACCCGAGCTCAACCTTTCGACATACGTCCAATTTTTTTAGCATGAGAATCCAACTCTTCAACACACAGAAAAATAGGGTGTCAAAATTGAACCTTTAGGGGTACAACAGCTTGTCGCTGGGGCAGTACCCTTAAAAGAACCAACGTTGTACCATTTTTACAACAAAAAGGTTCATAGTAGTACCTTAAGGTACGCATTTGTACTCAAAGGTACTAATATGCACCTTTTAGGAGTAAAACAGGTACAAATATGTCCTTTTAAAGGTACTGCCCCAGCGACAAGCTAAAGGTACAATTTTGACACCCTATTTTTCTGTGTGAACAGTGTAAATAAGTCAGAATGCATGAAATAGCATTGGAACCCCCCCCCCCCCCCCCCGCCCCCATTATGATTGCTGTTTCAAATAAATGCTCTTCTTCTGACCTTTCTATTCATTAAATAATCCTGTTAAAAAGTCCAGTAACAAATCTATTGTGGTTTGTCTGTATTACACATTTCATGTTACTTAAGGCCACTGGGAGAAATGTTATCCTTAATAAAAAGGGCAAACATACAGCATTTGCATATAGGTTTAAGGCACAGATATGTACACACGGTTAGCAGGATAGTCTGTTTGCTGAAAATAGATGAGGCTTTATTCTTTTGTCATAGATGGATTTGGCTTTTGCCCCAGTTTCTCCCACGGGCTCCAAATCTCTCGCAATTCCCTCTGCAGCATATCCAGACACGCCATGGTCCTGAAATAGGCCAATCCAAGCTATGGAAACATTAAAGAAGAGAAGAGGAGACACCAGTGGGCAAAGGAGATGCAGAGGATCAGGGAGGGAGCTGTACGCCTCGTTCATCTCTGTTTACTCCAGCTGTCGCAGACTGAGAGAACAAGAAGGGGACAGAGGCTGGAGAGTTACACACCAAGCAAGGAAGGCTGAAAGAGAGAGAGTGATGAAGACATGCCAGTGGACACTGCGGTTTCGCAAGGGCAGGCAATGGGGAAAGGTTAGTGAAAACAAAGGAAGTGGACACGGACACGCACACACACACATACAGGAAAGTGCTGATCCGTGATCCCTGTCTGGGAAGGAGGAGAAGGTGCATTGATTGTGCACAAGCCACAAATGAGAAATCCATTGGGGTTAGCTGCTCCTGGCTTGAATGAGAGAAGGGGGCAGAGGAGGTCAGCTAGGAGTCCATGTCTTTGCCAGGGCATGGCAGAGCTGGCAGCAGATACACAGAATCCATTAAACAGAACATGGCCAGGAGGGTCAACAGTTTGTACCAAGCCATGAGGTCATTCAAACACTAGGCGTTTAGCCAGCTAGACAACATGTTTAGTGTCAAGCCATGGGAAATGTTTCATTCATCAGCCTGAGACACACACACACTCGCATCCATACACATGTCTCACATTCAGGCAAGAGCATACTTTTAATCCTACAATACACAAGGGAGCCAGTAGTGCATAGTACACATACCACGTTTTTTTTTTTCAATTTATAAATAGATATAATAGTAAGTGTTAGTATAAATGGGTCAAGTGTTGATGAAGAAGATGCGTCTTCAGCAGTTTCTTGAAAATGGCTTAAGAGTTTGGAACAGTATTTTGAAATGGCCTGGGGAAATACTGTTACTGTTAAAATAGAATTTTAAGTGGCATGTTGGCACAGTGTAAAATCTCTGTGCATTATATAGCTTGAACAGATTTTTTTTTTTTAAATATCAACCTAAAAAGTGTTTTATCAATACTTTTTACTTTAAAGGGGGGGGGGGGGGGGGGGGATGATGCATGAAATGCTGTTTCATGCATACTGAGCTTTTTAAACTGTTAAAGACTTGGATTCCCATCCTAAACATGGACAAAGTTTCAAAAACTAATGTTGGACGTTTGATGGAGTTTTTCTGTGTCAAAAATACTCCTTCTCACAAGTTTCGGAGTTTTTTTCGAGTATGGGTCGGCTTGACGTTAATAAGAGCGGCAGGTCCTTGTATGGGCCGTACGGGCTCTTCTCCAGGTAGGGGGCGCGTGCGCGTGACAAGAGCGAGAGAGGAAATGCATGCCCGTAAACACTCGCTCAGCTGCAGATCCAGTCGTTTGTGAACACTAATGACGCGCCGCGCTCCACTTTATTCCTATGGGTGACATCAAGTGACTTCAACGCTTCAGCACAGCATTCCGGGAAGGCAGCGCTGCATTTGAACCGATTTGAACGCAGAAAGGACGGGAAGCTTCACAACATCGCGGATTTCCACGGTCACTGCTGTTGCAGGACTTCAGAAAATCATACCAAAGAAGTGTGTTTTTGACGGAGCGGTCCCAGCGATAAAGGTTCGGTCCGCAGTCGGTGAGTAAAACTGCTTCAAATGTCTCTGCTATTGGCTACCGTCGCGTGAGTAAACATCAGTAAACGGCACGAGCGTGTGCTTCATTCAAATGCGCTAACGGTTACTCTATTGTTGTTCTATGTATAACGTTACACTAGTTTGACGTGAAAAAGCCGTTTTGCTTGCTATTGCTATAAGTTTAGTCGCATACAATAGTCCATAAACCGAATCATGTCCTCATAAACTGCGAGTAAACACACATAAATTATGACAGGCCAATAAATACAGTACATACCACAGAGACGGACGTCCTACTGTTGCTGTTTCTCCTGTTCAATTTATTTCAGCCTCCGAATGATTCTGGATCATATATCTATTAGCTGAGCTCGATAGCCATGGGTTTGTCCACGCTTGAGGACGTCACCGCTTTGTGCGCTGGTCATTCTTTAGCTCCGCCCACACGATACGCCTCCAGGCGCTCGGTTTTTTCCGGAAAGACTCAGTACAGCCCATTTTTCTTTTATAAATATAATAAAACTAAAGACTTTTCGGAGATATGAAGGATGCAATACTACTCTATAGGTACTCAAGATTGACCTGAGATTGACAACTGAATGTTTCACCCCCCCCCCCCCCTTTAATTTAGGTGGTCTAAAATATTAATTTATACTTTCTAATATTTCAGTTAGAATAATGGTCATTAGTTAATTACATTAGGTAACATGAACTAATGATGAACTGCTCTTATAAAGCATTTATTTATCTTTGTTAATTTACTAATACATGATTAAAGTCTTATTAACATTAATTAATGCACTGTGAACTAATGAACAAGTCATGAATAGCTGTATTTTTAATAACTAACGTTAACAAAGATGAACAAGTGGAGTAACAAACATACTGCTCATGGTTAGTTCATGTCAGTTAATATATTAACTAATGACCATTATTCTAAAGTGTTACCCATATTTCTACTTTTTGTTGGTTTATTAAAAAGGACCCCATCACTTTTATTTTATTCATTATACGCATTTTGTGCACACCAAGCACATTACATAGCATTGCCTGTTTTTCCCATGCATTAGTAGTCAGTCCTTTTCAAAACTGAGCATATACATAGTATACCCAAGGTACTGTTTAGTAGTGTGACGTGTGTCCCAGTTAATCTTCACTCTGTGGGTCTCTCCTTCGTGAGACTGTAAATCTCTGAACTCATACTTCATCCACCCACAAAAAGTAATTTAGAATCCATTCATGCCCCTCTGCCACCACTCAGACCTAAAATAAAGAGCAGCCGTGGATGCCTGCTTGCTTTTCATCAAATCATTTACCGTTCCCCTGATGCTAGTGAACGGAGAGTCTTTTTTTTCTCATTACCTCCCACCTCTGTTCAACTCTATTCAAACACGGCACCAGAGTCAAACATAATCTCAGCTCCGATATGATAATCCCCCCTGACCATTTCAGATGGAAACCCACCAAATGCAGAGAAGGGAGAGGATTCATTATCAATGCCCCAAGGGGGAGCTGGGATAGAGGTTTTGGGTGGTAGGCAATGATGTGTTGAAGACAAGCGCAGCTCTCCCACCTTGATCTTACTGCAGAGCTGGCCGAACCCATCTCCGCTGGGACATTGTAACTGGACAGATAAGCATTAGTGGCAGAGGGTGACAGGTGAAGGAGAGTGGGACGGGTGGGGCAGGTGCGGGTGTGGTGGATGCTGATTGGATTAAAAATGACCGCTTTGCTTTTATTCAGTTGTCACACTGTGTTAGTCACCTAACACAGTGTGTATATATATATATATATATATATATATATATATATATATATATATATATATATATATAGCTCTGGAAAAAAAAAAATAAGAGTCCACTTCCCACAATGTAAAATTAATTATAGCTGTATATAAAATTAATATCACTCAATGATTTCTTGCAATGTAACTTGAAAGCTTTAAATTTAATTTTAAAATGAATTAAAGCTGTATATATATATATGTGTGTGTGTGTGTGTGCGTGTGTGTGTGTGTGTGTGTGTTTGATGGTTACACATGCACACATTCACTCTCACTACTGGTCAAAGGTGATCCTTCAGGAATCATTTTTTTTTAATCGGGACTCAATGAATGCAAATTATTGTAGGTTCTCAGTTATTACCAACGTTTATTATCATCATTATCAATTTTGGTCTTTTACTTTTTATCTTCTTTTATTTTTTTCAGGTTCAGAAGAACAGCATCTATTTGAAAAGGAAATTACATTTAAATTAAGTTTAAATTAAGCAAAATTATGAATGTCATTACTTTTCATCACATTTATTCATCCTTATTGATTTAAAATATTAATTTATCTAATTTTAACATTGATGATGATAATGTTTATTGAGCACCAAAACCACATATTAGAATAATTACTGAATGATCACGTGACACTGAAGAGTAATGTCTTTATATTGGAGTAAAATAGTAGAATTATATTACATTGTAATATTTCTCAATATTGCTGTTTTTTAATCAGATAAATGCATAACTTCTTTTGAAAGCATTTAAAAGTTGTAGTATCCTATAAAGTGTGTGGGGTATATTATTAATTTTCCTTAAAAACAAGTATGAAACAATCTTTTGCTCTGTGAAGGAAAGGGCAAAAGATTGCCCTTTCCTTCACAGAGCAAAAGATTGTGATGTCATTGAGTTGCTTTGGAGACAACATTTAATTCATGTTTAAATCCTCTCCATATAGTTTTTCCTGTTGGCTTTGGCAGAGTTCTGTAGGTGTGATAGCTCACACCATGGCTGTTGTTACTGTTTTTGAAACTTCCTCCTTCAAATACGTGTCTATGCGCAGGATCCAAAAATGGTAGCACCGTTGCATCAACTTGTCGGAAAAATATCTTCTTACCTCCTAGTGTGAGTGAGCTAAAGATGAATCAAGTGCAAAATTGGAATGAGAGACATCAGAAAATAAAGAAAGAGAAAAGAAGTCGCTGGCCTATGAAAGTGGCCACTTCACAAAACCAGATGGTAGTTTGTAGCCCATTAAACACTAATCCTATGTTTTATTGCCTCAGTTAAGCGTTCCTATTTATCACAGGTCATAATCACACTGTTATGTGGCCTAAGAGAATGGAGAAAACTGGTGCAGTGATATCATCTCTGGTGAGCAGGACAATGTTTCTGTAGAAGCATGCACATGCAAAGACTCTTATGTTATTCTAAACATGTATAACTTTCTTTCAAAAAGAAGACTATATATACTATTTTAGCATTGACTTATATTTTGAATTATCTTTTAATTTTGTTTTAGCAAGGTATTTTTTTTTCTTTTGGTCCGGATGACTTCTGAAGTCATATTGTAACAGTCATATGTTTTTGTTGTTGCTCTGAATCGGTGAGTCAAGAAGACGTTGAAAAGATCTGAATCAAATGAGTGATTCTTTCACTTATCAGACATCTCTTCTTTATTAATGAATGTACCAAGAGTAGCAAGATTAATTTCAGTGTATAACTATTTAAAGAATTAAAGAATGAAATTTCTGTCATTATCTACTCACCATCATGTCGTTCCAAACCTGTAAGACATTCGTTCATCTTCGTAATACAATTTAAGAATTGATGAAATACGAGCTCTCTTATCCATCCATAGACTGCAACATTACTGCAACTTTCAAGGTCCAGAAAGGTTGTAAAGAGGTTGTTAAAATCGTCCATGTGAATACAGGGCTTCAACCTTAAAGGTGAGGTCTAATGCTATTTCTAGCATTCTGACTTATTTACACGGTTAAAGAGTTGGATCCCATGCTAAACATGGCCAACATTTCAAAAAACGAGCTGGACGTTTAACAGAGTCTTTCTGTGCCAAATACACTCCTTCAGAATTCAAACAAGTTTTGGAAAGTTAGCTCTGTACGACTTGATAGGGTGAAATTGCTTGTATGGGCACTTCTCCCAGATGAGCGCGTGCGCACATCAACCAGAGCGTCCATCAACAAGCTTCATTCAGCTTACGGGAGCCGTCGACAGCGCTGTCATTTTGTTTTTAGACCACGAAATCAAAAATGTCACGAAACAAGTGTGTTTCTGGTCGTGAGGGAAAGATATCCTTGTTCAACTTCCCAAATAACCCAGTGTTAAGGAAACAGTGGATGCATATTTTTTCTCACTGGAGCAGCAACAGAGTTCTGCAAGCATGTTTGTTTGTTCCAGTCATGGAAACTGCATCAAAAGGCGCATAAGTGCATATAATGTTAATAACACGAACGTATAGTGAATCAAAGTTATCCAGGGATGATGCCATGATGTTATTTGTGTGCGCGTGCTTGTGTCTCTTTATTTCCGCCCACTGCACTCCTTCACAAGCACGGCTGTTTTCAGAAAGAATCGATACAGCATCTGTCTTTTATAAATATGATAAAACTAAAGACTCTTCCAAGATGTGAACGATGGAGTACTACTCTATAGGTACTCAAGATTAACATTAGACATGAACATCATAACTGTGTGTTAACCTTTAACCCTTAAATGCATGACTGTTCCGCCAAACATTCTTACATATTCGGGTCATTAGCGACCCGGATTTATATTTAACATGGATAGACCTCTACCTGTCGTGATAATATATAAAACTCCTGATGTTTGAGTAACAATTACAGAAGAATAAAATAAAACACATTTCGTTACCTTTTGGAGCTTGGAAGGGTTCAGTTTGAGCAGGTGTTTAATACCATCATCATCTGTCCTCGTCAGAGTTCGTTTACCAGTATATTCAGCATCTGCCCCATATTCGCGATCTCGAGCATATTCTCCGAACTCTTTTTCAACGTCTTCAAAATCAATATGTTGATCACTGACAGCTTCTTGAGCACATCCATCATCAAGAGACAGTGACACTAATATTTGATTGTGTTTAGTACTTCCTCCCTGCAGTAAATCACTAAGCCATTTCAAGTTTTGCAGATTATAATTATTATTGTTTAGTTTTCTGTCAGAGGTAACTATAAGTGAATCGTCACTTCATCATTGCGTATCAGACATTGTGGAATAAAGGTGAATTGCGCCCTATTTCGTCATTGTAGATTAATTTATCATTGTGCAAAAAAAATATACGTACAATCCTACACACCTCGGGTCGTTAGTGACCCTATACAATTTTGACAAAAAACTACTGAAAAAACAGGCATTCAATTATAATTCTATTATTTTGTGCTTGTTATATTGTTTAAAATGGATTGATTGAGGAATACTAAGAAGGTTGATGTCTAACTTTAAAAAAATAATGAGGAGCAGGGTAGTGAATGACGTCTCGGGTCGCAAAAAAATTAAATAAATAAATTCATTAAAATTCTGACTTTATTCAACAATCTCTTACGCTATTCTATTCTTACGCTATAACTATTCACAAAGTACAGCGCTTCCTGGTTTTACAGCAAAACACCGGCTTACTATTGGCTGAGCACGATCACATGCAGGTGTTGTGGTACTTGCGTGAATCATGTAGGAGACTGGCACGTGTTTGTTGAATAATTATTTTTGTTTGTCGCTTCATAACATCAAGGTTGAACCACTGTAGTCACATGGGCTATTTTAATGATATCATTACCTTTCCGGGCCTTGAAAATTGCAGTAACGTTGCAGTCTATGGATGGATCAAAGAGCTCATGGATTTCATCAGAAATATCTTGGAAGGACAAGGATGAGGACAGACAAACATTTTTTGGGGGGGTGAACTAACCCTTTAAAAAAATCTCACACGTCATACAGTTTTGGAAAAAGATTAGGGTGAATAAATTATGCCATTTTTATTTTTATTTTATCTCTTTAACTATCCTGCATTTCTGGAGTCAGTCAATGGAAGGGAAAACATTTTGTGCCCAGGTTAGTAATTCTGTACATTTCGTTCTGCTGTACAGTGAGCCGTTAAAATACAGTTAGACATTCCAATTTATCTGTTGTTTAATTAGCATAATAACATTGCTGCTCAACAGACCTTCTCCTTCAGTGTGGTGGTTTTAATTTGAACGGTACAGAAGCGAAAACGCCTGAGGTGTAGACAAAATGTGAGAATGCAGAGCTGTTAGTAACTGCCGGATGCGTTTGCTCTCTCCAGATGGAACGGAGAGGTGGAATTACTGATAAAGAGGGGGAACAGGACAGGCAGGATAAAAGAGTGTGTTAGGTTAAATGGAGACATGGATGGGACAGCGAGATTCTCATGAGCGAAGGAGAATGAGAGGAGATGGAGGGACTTTAAGAGAGACAGAGAGGGAGCAATGTGTCCTCTACTGTTCCAGCCCTGAGGCGCATGGTCACCTCAGAGACTGGCCACTGAATTACCCACAACTCCTCGCTGCTCTCGGGAGTGTCTGGACAAGGGGAGCGGACAGGAGAAGTTAATGAGGGGAAGAGACGGAGCAGGTCTCTAGGGACCCCCGTGGGGTTTGGTGTGACAGGCTGAAGGAGTTTTCCAACTCTGATTGGGTAATTAGTAACATGGATTTGGCCCACAGAGTGGGAATTGATTGATTAGGTAGTGGAAAGATGTTTCTCTGCCATGTCTCCAGATGCTTGGGCACTGGGAGCCCAGAGGATAGAAGGTGTACACACACACTCTCCTACACTTTCATTAACACTTTCTTTTCTGGTTTGCCACAATGTTGACACCTATGTGCATATACACTTTGGCAAAAAAAGAATATTCTTAAAAGGTTCTAATTAATTACATGCAACCTTTAATTATTTACTCATATTCAAATAATTATGTTAATTACTGCTTCATATTTGTCAACACAATCCTCATTGTCAAGAGAGAGAAAGAGGTAAAGGTTAAGTTACTATTTTAAACAGAAGTTGCTGTTTATGTGAGTGATAAATATTACTTGCTTTTGCCTTAAGCTGTCTTTTTTCCCCCTCACATAGCCTGACCTTTTTAGTATTTGTATGTTTTTGAATTGACAGCAAAAACATGAAAGTCCTTCTCATAGATATAAATACAGAGAGAGAAAGAGATTATAGTTGCACTTATATTTGATAGAGTAGCCCCTAACTTCAACAATTTGAATAACATAATTTGCAGTAGGGGTTAAACAACTTTTTTTTAAATTGACTTCGACTAATCTGACTGATGGCAACATTAATGAACAAATGAGCCTGAATCTCATGCTAAGACTCAAATCTGGGTTGCCTTATCAGTTATTTTGTCTTTGGGTCATTATATTTCTCACTGATGTCTGCTTGTTCTAATTCAGATACACATAAAGTAGTACAGTAAATATTACACTTATGATTGTGTGGCAGCGTCTCTCTCGACTAATAGTGAAGCTGTGGGTTTTAGAAAAATGTGCTAAAACTTAATTTCATTTCTGCTAAAACTGATAATTAAATTATACATTTTTTGTATTTTGCGTTACACTCACCCACCTAAACCTCATTCCCATCTGGGTCACGGCACCAATGTGCTTGCGAGCAGCAGGACATTTATGACGGGACACAGTCGCTGGCGCCATTTCCGCTTTTCTGGTGATGAGTATAAGGTAATGCTCTGTTTATCATATAAGATACATTTAAGTGTGTTTAAAATGATGTTATGCCGTTTCTCTGTGCGTTTTCTCGGCGGCTGCTTGTTCACACTGCTAAGAGTAAAACGTTTCTGCCGAATAAAACCGGAAACCGAAGGTAACGCAGATATGACGCAATTGACAGGACTCCCTCAGACGTCCTGGTTCCTTCGTTAAAATATACATTTTCTCAGAATTTACAAATATTTGGAAACATTTGGGATATTGTAAGAACTCAACTGAACAAAATATATAAAATATATCACTGGCCTGGTGGTTTTTGGATATTTTACTGCAAAAATACTACACAGTTCACTTTTAACAAAAAATTACTGTTGATTAAAATGCTAAATTTGGTATTACATTGAGTTGGAAATGACGATGCTTAGACTAATGTTACTAACTCTCTGATACTGTAAACCACTGAGAAACCTTTTGTTAGATTTTTTTGGGGTCAAACCATATTTGCAGCTGACTAACTGGCCTGGTGGTTTTTGGATATTTTACTGCAAAATCCTACACAGTGCACCTTTAATGAACCATAAATATTTTTTGAACATGTACCTGTGGAACCTGTGGTCTTTAAGATGCTAACAGTTTACAGGTGGAAGAAAATTAATGTCACAATTGCATTAAAGACCTTTCTACTGACTATGCTAACCTGTGTGAACATCACATAGTCCTGCTGCAGGAGGCATAAGGATTACAGATGTGGCCAGAGCAAAAAACTGCAATGTCCTTACTATAAGTCGCCTCAGACAGTGCTAAAGGGAGAAACGCAGGACAGCTGATCGCCCTTGCAGTGCCAAACCACGTGTAAAAGTGTCCTCCAGATGTGTTTGAGGATTTGCAAGTGTCTTGGTTGAAGAATTGACTAACATCTCACAGCAAATCTGCTGCCATCCTTGAAGATGAGATGCACTGCAGGACTTAAAGCATCTGGTGGACACACCACATACTGACTTCCACTTTTGATACTATCCCCTGCTCTGTTCAGGAACTCATTATTCCATTTCTGTCCATCAAATGTCTGTGAAATGTGTTCCATTTATGTCTCAGATCTTGAATATCTTTATGGTCATACAACTATTTACACATACAAAAAAAATTTACTGGAAAAAAAGCATTTGAAATTGGGAAGATATTTCTTTCTCTTTTTTAATACTGAGTATATTAACAAGGTCAGTTTGGGATACTGAAAGATTTTCTATGGCCATCTTAGAGTACTAACAGCAATGGATTAATTATTTGACAATAATCAGCTTGGCCAAATCTACAGAACAAGAATGTTTTCATCAAATTCAGCTTAAGCTTTTAGTTCTGGGATTTTTGTAGCGTTTAACATGACAGACTAATGCAAGAAATTGCTTTCCCTTGGATACGAAAATGCATTCTTGTGTGATTGAGACCTTTATTGAAAACCACCCGTCCTCTCATATCAATCATGTCTAATCCATCTTCAGGGAGAACAGCGCAAATCCACCGTCACCCCGCGGCTCCTGGGAATGTGGCTCGGGGAATGGCGCAGGGGAGAAATCTTTCTGTTGGAGGCCCAGCTGAGAACATTATTGGATCGGCCAGATTATTGGGAAGAAAGCAAAGAAAAAAGAAGGTCCAAGCAAAACGGATTTAGCTCTATGGTGACTGTCAGTGACAAGGTGGGAGTCTGCAACGCTGAATGCTCATCAGGAACTCCCACGGTGGAGGTTCACCCATCCCAAAGGGCACTCTGCTTGCTTTGGGATGGCATGGGATTACAGGCGGTCCGGTCTCTGCGGAGCCTCAGGTTGGCAGGATATTAATTAAGTAATTATCATGCCGTGAGGCGCAGCTATGAATTATGCATGATGTCTTGATTGGGACATTTGTGATTGTGTAATCTAATTTCAGCCATATGTCTGACGCCTTTAGCTGGGTGTCTAACATTCGACAGCCCCCAAGCACAAATACACACAAAGACATTTCCAGGTTTTCAATTATATGTTTAAAATTGCAACTTATTTAAATACACATGTCATTTGCGCTGTAAAGACACTGTCATCATCATCATGGATATTTTTGGAATACCAATATATTATTGATTTGAAGACTGAGACAGCTTTTTAAAGTTGTTATGTTTATGGCTACAGAATAAAAAGCTTTTGAATATTTAAACTGTATCAGTTCACAACACAAAAAGTAGTTTATTGAAAGAACTGTAACATTTTGTAACAACATGCCCACATTGAGGCCTACACTGTAAAAAAAAAGAAAAAAAGAAAAAAAAACTCCAATTGAAAATTTTCTAGTGACTGATCACATCAAAAAATTTCAGTTGGTCGAATTTATTTCTTTTAATTAAATTGCATTAATTCACAGAAGTTCAATTCGGCCAACTGAAAAATTGAGATGTGATCAGTCACTAGAAAAATTTCAATTGGAGTTTTTTTAGAATATGTTAGAACTAGACAAAAAACAACTATGATTTTGAGTCAAAAGTTGAAATCTTGTTTCAAAAATAGCCCCAATCTCCCCTAAATAGATTTATTCTGAAATATCATCCAACAAATGTTCCTATTGAATTATTTGCAATCTGACATGATTAGACATCTAACAGAACAAATTTGTCACTGGAACAAAAGAACACATTCTTATTATGGTGATTAGAGTGAAATTAATGAATCGGTTTGGATTATTCTTCTTGTTGATAAAGACTGAGTCCAGATTAATTCTTTATCCAGTTCACATAATGGTATTTGCTCAAGTGTAAGATTACACTAATCTGAGAGCACACATCAATGATCAATAGACTGGATTACTGCATTATGGAAATAATGAAATACAATTTAAAAAACAAGCATTTAAACATTTGTTTCTGAAAGACAGATCCCAAATCATGCAAACATCAAGTGGCTTAATGCTGTAGCGGTTATGTTATGTCCTTTTCATAGTTTTTATTTTCACTCTGTTCAACATGTTTCTCTTTTCCTGAATTTGTTAGCTTCCTTATTTGGTAATTAGGTGTCACACCTGTTCTGTTTCAGGTAATCATCCCTGTATTTAAGCCCTCAGTGCCCTGTCTTATTGTCCAGAAAGTTTATATTAAGTGTTGTTGCTATTCGGATTTCTTCTACATGTTCACTTTTTTAAAATTAAAATACTTTATTTTTTTAACTTGGAGTTAGTCTACACATTGTGCAAGCCGTTAGCATATCACATCAATTCTTAATGCAAAACGTTTTATTTCCTCAATATGCCTGGGTGTCGTTTTTGATTTATTTATTTGGTTTACTTGAATTTATTTAATTATTGCTCTAAACACTTCAGGAAATAATTATAACTTTGCAGTATATTCATGATAATGATTATTCTGATGGACAACCTTTCGTTTTCATAGTCGTTACTGTAAATGATCCCTGTAAGATGGCTATAATGAGGCTCAATCTGCAAGAAGGCAATAACAAAGTCAGCACAAATCAAAAGTGTTATTCAGAATTACTCTCCGGCAGCTGAAGATATATCTGTTGATTTTGGCACTGACGGCATGCTGTGCGCTTTGGGGTCCCTACTGTATCTGTTTCCTTTTCAATGTGTTATACTCCCACACTCCTCCATTCCCTTGTTTTATTGATAAAAGAATGTCTGAGTGGTGGGATGTCTTTCTGTTCTCTCACTTCATGATTCAGGAAGAAGCCTCACATTCACAAGTCAATAATGAGCAAAACATCTGCGAGAACAGCATGCACTGATGACTAGAAAAGTGTGTTCTAGTATTTAAATTGTTTCAGCACTCTTCTGAAGTGGCCCAGAGGCTTAAACACCCACATATAAAATTAAATAAAGTTTGCTTTAATATAGCGAATAAAGTAAATCATTAAAATTAGAATTTCACACATATTCTGACCCTAACTGACTGGTAAAGCATTCGAGACTGCCTAAAACTTGAGAAATGCAAATGTGATGCATTGCTGTTGTGATGTTAGTCATGCACTTCACAATATGCTGACTGAGCTGAAGTTAAATTATATTTTATATGCATTACCATATTTCATATGCAGTTTGGAAATGTTCATTGCAACTAGACAGACTTGGTTAAAAAAAGAGTAGTTAACCGATAGCCTATTTTACTTTAGATATATAAAACAATAAAGCTTGGATCTTTCCATCTGTAATTGTCTATATATTTTATATTGGTTCTGTACTGAAAATAACTAGATTGCACACTTTTGTTTTTGCTGTGTTTTTGAAGCAATGTTATAAATGTTCTCATAATATACATTGCACATCACATTTAATATCAACATTAATGATATCTGGAATACATTGCTGGTTCTGTTCTGTTTACTCTAAGGGGGGTTTATCGCTGCTCTCCCTGCTCTTATCCAGGCTAGGCTGCATGGATGCGCAGGGAATTCTTGCCCAGAATGGAACCATACCGCCAATCCAAACTATATGCTAATAGTCAATCAATCATATTTGACGATAGTGGTCCTGATAGAACTAGTTATTCAACCTGAACTTCCATCACAAGGTTGTACGACTTGAGCAGGAAGATTCTCAGTGACTCAAGTTTGAGGTACATTATCAGATGTTGAAACTTTAATTCCTTACCATCAGCATTAACAAGTACACTCACCTAAAGGATTATTGGCAACACCTGTTAAATTTCTCATTAATGCAATTATCTAATCAACCAATCACATGGCAGTTGCTTCAATGCATTTAGGGGTGTGGTCCTGGTCAAGACAATCTCCTGAACTCCAAACTGAATGTCAGAATGGGAAAGAAAGGTGTTTTAAGAAATTTTGATCGTGGCATGGTCTTTGCTGCCAGACGGGTCGGTCTGGGTATTTCACAATCTGCTCAGTTACTGAGATTTTTATGCACAACCATTTCTAGGGTTTACAAAGAAGGGTGTGAAAAGGGAAAAAACATGCAGTATGCAGCAGTCCTGTGGGTGAAAATTCCTTGTTGATGCTAGAGGTCAAAGATGAATGGGCTGATTGAACTGATTCAAGCTAATAGAAGAGCAACTTTGACTGAAATAACCACTTGTTACAACCGAGGTATGCAGCAAAGCATTTGTGAAGCCAACATGCACAACCTTGAGGCGGATGGGCTAAAACAGCAGAAGACCCCACATTCAGATGGTAGAGTCAAAATTTGGCGTAAACAGAATGAGAACATGGATCCATCCTGCCTTGTTACCATTTTGCAGGCTGGTGGTGGTGGTATAATGGTGTGGAGTATGTTTTCTTGGCACACTTTAAGCCCCTTAGAGCAAATTGGCATTGTTTAAATGCTGCAGCCTACCTGAGCATTGTTTCTGACCATGTACCCATCCTCTAATTGGTTTCTTGAACATGACAATGAGTTCATTGTTATAAAATGGCCCCCACAGTCACCAGATCTCAACCCAATAGAGTATCTTTGGGATGTGGTGGAACGGGAGCTTCGTGCCCTGGATGTGCATCTCACAAATCTTCATCAACTGCAAGATGCTATCCTATCAATATGGCCCAAAATTTCTTAAGAATGCTTTCAGCACCTTGTTGAATCAATGCCACATTGAATTAAGGCAGTTCTGAAGGCGAATTTTAGCAAATAGTATTTTAGTAAAAGAATTAGTATCAATACTGTGTGCCTTTTGCCCCATGCGAGTGAGCCTTTTACCCCATGTTTGGCCCCCCTTGACACCCCATACTTTTTTAAGATAAAAAAAACAAAACACTTTTATGATTTATTTTCACACAAAATCTGTTACTTCATAAATGTTCAATACAAACATATATTTCTGTCATACATTATAGGAGTAGTAAAAAGCACATTCTTAAAGTGTCCCTTTAGCCCTGTTGTACCCGACATCAATAATTAGTCATACTTACAAATTGTGATTCTGAGGAGAAAGCTTGTCTATACTGACTTCAGGAGCAAGCGCTTTGCGAATCCCGTGTCGTGTTGAGACTTGAGAATCAGTTGTCAGTAAATAATGTGTTTGTGGGTGGGCAGACAGACAGTGTATAGTATAGTTGGGCATTGTGTGTCTTTTAGTGACATAGAGCCATCACGCAGTGGGATTGGACTTAAAAACGACTCATATAGGCAGTTGAGAGTAATTTTTTTCTTTTGTGAGACAATAACTTTAATTATCGTGCACTTTCGACTTTACAACTTTGCAGAACTTTTACATTCATAAACAGCTATTAAACACTGCATGAAAGGAATATTCCCAAAAATATAATAGCGGTGCTTTAAAAACAAAACACATGAAAAGAACATGAATTCACACTAGATTTTGCCTCCTCATTTCAGAAGTCCACCACAAACCTCTAATATCAAAATATACATGGTCCCCACCCTATACTTATCATCAAGGAGTTCATCGATTCAGGTGTTCTTCTTTTGCTTTATTTTTTTTCTTCGCTCCTTTCTTATTGATTTTGAACATCTGTGTATTGGGCATTCGGTACGATGCTGAATGGATTGCATGGCGCCAGAATATCTCTCTGTGCGTCTGGTAATTTGTATCTGAATCATTTATCTTGTCCAGCGTGTGCTTGGTCGGGCAACCTCACAATCTGATTCTGATGCCTGACTCCAACAACATTTTGTCTCTGTCCCCATCTTTTTTTAAACATTGCTTTTCATTTCATTTTCTTTTCTTTTTATGTATCTGTTGTATTCAATTTTGTTGGTAGCCGTGTGGGATTTTCAGTCTAACCACAATCACGAGTGCTCAAAATCACTGTGAAGTATATGAGAGATGTTGTAATTCAGCTTTTGCAGTATAAACAACAGTTCAAAATGCATCTAAAAAAGTGAATGTAGCACCATTGACTTGGTGCAACTTTAAAGAGCTCATGTTCTGTTACATCTGTGTACGATGCACATCCTCGGCTTAAAGAGCTCCCCAGTGCAACGGCTGCCCTGGAGAACAGACTTAAAACAGACACATAAGAAGGAGAGGAGAATAAAGAAAAGCGTTTCTCCTCTCCAGAGGGCGAGCAGCCGTTCTCTCCTTCAATGTTGGGTTTGAGAGCAGTTCTTTGTCTTCTGTGTTCCCTGGACCCCTGCTGTCTGAAAAGAGCCCACTGCAGGGGCCTGACTGAACTTAGACTCTGATTTCTGTTAAGGGTTCACACAGCGTAGTTCAAGCACACAGCGAAATAGTTTTTTTTTTTTTTTTTTTGGTTTGTTTTGTTTTTTTCATCTGACAGTCTTTACGATTGAATTATGCTTCAGGGTTGAGCTTTGAAGACATTCAATTTTATTCCAAAGTACACCGCAATTTTCGCTAAGGAAAGTATATGATATTAAACTGCTGCAAAACAAAGTGAACTGCCTAATAACTAGGTGGAAGCCTTCTAAGAGAACATTGTAAATAGTACATGGATATATTATGATTTTTCTTAAAGAAATTGAAATAAAAAGGATGAATAAAACTGATTAAAATTGATGGTACAGATATTATCACAAATAAGTCTATATCAAATAAATGGAATGGTAAATGGACTGCATTTATATAGCGCTTTCAACAGACCCATGGCCACCAAAGTGCTTTACATATTGCCTCACATTCATCCATTCATTCACTCCATCAAACACAGACGGCGGTGTCAGCCATGCAGGACACCATCCAGCTCATCGGGAGCAGCTGGGGTTAGGTGGCTTCCTCATGGACTCCTCGATGCTTGGTCAGGTGGAACCGGAGATGGAACCACCAACCTTCTGGTTTTTGGCCAACCTACAACTTCCAAATAATACTGTTCTTTCCTTTCTATTCATAAAAATATCCTGAACTATTTTGTTTCCACAAAAAATATCAAGCATCACAACCGTTTTCAACTGTTATATAGTAAGACGTTATTGGAAAGGATATTAGAATGATTTCTGAAGGATTATGCGACAATATGAAAACAATATATTTTTTAAAGGGTGATGAATTGAGAAATCAAGTTTCCCTTGAGTCTTTGATATATAAAAGAAAGTAATATAAGAATATCCTGTAAGTCTGAAAACTTCCTTGTTAGTAAAAGTAAAGACACCAGGCCCAGAAAACGAGGCTCTCAAATCAATGACGTAACAGAAGGGAGAAACACCGCCTATATGCCTGCTTCTGTATCCCCGCCCACAGACTTGTGGAGCTAAACAAGTAATAAACATGCCGAAGATAGCAAGATAATCGTTTGTAAACACGACTTGGTTGACACTGGATTTGCAGACATATTAAGATTAAAACACAATGATGTGCCTTCTATATTGGATCAGACAGGAATGGTGCAACACACTTATGTGAGTATAACATGTTTTTTTTAATATATGCGATAGTATTGCATTGTTACAAATCGTATTACGTGTATGTGTCTAACAGAACATAACTTAGCACACTGTCAGAGGCTGGAGAATCCTTTATTTGTTGGTTGATCGTAATTCGGGATAAGAACAGATCAGATCAGACATGTAATGTTATGGGCCAGGGGGCTCGCAAAGCCCAACGTCCCAGGGCTTTGTGTTTTCCAGACGGGCTACCAAAACGTAAGCACATCAGCAGGCCGGTGAATTTTTAATAGTGAAATAACATTCATTTCTTGATCTGTTGTTCACTTTCTTGATTTGATATTTGAAGAGCGCTTGTCCGCACCTGTGTGTGGTTCGCGCTTATATCCACCAATCGGGCGGGCCAAGTAATACAAATATAAATCAACCATGGGTGGATGAGAGATAGATAAATCATTGTGTTTGTTTGATAAATACGTTTTGAGAGCCCTGTCAGATAAGTATTCCAGTTGGCGCTTTCAGAACAATCCCTCCTGTGAACTGACAAAAGAGCTGAAGCTCATTAAATATGCAAATCATCTCCAATCCAGCCATGGCGTTTACTCATAAGTCTCCAGTGCGGCACGCCCATCAAAACCGAGTGTTCAGGAGAGAGCCAGTGCAGTGTAGAAAATAACATTTTACTTATTAGTTATGATGCTTTTGAATGTAAAAACCATGCAAATGTTGACCTCAGACAACAATATAAAAGTAAAAAAAACAGTTCATAACACATTTAAATTCCAATCATATTTCACAATACTGCTTGTTTTTTTGTTGTTTTTTTAAAATTAGTTTTTACTTTTGATAATCTTTTTTATCAGATAAACTCAACCTAGGTGAACATGGAAAAAGACTTTCAAAAACATTAAAAAGTCTCACCAACCTCGGTCCGACCACTCACTAGGTTTTGGAACTAAACAAGTTTGTCAGATGGACATTTTATCAGTTTGTGCATTCGGGAATCAAACCATGAGCTTGCTAGCACCATACTCTCCTCTGAGCTACGAGTGTGTTTTTGCACATGCAGTTTAAATGGTTAGTTCAGCTAAGAATGAAAATTACCCCACGATTTACTCACCCTCAAGCCATCCTATGTGTAGCCTATGACAATTTTTCTTTCTGATCAATACAATCAAAGTTATTTTAAAACTTTATTATGGCAGTGAATGGCGGCCCAAAATTTGAAGCCCAAAAAGTCCATCAATCCATTATAAAAGTAATCCATACGGCTCCAGAGGGTTAATAAAGGCCTGGATTATGCTTGGATTAGCCAGGACATTTTATAATATAACACCGATTGGATTCATCTGAACAATGAATGTCATATACACCTAGTATGGCTAGTGGGTAAGTAAATTAAGGGATCATTTTCTTTTTTGGGTAAACTATCCCTTTAAAGTCAGTAGGGAAATTGTAATTAGGGCACAGATGTTTTCCCACCAAATAATAAACATTCCATCTTTAAAATCTTAATAAATATGTTTCACCTTCCTGGCGTGACAGATGCACCTTATGTGACTGAGGTGGTAGACACACATATGCTAGCGGTAAGGGTATGACATGTGTGCGTGAGCCAGAACAAGTGTGTGGCAGAGTTATATTTAGCTGGACTTGTGTGCTCATTGTGTGATGACCGTGGATAGCTGGAATCAGGTGTCCAGGTGTCTCTCTGCGTTTAAATTAGCACCTCTTTCAGCTGCCCTGCTCTCGTTTAGAGTCAGGGAGATATGCGGTCTCCTCACACTTCACCAAGAAAAGCTACAACACCGCAGGCTAAAAACCCTTTATTCTGTCATGTCTCTCTCCCGCCCCAACAACCCCACCACCACCCATCTTTGCCTATTACCCTTATTCTCCTCTCAGTCTTTCATTTCCCTGTTTTATGGGACTAATGCCATTTCAAAGACACATTTGGATGTGTCGCTCACGCCGATCTCCTCCTCGTTTCGCCTCCGTTCAGTAGCATCAAATGTCAGTTAATAACACAGGGTCTATAATAAGAGTGAATAAGAGCATACATGGGAAAATATTGACTGAGTCTTTTAAATTGACCCTTGGTAAAACTTTATTACATTTTCCTCATAGTTCAATACGTAACTTAATGCAGTTCTGCTTTTGTTATCACTGTTTGTTCAAACAGTATAAGACGGATTAGACTGGTGCACGATTCATGCGGTTTGAGATAGGAGTGTCGTCGGGTGGTTGGCGGATTGGATCACAGGATCAGCAGGAGGTGGAATCGAACCATGCAACTCGGGCTTACATGCTGCTGCTGATGTGCCTCTTGGGGAGGATATTTAGTCAATGAGAACTGTCCAATGACTGATAAAAAAAATCTAGTTTTAGAGCCCTGCACAAGTGACTATCATGATGTGTGATGTCAAAGGCTGCAGACACAGAAAATATAGGTAGCCTATAATATGTTTATAAGTATATATATACACTGTAAAAAATTATTTAGAAAAAAAGTTAGCTGGTTGCCTTAAAATTTTGAGTTCATTGAAATTAAAATTTTCAGTTAATACAATGAACCTTTTTTGAGATTTGACAACCTTTATTAAAATATTATTAAAAGATTGTGTAAGCATATTGGGTAATTGTGTGTGTTTTATTTCTGATGATGCAGTGAAACATGCATGATTTATCTTTTTTTTTTTATGTGGTTCAGATACAAAAATATTTTGAGTTTCTATTTATTAAACAAATTTCCTTCATTGTATCAACTCAAATTTTTAATTTCAATAAACTCAAAATTTTAAGACAACCAGGTTACTTTATTTTTTTAAGTTAAACCAACAAAAACCAACATTTTTTTTTACAGTGTATATGTATATTCTCAAATATATGGTTTCATATTATCAATTTGCTTTTTAAACATTACCACAATTTAAAGTGACATTAGGTAGGCCTATTATTAAATTCTAATAGGTAATGTGGAGGAAAATATAGAAATACTTATTTATTTAAATTACCATTCAATCAAGTATATAGAATGATGTTTCTTGTGATGAACCTTAAATTAAATAAATTCAAATGTATTGTACCGGTTACTGATTTGAGCATTTAGGACAGCAGAAAGCAGCATAAAACCCCTAGAAACCCTAATAATCTTTTAAAAAACATAAAAAGAAACTCATTGTTATATTGAAAATGGGTTAAATGGCCAGAAAAAGAGAGAATTCCTAATGTACTTTAGACAGTAAATGCCTTATTGCTTGAGTGCAGCAGTAATGCAACATCTCACACTTCACAAATGACCACATAAAGTAACACTGTATTAAAGAAATCTTTCTTTTTATGTTCTCATTCCATCCTTCCTTCCCTGAGGAGGATGTGAGATTGGTGTGATGCAGGGCAGGAGCTTGTGAAGGCAAACAGAGCATACATACACCTGGACCTTTATATGGACCTCTAATAAGCTGACCAAGACAGAATGCAGCTGTAGTCTAGGACAGAAAATTCACACGCTATTATTCTTGAGGTCATAAGACTCATTTATCTGCTCGCAACCAAAGGTGACAGAAGGTGGCTTTAGGTGGTGATTAGATTTCTAAAATCCATTGTGATAGATAATTTACAAGCATTTTCCTATCATCTCTCTGTCTGACTTCAAATAAAAGGTGCACTTTGTGTCTATTTTGCTCCTTTTTTATAGCTTTTCCAAAGAACCGCTGTTCCATAACTCTGTTCTACTTTATCCCTTGCTACCTGAAGCTAGTCTCCACTTGTCTCTTTTATAGAGTGGGGTTGAGCAGTGGGCCCATGGGGTCTCTCTATAGGTAGCTGCAGTCAAGGCCAGCAGCAGCTGAGACCCGTGGCTTGCTGCAGGAGCAAGAGAACTTATTGTCACTCCATGGCACCCTCCATCAAAGCCATGATTAATAGAATGGGCCTTTTCTTTCATATAGCCTCCAGCGCTTCCTCACCTTCTCCATTTATACTCTGTGCACAGCGCTCCTTCTCTCTCCTGTCCGATAACATTGAGAAGCTCTGTTCATGTGGCAGGCGGATTCTTTCTCCTATCCATGACAATCATTAAATATACTTTCATTTTACCGTGATAATGCTAAACAGTCAATACATCCAATTGCTCATAAAACCGACATTTATGAGATCGACAACCCTTTAAACCCTTTATTGGATGGATGTGTTTAACTGTGGGTTTAATTTCGGTGTAAACATGGCTTAAGATATTTATACTGCCAAACACAGAAATGTGAGTTTCCTTACAAATTCCACAACATATAGAAGGTGAGATGCGATCACAGTTGAGCATTTTTAACATTATTTCTATTTATTTATTTCTAGTCCTAAAATTTGATTGGCTGAGTAGTGTTTCCGGAACAGCAGATGTTTCACTTATGCATCAGATGTCTGCGTTTGAGTGTTTCACAGGGCAATTGAGCATTAATTTAATAAAAAATATATAATAAAAAAGTATTGTAGTCCAGCCCGGACCCATCACACTGGTTCCCTCGACAAAAACCCAATTGGATTTTTCCATAGGCTTTTGAATTAATGCAAAAAATAAGCTCTGTGATCAACAAAAGTGTTTTACACATTTAATCCATCAATATAATTTTCACAAATCAACCCAACTTTTATGAATTTTAAACAATCACCAGAAGTAAAAAGTTAAATAGGCTAAAATGAAATGGGGAAAGCCTAATGTAGGGTTAGTTGTAACATGCATGGTTTAAAACTTTCCACACATGTCAGGACAACGTGATCTCATGAGAATACGTGAGTATTTTTACGTAAAGTGTGATTCTACTACACGTACATTTACTAACGTTTTCACACACAATAAAACGTACAATACTGACTTATTAACAGCACTAAAATGTACAATATTGACGTATTGACAGCACTAAAATGTAAATTATCGACGTATCTGTTAACGTGTAAGCAGCCAGCCACCGGCTCCCATAAATCATGGCATTAATATTGTTTATTTTATATCCAATAGTCACATCAATACATGTTTTCAGTCTATTAAATGCATTTTACTAAGTTAATCAACCTAATATAAAATAACAGAAATATAAAATAACATTTTGCTCTCGTGACATCACTACAAACTCATTTCGGTTGACTAGATAATGTTAAAAGACTGAATTTTAAAACCGTCAGATGAATAACATTCTTGCCAACCATTTTGTAGTATTTAGCTTGTTGTTTGCTGTCAGACATAAAAAGGCATTTTCTCCTATTCAGCAACTGGCGATCACAATATACACCAAAACACAACATAAATTCACAAAACGCAACACTTTATTCGTTTGCTGTAATCCAAATCGTTAGAATCCATATGTTTGCGAGAAACAAATCTAAAATTGAGCCCGGTGATCTTCATCTCCATTAGTCTTCATCTCCTCTCAGTAGCGCGACGGCAAAGGGCAAACATCAAATCTCGCGCTCGTAAATTCAAATTTAAAAAACGCGCCCTCATGAAGCGTTACGACATGATTTACGGCAGTGGCATCGAACGCTCATTGGCTCTCGCCTGCTTCGTCACAGATTTTGACATGTCGTGTTTCAGTCGATTTGTATTTGAAATGTGAAACGCGCAACTTCACGGAGAGAAGCCGGATTAATATTTTCATTGATTAATAGCTAACTTTCTGCTCTGTACCTCATACAAAACTATTAACGTTATATACCACCAGAGAGGACTGCGACTGCAACACATCTTCATTTGAACTACTTTTGGTACCGCTTTTGACATTTTTGCAATAAATAAATTATTGTGAGTACACTGGTCTGTCTGTTATGCTTTGATTTGTAACAGTACGTTGTTTTAATAAATGCTAATGGGTAGGTTTAGGGGTAAGTGTAGGATTAGCCGTTCAAAATATTTTTTTAATGCTATATTCTTACCAAAATCGTCATTTTCCAACGTTTTACCTTTTATTTTCTTTATATTCTGTATTAAATTGGTAGGTTTAGGTTTTGGGTAGTGTTAAGGGATCGTAGATTAATCAATAAAATGGTCAAAGGGAAATTATATAGATATCTTTATGATATAACAACAAAAAAAAATGTTTTTACCAGAATAAAGTTTTGTATTCTTAAAAAAAAAGATTTCATGATGGATTCGTAAATATTTCACGTTTTTTAGCTGTAAAAAATGTAATAATACTACGTTTAAATGTTGCAAATACGTCTATATTTTACATTTTAGCACTTCTCCAAACGTACTAAGACATACGTTTAGTCTCTTTGAAAGTAACGTATTAATACCTACGTATTAAGGGTGAGACCAGGCTGGTCAGGATGACCAAACGTTGTGTATTTATTAGTTGCCATATCAACATTATTTAGAGAAAAAAAAACTGCTTTAAAATAAAAAAAAATCTGTGGAAGATTAACATTTTAAGCTGTCATTTGCTCATGTTACAATGCACTTATATGGGGCATGATGTCACATTTCACTTCCATTCTCTTTAATAAATTAAGAAAAAAGTATATACTGTATCAATGAAACAAAACTGCATAATTGTAGTAGACATGTGGAAAAGGAATGTGGAGGAAAATAAATACTCTGAACCCCAAGTGGATTTACACAAACTGAGAAAGTCAAAAAGCATTAGGTTGTGCCCCCATCTCCCCTCCACCATGGAAGTTTGACTTCAACTTCATTACCACCACCACCAAGCTTCCGACAACTCTTTCAGTCTTCATTAAAAAAAAAGTTTCCCTGAAAGTGTGAGAATAGTTTTCAAGAGTGTGATTACAGACACAATGAGGCTGTGAAAGCGGACTGGTGTGGTTAGGTGGTTCAAACAATGACGTTAAAGGATTAGTTCACCTCAAAATGAAAATTTCCTGATAATTTACTCACTCCGATGCCATTCAAGATGTTCATGTCTTTCTTTCTTCAGTCAAAAAGAAATTACATTTTTTTTAAGGATTTGAGGAAAACTCCACACAATGGACCAATGTGTTGAATGTCCACATCAACGCAGTTTCAAATGGTTCTTCAAATGGTACGATCCCAGCTGAGGAACAGGGTCTTATCTAACGAAATGATCGGTCATTTTCTAAAAAATAAATAAATATGTAGTATATACTTTTTAACCACAATTGATTGTCTTACTGGTCTGCGACAGAGGCGGCCAGTAGTGGAGTATTTTTACTTTCTACTCAAGTAAAATTTAAAGTATTCTTTATCAGTGTTTTTCTTTGGAAAACTTTTACTTCCAAAGTATAATATATAATGTCATACTTTTACTGCACTACATTTCATAAACAAAAGTTGTTGTTTTCTTACCTTTAATATTGAATTACATTAAAAATGTAGTACTTTCTTACTTGTACTCAAAAACTTTAAATTACTTTTACTTGAGTAAAAGTACAGTACTACATTTTTAATAATTATTAAATTAAATTATTAATGTATTGCAGTAAAATGTACAATATTATGGTTTGGAATGTTGTGAAGTAAAAGTTTTCTAAAGAAGAACACTGAGAAAGTACATATACTTGAAAAAAAATACTTGGAAAGTAAAAATACTGTCCGCTTCTGTTTATACCATCGCACAAGCATTTCTCTGTACCCTCTTGATCAGACTTTGTCATTGTTTTTTGTACATTTAAATTTGAAGCAAAGTTTATCCCCGTGGGTTTTATTGTTTCTTTTGCAGAGCCATGACTTTGACAGGTCAAAGACATTACAGATTTTATCAGCTGTTTCTGATCTCTCTGCCAATGAAATTAACACCAGCACACTGTCTTTCCATCACTCTCAATTCCACCGTCACCCCTCAATCCTTCTCTCTATCTCTGTGCCTTCAATTCCATTCGTTCCTCTTGTTTTTCTTTCCCTCTTTCTACATGTCATGCTCCCTTTTGTCCAAATTACATTATCTCCAATCCCTTTAGGTCTTCCTCTCACTTTAGTCTTTCGCCCTTTCTTTAATTCTTTCTATCTCTTCCCCTCTCCCTCTTTTCCTTTCTGTCTCCAGAGCTCCTAGTAAATGATGCATAGCTGGGTCCCAGACTCTGAGCGATCATTAGTGAGGTGGTCCAGGAGAGATGGAGTGAAGGATGATGGAGGGAATAAGAGAGAACAGCAAAAGACATGTTTCTGCCCTCGGGCGTTTCCCCGATTCGTCACCAAACTGGAGGTTGTTTGTGTAAAACGCCAGTAGGTGGCATTTCCTTGGTCCATGCTCATTAATTCTAGGATGCACACACAGAGAGAGAGAGAGAGAGAGAGAGAGAGAGAGAGAGAGAGAGAGAGAGAGAGAGAGAGAGAGAGAGAGAGAGAGAGAGAGAGAGAGAGAGAGAGAGAGAGAGAGCAAAAAAAGCCATAACACCTACAGTTGCTATGGCTGCTTGTTATCAGTTGCAGTGGTGAATGTTCCATTTCATTCTGATGAGCACATTCATAATTAATCACTTTTGCTAAGTGATGTTTGATTTAGTGGATAGTTCAGACTCTTAATTCTGATTGGTTGAGCCACATTTAAATGTTTATCCATGTTTAAATGTATATGTTGTTGAAATACAAAGCAGAAGACAGAGCATAATGAGTGCAGTGCTGAAGGGGGGGGGGGGGGGGGTATCTACATAAGATCTATAGTACAAAATGGGGTCCTGGTGTTCCCAAACAGTCCCGTATTTCAGCTCTATTTTTTTTTAGTGTCTGAAATCATGTTTTATCGCATATTTCTTCTTTCCTAAATCTTTGCTAGGTGATCATATAAGCAAGTAGTCTTCTGTCACACGAGAATAGACTAATCAAAGAAAGGCTGTAACCATGTCTTGAACATAGGGGGGACCAATTTTTTCATAAAGAACAGAGCAGTGAAAAAAATGTGTAAGTCTAATTCTAGTTGGAAAATAATAATTTTAAACTAGTTGCAAATCATATTTTGTATTAATTTGTATTAAAACATAAACTCATCTAAAAGATAATTTGGAACACCATACTAATACTGTGTTTGACCCCCTTTCGCCTTCAGAACTGCTTTAATTCTACATGGCATTAATTCAACAAGGTGCTGAAAGCATTCTTTAGAAATTTTGGCCCATATTGATAGGATAGCATCTTGCAGTTGATGGAGATTTGTGGGATGCACATCCACGGCCATGTGAACTCATTGTCATGTTCAAGAAACCAGTTGGAATTTTTTTAGAGCTTTGTGACATGGTGCATTATCCTGCTGGAAGTAGCCATCAGAGGATGGGTACATGGTGGTCATAAAGTGATGGACATGGTCAGAAACATTGTTCAGGTAGGCCTTGGCATTTAAACAATGCCCAATTCGAACTAAGGGTCCTAAAGTGTGGCAAGAAAACATCCCCCACACCATTATACCACCACCAGCAGCCTGCACAGTGGTAACAAGGTATGATGGATCCATGTTCTCATTCTGTTTACGCCAAATTCTGATTCTACCATCTGAATGTCTCAACAGAAATCGAGACTTATCAGACCAGGCAACATTTTTCCAGTCTTCAACTGTCCAATTCTGGTGAGCTTGTGCAAATTTTACAATTTTTTTTCCTATTTGTAGTGGAGATGAGTGGTACCCGGTGGGGTCTTCTGCTGTTGTACACTGTAAAAAATTTTTTTGCGATTTTGTTATTTCAACAAATTTTTTTCAGTAGAGATAACTAGATTGTCCAGACAACAAGGCATTTTAAGTTTTCTTGTCCTCAACTAGACTGAAAGTTAAGTGAACAAGTATAATTGTTGTTTTAACTCAAAAACATATGTTGAAATAACTAAACTAGATTTTCTGTTGAATGAACAAGTATAATTCTTGTTTTAACTTAAAAACATAAGTTGAACTGTTCTGGATTTTACTCCAATTATACTTTAGTCTATTTATTTAACTACAGTAAACTAAACTTAATCTACTATGTGCAGCTGATTTATATACAACACTCTAATTATATAGATATGAGCACATTTATTTAACTTACCGTATTTAATACGTACCATTCCACACCATATAAACCAAGTCTTAATTCAAGGAGTCAATGAGTAAAGAGTTTTTGTATTAACACGGCTAGTGAAAACAGCGCCATCTGGCGGAGAGGATAATTATGTTAATCCAGGAAATGCACGTGCTGTATGCGCGCGCCCCCGTATCCCCTCCCCCACCGACTGACAGACCAGACGCCATTTCCCTTCAATCGCAATGCTGAGCAAATGAGTAGTGTTTACACCGGCATAGTGTTTTATCTCATTAACAGTATGAAGTTTATAACATTATATTGTGGTAGGATGGTATGTGTGTGTGTGTGTGTCCGTGCGCACCTAAACTTAGAGATATCTTCTTTGACTCGCGGTGCAGAGCGGTGGATAGAAACAGGCGACTGAGGCGAGAGAACTTTTTTACAGGGAAATATTATAAAGTAAGTGTTTTATCTCATTTACCATTTGTTTTTCATAATTTATTGATTTATACCAATATGTAACTTATATGCTGTGCGCGTTTAAACGAGCCAACATTTTTCTCTCAGGGGACATGACTCACCGTGCAGTGCAGACATGGAGTTTACTTTTAACCAAGATAACAAAGTAAGTTACGTGTTTAACCTCATCTACAAAGTGTATTTATGACATTATATTGTTTTATAATTATATTTGTGTGTGTGTGTGTGTGTGTGTGTGTGTGTGTGTGTGTGTGTGTGTGTGTGTGTTGTGCTCCCAGAGCCGTTGAAATACAGAGTTCCTAACGTTACACGCTTTTACCTCGCGGGGTTCATGGAGCTCTCAACAACTCGCGCCGTCTATTTGTTCGAATGTTTGGAGGTGGACAGCAGTTTCACTATATTTGCTGCAATTTCTGGTAAATATTAACTTTATGAATTTAAATAATATCAAATTGTGAAATTAAGTATTCAGCCCTAATTAAATCACATTGAGTCATTGTACAGTGTAAACATTGCAACATGTTGTCAATAAGCCTATAAAAATTTTTTTTTTATTTTTTTTTATGTTTTTATCTATTGCTCCTTGACAAGAAACTGAACTGGTTTATGGATCGGATGAAACTACATCTCGCTTCACTGCATGGTCTCTCTCTCAGATCGCCATCAGATACAGATAAGTTTCATGAAACTCCTTGAAAATTATTAAATGTGTGTTTGAATCGATACAGGTAAAATAAATAACTATTAAAGGGTAAGTTCACCCAAAAAGGAAAATTACCTCATGATTTACTCACCCTCAAGCCATACTAGGTGTATTCCAGACTAATACAATCGGAGTTATATTTAAAAAAAATCTAAAGCATTATAAATGGCAGTGAATGGCAGTCCAAATTTTTAAGCCCAGAAAAAAGTGCATCCATCCATTGTAAAAGTAATCCACATGGCTCCAGGGGGGTTAATAAAGACATTCTGATGTGAATCGATGGGTTTGTAATGTAAAAAGTTATAATGTAAAATATGTAGCTTCTGGCGCGACGGCCTTCCGTATTAAAGTTACGGAAAAAGTGTAACTGGCACGGCGATGTCGTCGGATGTAGAGGGAAAGAAAAATGCAACTGGCGCAGCGACGGCATCGGACATGGTGTAAAAAAAACGTAATTGCCGCGACGATGACGTCGGACGTGGCGTAAACCTTTTGAACTTTGAGAGGCATTACACTTATTTCGTAAATTGAGGGCGGTCCGCCAGAAGCCTTTATTATTTAAATAATATTTTATTATTCTTCTGGATTATTTTTTATAATGGATACAGGGCTTGACATTAAGCATATGAACATATGCTTGTCCGGAAAAAAGTTTGATATTTTGTGTGTGTGTGTGTGTGTGTGTGTTTTAAATATAATTTATTCTGAAGCAATATGCTGACCAGTATTCAATCAGCTTTGACATATTTAAATCTGCATATTTGTGAATTTTTTAATTATTATTTTTTACTTTATATAAAGGGCATTTCCCCTCTAATCTTATTAAATATAGGCTATGCTTCAGGTTTCATTTTATATTGTAAAATTTGATCTATACGTTAATTTAAAATAAGACACTATAAGGGCTGTTACCAATCACATTAAATAATTTACACTGAAAAGTTTAATTTGCATTAAATAATGTTTTGAAATTTGTATTTTTGGATAGACCAATAATGTTTAAACATCAAACCAAACCTCCAGTAGGTGGTAGCAGGTGGCCGTTTTAATGAGTGAGTCATTGAGTCGTTCATTCAAACGATTCATTCAAACGCTGAATCGTTCAGTAACACACATGTTGCTGTGACTTGTTGCGGTTCTGCTGTGAATGATTTTCACTGCTGAAATAGAACAAAACATTAAATATTGCTTCTTAAATGTAAGTGACTTTAAGGGAATGTTAATTTAAGTGAATGTTAATTAATTGTTTTGCTATGAACTGTCATGTGAAGTCAGTGTCATTTTCAGTCGTGGTGGTATTCAGGAAAACAGGTCAAGTGTTGTAATGTCTTCTCTAGAGGCTGCACAAGTGTCAACAGCGCGACCTTGTTATCGTCAGTTCATTATATATTATTATCCACTATCAATCGCCACTTACACTAAATTAATGCAATCATTCTTGCATTTTGGTGATTCGCTAGCTATTTTTTGTTTTAATCAGGTCCATCGGGCAAGTAAAATTCTCTTTCACTTGTCCCTTCGAAAAATCCACAAGCGTTAATGTCGAGCCCTGGGATAGATGCACTTTTTTTCTGGGCTTCAAAATTTGGGCAGCCATTCACTGCCATTTATAATTTTTGGATTAGCCAGAACTTTTTTTAATATAACTGATTCAGGGCTCGACATTAACGCTTGTCTGGGACAAGTGAAAGAGAATTTTACTTGCCCGATGGACAAGGGCCTGATTAAAACAAAAAATAAACTAACGTTAGCGAATCACCAAAATGCAAGAATGATTGTGCATTAATTTAGTGTAAGTGGCGATCGATAGTGGATAATAATATATGATGAAATGACGATAACAAGTTTGCGCTGTTGACACTCGTGCAGCCTCTCGAGGAGAAATTACAACACTAGAGCCATTTACCGGTAAGCTGTTTCCTGAATACAATCACGACAGAAAGTGACTCTGATTTCATATAACGGTTCCATAAACATTACATTAACATTCACTTAGTCACTTACATTTTAGATGCCATATTGAGTGTGTTTGTTCTATTTCAGCAGCGAAAATCGTTCACAGCAGAACCGTAACGCGTCTCACAGCAACTGAACGATTCAGTGTTTGAATGAATCGTTTGAATGAACGACTCAATGGCTCACTCATTAAGACGGCCACCTGCTGCCACCTACTGGAGGTTTAGTTTCATGTTTAAACATACTTTCTAACATTTGTACTTGTCTATTCAAAACTACAAATCTCAAAACATTATTTAATGTAGTTGTGATTTTTCAGTGTAAATTATTTTATTTGATTGGTAACAGCCCTTATCTTGTCTTATTTTAATTTAATGTATTGATCAAATTTAACAATATAGAATGAAACCTGAAGCAGAGCCTTTATTTAATAAGATTAGGGGGAAAATTCCCTTTATAAAAGGTAAAAATATCCTACATTTCAAATGATTCAATATTTTATTTATATCACAAATATCCATATTTAAATATGTCAAAGCTGATTGAACACTGGGGAGAATATTGCTTCAGAATAAATTATATTTACAACGCACACACGCACGGAAAAACAAAAAAATATCGAACTTTTTTCCGGACAAGCACATTTTTTATTTGGCCAAGTGAATGAACGATATGAAACAAGAATGTAATACACCTAGGATGGCTTGAGGGTGAGTAAATCATGGGCTAATTCTCACTTTTGGGTGAACTAACCCTGTAATATGACAGTGGTTTTAAATGTTGTTTTTGTTGCTTTTTTGCATTTGAATATTGCACTTTACTAGTAGATACAGCATGAAATAAACATGTATGAACATCAGAGAATATGTTTAAAGATACAGTACAATGTATGAAATCTGTATTGTCTCATGTAATCGCAGTGTTTCAACTGCGCAAACGTTAATAAACGTCAATAAATAGCTTTTAAGCAATGTCATGTCACATTTACCTCAGAAAAAATATTCTGTCAGCTAGAAAAAGTATATTTACTATATTGCATAGTTATTGTATTGCTGTTCTTTAGTATTTAATGTATGTTTGAATAAATATTTTATGACAGCACCACTTAAAATTTGTATCTGTGTCTCATTTTTTTCCAGCCAGATGATGATGAGAGAGACATTGTTCATGGGGTTAACGTAGGGCATCTTGACCATGAGTGAGGACATCAGACATGATAGTGCCTTCCCAGATGATGTTGTGGATGTGGATGTCATACTGGACGGAGATTGTGGTCATGGATCTAGAAGATGCCCTAAATCCCTTTGCCACACTGTTTGGGCTCGAGCTATGAGGTTATCCAACTTTTTATTTTATTTTTATTTTTAATCTAGGTTTAATGGTTGGGGAGAGCTGCAAAGCTGAAAAAAATGCAGTGAGGTAACACTGGTGCATATGTGCTGTTTATGCTCATTGATAAATGTACTGAAGCTTGAGAGCTTACACATTGTTAATTAAAATGAACTTAAATTAAGTTTAAATTAAAATGGTATAAAGCCAAATCAGAGGTGTTTAACAGTCTGTGCCGTTTCTTTTTGCAATTTTCTGAAGAAAGGACATTTCAGACCTTTTGTGTGGTTGTTTTTGGTGTTTGTTTTTGCAATAAATATAAATGTGTACTTATATGTGTTGCTGTGATTTTAATTTGCTATAGGTTTTATTCTAAATCAAATGTAATTTACAAATCAATATAGTAATGCAATTAATACTTATTAAAGCAGCTTTGCAACCAACTAAAGTGAAGTTATGATGACTAGAACATTTAAGTTCAGAAAACTGAAGTGAAGTTATGATGACTAGAACATTTAAGTTTAGAAAACTAAAGTGAAGTTATGATGACTAGAACATTTAAGTTCAGAAAACTGAAGTGAAGTTATGATGACTAGAACATTTAAGTTCAGAAAACTAAAGTGAAGTTATGATGACTAGAACATTTAAGTTTAGAAAACTAAAGTGAAGTTATGATGACTAGAACATTTAAGTTCAGAAAACTGAAGTGAAGTTATGATGACTAGAACATTTAAGTTCAGAAAACTGAAGTGAAGTTATGATGACTAGAACATTTAAGTTCAGAAAACTGAAGTGAAGTTATGATGACTAGAACATTTAAGTTCAGAAAACTAAAGTGAAGTTATGATGACTAGAACATTTAAGTTCAGAAAACTGAAGTGAAGTTATGATGACTAGAACATTTAAGTTCAGAAAACTGAAGGGGAAGTTTTTATTACTAAATGGAATTAGTTCAGATAACTTATCCAAATAAGTAAGAGAAACTTAAAAAAACCAATGCAAAAAGATAACAAAATATATTAAGTTAAGTCAACAAATAATTTTTTACAGTGTAGCCCATAACCCTCAAGGTTGTGCGTGTTGTGGATTCACAAATGCTTTACTGCATACTTTGGTTGTAACGAGAGGTTATTTCAGTCAAAGTTGCTCTTCTATCAGCTTGAATCAGTCGGTCCATTCTCTTCTCACCTCTAGCATCAACAAGGCATTTTCGTCACAGGACTGGCACATACTGGATGTTTTTCCCTTTTCACACCATTCTTTGTAAAACCTGGAAATGGTTGTGCGTGAAATTCCCAGTAACTGAGTGGATTGTGAAATACTCAGACTGGCCTGTCTGGCACCAACAACCATGCCACGCTCAAAATTGTTTAAATTATCTTTCTTTCCCATTCTGACATTCAGTTTGGAGTTCAGGAGATTGTCTTGACCACCAAGACCACACCCCTAAATGCATTGAAGCAACTGCCATGTGATTGGTTGTTTAGATAATTGCATTAATGAGACATTGAATAAAATATAAATGCATTAATGAGATTAATGAACAGGTGTTCCTAATAATCCTATAGGTGAGTATATGTAATTTAATCTATGCCTAAAATGGCGATTTTGGCGAGGGGACTTGTCACCCCTCAGTGTCTATGGTGCACTGTAAAAAAAATTATTTAGAACAAAAGTTACCTGGTTGCCTTAAAATTTTGAGTTCATTGAAATTAAAATTTTGAGTTAATACAATGAACATTTTTTGAGATTTCGACAACCTTTAACAAAATATTTTTAAAAGTTTTTCTAAGCATTTTGGGTAATTGTGTGTGTTTTATTTTTGATGACGCAGTGAAACATGCCAAATAGTGCTATTTCATTTTTTATGTGGTTCAGATACAATGATATTTTGAGTTTCTATTTATTAAACAAATTCCTTCATTGTATCAACTCAAAAAATTTTATTTCAATAACCTAAAAATTTTCAGGCAACCAAGTTACTTACTTTTTTAGGTTAAACCAACAAAAATTGTTTACAGTGTCTGTGCTTTGCATTTACACCAAATCCCTGACATTATGTGACCCACGTTGACATTTGAACTTTTAGATTATAGTCAGTGTCCCCATGGGCCTTTATGCTCACAAATGCTATTTAATTAACCCACACACATGCACATTCCAAAATAGTGCAAATTTATTCTTGATTTGGATAAATCAACTTACATCTCCCTTATGAGACTCATTTGCTCTGCTCATTTTCGGCGCATTATGCGTGAGCGAAATGTGTGAGGAGGACAAACTAAATAAATGAGCAGAGAAAGAGAGGAGATGATACACAGATGTGAACTCAATACGCTGGGAAAAGAAACAGCCTCAATAGAGCATAATCTTGTATTGCCACTTACACTAAATTAGTTTTGTTGCATCTATACTGAGTTGTGTGGATACTTCAATCAAGAATGTTTAATGGAACAAATTAAACAAATGTTTCATGGCGATCAATTGTGTGGATGCTTGAGGAATCAAGAATATTTAATTGAACTAATATCTTTTCATGGCAATTAAAGCCACAGCAGATATCTAATACTACTTGTAAAATCAAATTCAAACAATATTTGCTTATTTGGAGGATATATTGTAAGTGAGTCCTTTTCACATTTCACTTGATTGCTAGGTGAATTTGCCACCTTCTCAACAGACTGTTCCATCTTCTCAAATCTCGCGTTTCCTGCTCAGGTATTTACCCAGGTGACAGTGAGATGTGAGGATGGGATTACTCAGATCTGCTCTGCTTTTATGTGCTCTAAATGCCACAGTGTGTACGCATCAACCAGGACCCAGCAATTTCACGGAGCGCTGACTCATTCCTGTATGAATACATCAGTTTATGTTGGAAAACAATTTAAGATGAATCTTCTCACATAAAAAAATAACCTACTATTTAGTGGCAAACCTGCATTTTGTGTGGAATACTGTAGCTCTGACAGCTCTGAAAGGTATTGCGCTTCTCTCTGTCAGCATGTAATTACAGACAAAAACACGCATTCTCGATTAAATTCTGTTTACCTGTGCCACCCATTGACAGAAATATGATATATGCCGGAGCCATTTGTGAGATCTGGGGGAAAACGTTTATTTTTTATTTTTTATTATTTATTTAAGAATTGATCTCGTCTCTTTATAAAATTGTGGTATACTATATTTTATTTATTTATTTATTTATTTATTTTGTGTGTGAAGTTGTGGTTTTCACTTTATTTTGTTTTTGTTTTTTTTAGAACATTTACTGTATACGTTCAAAGTTTAATTAACTTTTACAAACTCCAATATTTTGGAGTTTTGGAAAATATTTTGGATAATAAGTTTGTACAAACTCCACAAACTCTTTTGTTTCAATATTTCTTGGGCCCTTTATTACTAATAACTAATTCCTTTTGTGCAAGTTTTGCACAACTTTGATCTGTTTCTCTCATCAATGATGCTAGCCATTCACGGTTCCACATATTACAAGCTAGGGCTTCTGAAATTGAAAAGTCGGAAGGCAAAGACTTTTGAAAACCTCTGTCTGACCTCTCTGCCATGCTCTTTTATTTTGATAGCTTAAGGGCAACTCCTACATTTCAGCATGCAGCTGATGGAAGGGTTCAAAGTAGCATGTGAACAGAAAATTCTCATTTTTCCCAATTGTTGTGGCACCTTTAATTTCATTAGGTTTTCCCCATACCCCGCAGGAGAGCTGAGTTTCTAGGGCAACAATCAGAGTAATAGTTTTGCCCAAGCAATCTGCTAAAAGCCCCTGCGGCCCACGGGCCCAGGTGTACCTGGGGATTAGAACAAGGCGAGACAGGTGAACTCCGCTTGGAATCACTCACAAGTCATACTGATAACCACACACACATTATTGCAGGGACTTTCCATTGTTGTCATATTGACCTTGTTTTTTTCTATATGTTATAACATAACACCTATTCTTTAACCTAACCCACGCAGAAACCTTGCATTTTTAGATTTTAATTAAAACATTATTTAGTCATTTTTCTCACGGGGACCATTGGATGGTTCCCAGAATGCAGGTCTTGTCAGGCTTTACTATCCTTTTGGGGAAAAAAGTGTAATATTGAGTTAATTATTTTCTATATCCTATCATACACCTACACTTTTAAATATAACCCATTTTTGCATTTTTATATTTTAATTAAACCATTATTACCTTTATGTGGGAACTGGGAAGGTTCCCACAATGTAAATGATTTCAGGTTTTACAGGACGTATGTTCCCCACAAACGCTGAGGTGAAAACAACCATTTCCCAAAGATCTTCAAAAGAGCACAATAAATAAATAAATAAATACCAGTGTGAAATAAATACTGGCAAAATATATATTGATCAGGCATGACATTATGATAGTAGATAATTGAACTGTCACCCATTCACCAATGTCCCTTCCTTGGATTACTTTTGATAGATACTGACCACTGCAGACCAGAAACACCCCACAAGAGCTGTAGTTTTGAAGATGCTCTGAGCCAGTCATCTAGCCTTCACAATTTGGCCCATGGCAAACTCACTCAAATCCTTACACTTGCCCATTTTTCCTGCTTCTAACACATCAGCTTTGAGGACAAAATGTTGACTTGCGGTCTAAAATATCCCACCCACTAACAGGTGCAGTGATGAATATATATAATCATCATACTCACCTAAAGGATTAGGAACACCTGTTGAATTTCTCTTTAATGCAATCATCTAATCAACCAATCACATGGCAGTTGCTTCAATGCATTTAGGGGTGTGGTCCTGGTCAAGACAATCTCCTGAACTCCAAACAAGGTGAGACAGGTGAACTCCACTTGTTAGAATGGGAGAATGAGAAAGCAATTTTGAGCGTGGCATGGTTGTTGTTGAAAGACGGGCCGGTCTGAGTATTTCACAATCTGCTCAGTCACTGGTATTTTCACACACAACAATTTCTAGGGTTTACAAAGAATGGTGTAATAAGAGAAAAACATCCAGTATGCAGCAATCCTGTGGGCGAAAATGCCTTTTTGATGCTAGAGGTCAGAGGAGAATGGGCCAACTGATTTAAGCTGATTGAAGAACAACTTTGACTGAAATAACTTCTTGTTACAACTGAGGTATGCAGCAAAGCCTTTGTGAAACCACAACACGCACAACCTTGAGGCGGATGGGCTACAACAGCAGAAGACCCCACCGGGTACCACTCATCTCCACTACAAATAGCAAAAAGAGGCTACAATTTGCATGAGCTCACTAAAATTGGACAGTTGAAGACTGGAAAATGTGGCCTGGTCTGATGAGTCTCGATTTCTGTTGAGACATTCAGATGGTAGAGTCAGAATTTGGCATAAACAGAATGAGAACATGGATCCATCATGCCTTGTTACCATTGTGCAAGGCATATTGTGGCTTCAGAAATTGCCAAATTCTTACTCGACTATCTGAATGTCTCAACAGAAATTGGTGGTGGTGGTGTAATGATGTGGGGGATGTTTTCTTGGCACACTTTAGGCCCCTTAGTGCCAATTGGGCATCGTTTACATGTCACGGCCTACCCGAGGACTGTTTCTGACCATGTCCATCCCTTTATGACCACTATTTACCCATCCTCTGATGACTACTTCCAGCAGGATAATGCACCATGTCACAAAGCTCGAATCATTTAAAATAGTTTTTTTGAACATGACAATGAGTTCACTGTACTAAAATGGCCCCCACGGTCGCCAGATCTCAACCCAATAAAGCATATTTGGGATGTGGTGGAACGGGAGCTTTGTGTCCTGGATGTGCATCCCACAAATCTCCATCAACTGCAAGATGCTATCCTATCAATATGGGCCAAAATTTCTAAAGAATGCTTTCAGCACCTTGTTGAATCAATGCCACAAGAATTAAGGCAGTTCTGAAGGCGAAAGGGGGTCAAACACAGTATTAGTATGGTGTTCCTAATAATCCTTTAGGTGAATGTGTGTATATATATATATATATATATATATATATATATATATATATATATATATATATAATCCAGAAAGTATTCCAAAATTGATTAAATTCATTATTTTTTCCCTCAATTTTACAAATAACACCCCATAATGACAACATGAAAGAAGTTTGTTTGAAATCTTTGTAACTGTGTTAAAATTAAAAACAAAATCACATATTGTCTTGCTTTGCTCAGTTGGGGACACAAACATTTTGATCTAAGTATCTAAGTATATTTAGTTTAGTATAGTAGTATTTTCAACTAAATATCCAAATAATTGAATTTCTAAATTTACTGTATCAGCTATATTACTGATCTGCCCACATTGTCACACTATATGATAAATTGAAATGAGCTGATAGCATCGTTTTCTTCAGAATGACTGTACAGCCGAATCAAATTTTGTTGCAATATTTTCCTGTTTAACACTGTGAAGCTGCTTTGAAACAATCAACATTGTAAAAGCACTGTATAAATAAAGCTGACTTGACTTGACATATATAAGTATTCAGCCTTTGCCATGACATTCAAAATTGAGCTCAGGTGCATCTTGTTTCCACTGATCATTCCTGAGATTTTTCTACAACTTGATTGAAGTCCACCTGTGGTAAATTCAGTTGATTTAGTTGATTGGTGATTTGTAGATCTCCAAGACAGGATTGTATCGAGGCACAGATCAGGGGCCCTTTCTTTCTTTGAGTTGATTTGACCAGATCCCAGGGGCCTATTGCACAAAACTAGGATAAGGGATTAAGCCAGGATATCTTGGTGGTCTTGTCATTTGTATGCAAAATTTAGTACACCGCTGTCGTGTAAACGTAACTTGACGGCACACTAGGATCACCAAGATATCCTGGCTTAATCCCTTATCCTAGTTTTGTGCAATAGGCCCCTTATATTTTAATCGTGATAACTGATCTCTGGCTAATTTGGTTCTTCAAACAAATTTGCGGATTGGATTAAAATATCTGGATTAAATTATCTGAGATCACTGCCCGTGCCTGTGTTCCCTGAAGAGGGCAGATGCAGCGATACTCAAAACCACGATCAGCAATGCAGCGACTGGCTGGTGTCAAGACAACGTAATGACATCATATATTTAAAAAAGCCACCTGGCAAAAAACTAGTTAAAAAACAAAACAAAACACAAAATAGAAGAAAAAACACGAAATTCTGGACCTTTATAAGGAAACAGACAAACGACCAAACCAACATAAAAGTTAGATAAATTAAATGTGCTCTGTTTTGATGAACATGATTCCCAATTATTTATATTCACGAGTTTATAATATTTGTACACAATTTACATTTTTATCTCAATGTTTTAATTTTATTATTAATTCAATTTGAAGCAGATTTGTTATGTGACAGTATTAATTAAAGTTTCTTAACGGTCAAGATCAAATTATCTTCATCTCTTGCGCTGCATCAAGCCACTCCCATATTATCCGTCATCACTCAAATTAACGCACCATGAAGATTACCTGCACAATATGTGTAAATCTCCAATACAACTATAAAGTAATTATTCCATCACAATTTGCAAATAAATCTCTCAATCAAGTGACTGTGTCTATAGTATTCTAAGTACATTTTACACAAAATTAAAATATTATTTAAAAATAAACTTTTATATTTATTATTATTTTGAATTATTATTGACCCTCAGACCATGAGAAACAAAATTATCTGGTCTGATGGAACAAAGATCTCTTTGGCCTGAATGGTAAGCATCATGTCTGGAGGATACCAGGCACCACTAATCACCTGGACAATACCATCCCTACAGTAAAGCATGGTGGTGGCAGCATCATGTTGTGGGGATGTTTTTCAGCAGTAGGAACTGAGAGACTAGTCAGGATCAAGAGAAAGATGAAAACAACAATGTACAGAGACATCCTTGATGAAAACCTACTCCAAAGTGCACTGGATCTCAGACTGGGACAAAGGTTTGTCTTCCAATAGGACAATGACCTTACGCACACAGACAAGATAACAAAGGAATCGCTATGGGACAACTCTGTGAATGTCCTTGAGTGGCCCAGCAAGAGCCCAGACTTGAACCCGATTGAACATCTCTGGAGAGATCTGAAAAGGGCTGTGCACCGACAATTCCCATCCCATCCAACCTGATGGAGCTTAAGAGGTCACACAGAATGGGAGAAACAGCCCAAAAATAGGTGTGCCAAGCTTGTAGCATCACACTCAGAAAGACTTGAGACTGTAATTGGTTTTAAAGGTGCCTCAGCAAAGTATTGAGCAAAGGCTGTGGAAATTTATGTACATGTGATTCATTTATTTTATTTTATTTTTTTATTTTTAATACATTTGCAAACATTTCAAACAAACTTCTTTCACGTTGTCATTATGGGGTATTGCTTGTAGAATTGAGAAAACAAAAATATGAATTTAATCCATTTTGGAATAAGGCTGTACCATAAAATGTAGAAAAAGTAAAGCGCTGTAAATAATTCTCAGATGCACTGTGTGTGTGTGTGTGTGTTTGTGTGTGTGTGTGTGTGTGTGTGTGTGTGTGTGTGTGTGTGTGTGTGTGTGCGCGTGTGCGTGTGTGTGTGTGTATGTGTGTGTGTGTGTGTGTGTGTGTGTGTGTATGTGTGCCCTTGTTTATATTACATTGTGGGGACCAAATGTCCCCATAAGGATAGTAAAACCTGAGATTACCTACATTGTGGGAACCAGCCAACGGTTCCCACTTTTCAAAAGGCTAATAAATCATACAGGATGAGTTTTTTTGAGAAAGTAAAAATGCAGAATGTTTCCTGTGATGGTTAGGTTTAGGGGCAGGGGGAGTGTAGGGGGATAGAAAATACGGTTTGTACGGTATAAAACCATTACGTCTATGGAGAGTCCCCACAAAGATAGTGAACCAGACGTGTGTGTGTGTGTGTGTGTGTGTGTGTGTGTGTGTGTGTGTGTGTGTGTGTGTGTGTGTGTGTGTGTGTGTGTGTGTGTGTGTGTGTGTGTGTGTGTGTGTGTATAACATAGCTTTCTTTATGCTGTATATAACATTTGTATTTATACATACAGCCCATGGTTGTAATGTAACACCACACATTGTTACATTAGAGCATGGATACTACCATAAGCTTAATAGTATGATCAGAAGAAGAAAACATATCTTACTTGAAATCTATGGCATCTATGACTTCCTTTCTGGTGCTGCAGAGATAATTAGTCTGTGGTTTGGGTCAGCTCGATAATTCCTGAAAATAATTTTCTGCTATCCCAGTCTATTACTTAGACTATTTTTAGGGTTTTCCTTCATGAAGGGACAAGTTGCATGTTTTTTTGTGTTTTTTTTTAAAGAAAAAGCTTATTTCATATAAGCAGTTCTCACGTTTATTTGGGCATCTTTCTTAATGACAATAATAGCATGTGCGTGTGCTCATTGTCTCTCTACAGTGAACAGCATCCTCTTCCATTATTCGCCCTCTTTTCCCCCAACCGTTCCATCACTCTACCTCTGTGTATATTCCTCTCACTCCTTATCTTCTCTCACCTCGCTCTTACATGGCTCATCATCAGTTACATTTCCAATTAATCTCAACGTTATTCAGTCTGAAGCACTGCAAATCTTATCACAATTGCCATCTGCCCAGTAACTGAAGATGCAGTTGAGATATACATGAGAAGTAATGAAAGCAAACCGTGTTCCATTAGTAAGCTCTGAACTTATCTGAGCTGATGACACTGGCAGAGTATCAAACCGTTATGAAGTTTGCTCAGCTGACAACATCTTAAGGATTGAATTAAAGAAGCAGCAAAGTAATTCTGTATGTCCATGCTCACAAATTGGTTATCATAATTAAATGATTCTTGAACAGGAATGTCAATCATTCACTCATTTGGTGCTTGTCAAATCTTTTTTTTCTTCTTCATATTTTATGACTAGGTAAACCTGTGAATTCTGGAACACATCCATGTTCTAGGAAACTAAAGAGGGAGAGTTGAGGAGAACCATCCACTGGGATCATACGCTTTCAAAGTCAGGTTTGTATTAAAGACTGCCAGGACTGTCATTTAAAGACTGTCATTTTTAGCAAGAACACCGTCTGACACTTAATGAGACTTACTTTTTCTAACCACCATTTTTAACGTGTCTTCACAGGATGGGTTATTTATTTATTTTTTAATCATCGTTTAGCCACTTTAGCAGGTGTAATTAAAGCGTATTTATATATTGCAAGAGTTTAACCTCCTGATGAGAAAAAGTAAAAGTAGTGCTCTGAACCTATTAAAACGATTTTTTTTCTTTTCAATTTAAGATTGACAACACTTTTTAACATTAAAAAAAGGAGTCTAAATTCTCATTAAATAAAAGTTAAATTGTTGATTACGAAGCATTTTCATCTTGTCAGCTTTGTCAATACCTGCAGATCAGGAAATGCTGCTCTCACACCAGACTCCATATTGTCCTCATCTGCATTACAATCACAGTTCAAAAGATGCTGCTTCCTTTGGTAAGTGGATTGCAATTTGAATAACCTGTTTAGATTAGCTCCTGCTTACACAACCAAAACCAGAGGGCTCTGACTGCAGTGTTCTAAAGGGTAGCATTGAAACCAAATGGACACACTGGACAATCAGAAGCATCTGAAATGACTGAAAACACATATAGGAACTGTCGCCCTCTTGTGGTGTTCTTGAAAACACTTTCATTCATGCACTGATTGGAAATGCTGGGAGGTATGACTGTGAATTGTAATTGTGTGTTAGTAACACTAATACTATTAATATATTCTAACCATCCCTTCATTATCAAACCACCCTTAATTAGCCTAATAATAATCATGAAAGATCAGAATTAAAGACGGGCAATTATGTGGTCAAGGACAAAACTGAATATGTATACACTAAATACATTTTCTTTTGTTATTATGGTTAAAATATAGCCTAGTAATTTCAAACAACAACAATACCATTGGCTAAACAATGCAGCTCACCTTGATTAAGAAACAATTAAAATGGTTATAATTAATAAAAAAATTCTGTAAACTAGCCTATCATTAAAGTAGGGTATGTGTAACAACATAGTTGTTAATATATCAAATATTTTTTCGTCTTCGTGAATCCCGTAGTCCGTCTCCGGGCTTTACGTGTTTCCATTCACATCTCAATTCGCGTCTCTGTTCGCCAGCGCTCAGTGTGTGCTTGTGAAGGTTGATGATTGGCTGATGGGAGATGAGAGTCTGGAGGCTCGCGCTTCATACCCGCGTTCGTGTGTTTACACTCAGTACTCGAGACACAGACGAGCGGGTGCGTCAGGATGGCGCTCCACAGATAGCAGCGGAGAGCTCACAGCTATGGCATTATTTTCAACGCTTACGGACAACTTTTTCTTCTCGTCCCATCAGGAATAAAGCTGTCAAGCACTTTTGTTTTCGATACGTTCGCGGAAGATTCCGTTTTCAAAGAGTTCCAGAGAAAACGCGTTGACTGCTCAATGGAGTTGTGAATGAGATGAACTTTACGCAGGCTGTTGTTGGCTGTCTTGTTTTTTTACTACGGACGGAGACTGCAGTGTGTCTAATTGAACATTGTGTGTAACTGTTATTCACATTTTATCGCGTCCTGATTTGGGGAAAGTTCTGGAGCAGACTGTGAGTAGGTTTAGAAATCACGGTGCAGTCTTATTCTTTTTTTGTAAGTTTGGGAAGGAACCCGCCTCCACATTTCACACTGTTTGAAGTATCCTTCGCAGAGGATTCAGCGAGACTTCAGCCGACTGGAGCGAGAGCACCTGGTGGGAATTTGGCTGTAGCGTGACCGGGTGAAGATGCTCTCAGCGTGGATACACCGCGACCAGTCTCCCGCTCCCCTTCTCGGTTTAGTTGTACTCTGCGCAACTTTTGTGACCAATGCAGGTGAGAGCTTTTCCAATTTTTAAGAAATTGTACATATTAATAATTATTAAACACTTCATTATACGGCCTTAAGTCTTTAAACAAACGGGAGCACAGGAGTCCTTTTTCTAAGCAGGCGCACGCACGTACACATACACACCCAAAACACAGATAAGTTTAGTGATAGTGAGGTCGTCAAGCAGGATTTTTATTTCTCAACATTTGTCGACTATCAAGTAATAATGCTGCCTTTTGTTGTTCTTATTTAATCAGATGATTAATTGGTCGTTTATAAAAAGAAAGCAACCAATTCTGGCCTATTACACTTTTTTTCCATTAAAGCTGCTAACCTTGAGACACGAGAGACTGAAGCATCAATAGAGGAATTATGGCAAATGTGCACTGAAAAATGGCATACATTATCTCTGAATTATAACAGATGGCACTGTTAAATTTAAATATTACAGTGATTCTATCTATCTATCTATCTATCTATCTATCTATCTATCTATCTATCTATCTATCTATCTATCTATCTATCTATCTATCTATCTATCTATCTATCTATCTATCTGTCTGTCTGTCTGTCTGTCTGTCTGTCTGTCTGTCTGTAGCCACAGTGTGATAGATAAGAACCAGATGAAGGGATGTGACTGCTGCATGTGCATTCATCTCTCTATCTCTCTCTCTCTCTCTCTCTCTCTCTCTCTCTCTCTCTCTCTCTCTCTCTCTCTCTCTCTCTCTCTCTCTCTCTCTCTCTCTCTCTTTAGAGAGGAATATTCTGTTGATCTCTTCTCTTTCTGCTTACCATGCTGAGCTTCCAAGCAGCGGATAAAAAGCAGAACCCCTGGTGTTCATGGAGTAATTAAGGTTTAGCTCAATGCCTTCCTGGCTCCTGAAAGACAGAAAAAAAATAAACCGTGTACAAAAAGGAAACGGCATCTGAGGAAAAGCAGAGATAGTGAGTCCTGAATTAAAGTGTGCTGCTTTAAAATCCATTCCTCTCTTTTATTTTACTTTTCCGATTGATGTAGTTTAGGGTTACGTTTAGCACATGCTCTTGATTATGTGGTGGTAGTCATTTCTCTGAAGATGTTTTTAAAACTTAATTTTGGAGTATAAAATTGTCAAAAGTAGCTTAATTTTCATCACTGATGTAGTCTAAGGTCTGGGATGCTCAGTACTGCTTAAGGACTTTGTTGTACATTCCGCAAGTTGTACATTCCTCTAAAAACTCATACTGAAAATGAATGATAAAAATAAGCAAACCATTTTCTGACATATTTGGAAAGTTATGGATGTAATATACGCATAGCGTACAGAGGAAAAATATTCTCGAGATCATATTGTTATGTGTTATTGTTTCTGCATGAAGGCTAGCCTGCCTTCTGTCTGACCTTAGAAGTGACGGGAAGCATTGAAGCGTCAAATAAATTTCCCTCTCTCTCTGCTCTCTGGCCACATATGTAATCAGATTGACATGGAATTGCACATTCAAATGGGTTTAGCTGATTGGTTTTCCAATGGGAAGGAGAAATCGGAAAGAAAAAGGACAAGTTGATTTAACTTAAGATTTGGTGACGGATGTGTTCTGTAGTTTAAGTGTCCTTTCCCTTTAATGAACTATACCTGCAGGATAGTCTGTTGTAGATGCCTGTTTCGCCCCAATGGGTTTTTGATAGGGATTGAAACCGGGGCTAGTTGTCACACAGTGAATATGTCTAAAATACTAGCATTTCAATTTGAACTGAAAAGCTGAACACTGTTCTGAGGATGTTTATTTGGGCATTGTATTTATTGGTTTGATGTTTTGCAGTTTCATAAATTGTTTAATAATTTATTTACTGTTCAAATTTTGCAGTAGTGTGTTGTGACAACTTAGACCACGTACTATAGTGCCCTGCTACTGGATGTGTTTTCAGTGATCTTTATCTTTTATCCTAAATAATAACAGTATAAATGTTCAGTTGCTTTTTTGTGTAATCAAGACATAGCCTACATAAAATGACTAGATAAACCCAGTCTGAGAAATATTCACTGTCATATAAAAGTGTGACAGTTTGTTCCGGTCTCCCCTATACAGTATGTGAGAAACTCATTGTGCATAAATAAACGGTCTAGATTTAACAGAAGCCAGTATCTCGTTGAGAAGATGCCAGCACATATTTCATATCATCCATAAAACATCAGAGTCAGGATGGATAACGTTTATCTTCTCTCTCATTCTGTCCATTCTTGTATTCTACCTCTCCCCCTCCTGTCTGTCTGTATTGTGGATGTGCTGAGCTCAGATTTCCTGTATGGTACAGCTCTCTTAGTGTTGACATACACATTAATTACCCAGACTGCCAGGAACCCACTTCTGGCTCCTTTGCCCCATCAGCTTTTCTACTCCCTCTTTGTTTGTTTGTTTGTTTGTTTGTGTGTGTGTGTGTGTGTGTGTGTGTGTGTGTGTGTGTGTGTGTGTGTGTGTGTGTGTGTGTGTGTCTGTGTGTGTGTGTGTGTGTGTTTGTGTGTGTGTGTGTGTGTGTGTGTGTGTGTGTGTGTGTGTGTGTGTGTATATAATACACACACACACTAACATATATACACACACGTATACAATACACATACACATACACACATACACACACACACACACACGCACACACACACACACACACAGACACATATATATATATATATATACACTCACCTAAAGGATTATTAGGAACACCTTCCTAATATTGTGTTTGACCCCTTTTCATCTTCAGAACTGCCTTAATACTTGTGGCATTGATTCAACAAGGTGCTGAAAGAATTCTTTAGAAATTTTGGCCCATATTGATAGGATAGCATCTTGCAGTTGATGGAGATTTGTGGGATGCACATCCTGGGCATGAAGCTCCCGTTCCACCACATCCCAAAGATGCTCTATTGGGTTGAGATCTGGTGACCGTGGGGGCCATTTTAGGACAGTGAACTCATTGTCATGTTCAAGAAACTAATTTGAAATGATTCGAGCTTTGTGACATGGTGCATTATCCTGCTGGAAGTAGCATGGTGGGATGGGTACACGGTGGTTATAAAGGGATGGACATGGTCAGAAATAATACTTAGGTAGGCCGTGGCATTTAAACAATGCCCAATTGGCACTAAGGGGCCTAAAGTGTGCCAAGAAAACATCCCCCACACCATTACACCACCACCACCAGCCTGCACAGTAGTAACAAGGCATGATGAATCCATGTTCTCATTCTTTTTGTAACACGCCAAATTCTGACTCTACCATCTAAATGTCTTAACAGAAATCGAGACTCTTCAGACCAGGCCACATTTTTCCAGTCTTCAACTGTCCAATTTTGGTGAGCTTGTGCAAATTGTAGCCTCTTTTTCCTATTTTTAGTGGAGATGTGTGGTACCCGGTGGGGTCTTCTGTTGCTGTAGCCCATCCACCTCAAGGTTGTGCGTGTTCTGGCTTCACAAATGCTTTGCTGCACACCTTGGTTGTAACGAGAGGTTATTTCAGTCAAAGTTGCTCTTCTATCAGCTTGAATCAGTTGGCCCATTCTCCTCTGACCGCTAGCATCAACAAGGCATTTTCGCCCACAAGACTGCTGAATATGGATGTTTTTCCCTTTTCACACCATTCTTTGTAAAACCTAGAAATGGTTTTGTGTGAAAATCCCAGTAACTGAGTGGATTGTGAAATATTCAGACCGGCCCATCTGGTACCAACAACCATGCCACACTCAAAATTGCTTAAATCACCTTTCTTTCACATTCTGACATTCAGTTTGGATTTCAGGAGATTGTCTTGACCAGGACCACACCCCTAAATGATTGGTTGTTTAGAAAATTGCATTAATGAGAAATTGAACAGGTGTTCTTAATAATCCTTAAGGTGATTGTATGTGTATACTGTATATATATATATATATATATATATATATATATATATATATATATATGCATGCAAGGGTGTTTGTTTGCCAGAAGATCCCTGTATACACACTTGGAGCTTGATCGAGATGGGAGGCGTGTGCTGTTGTGTACATAATGGAGTCACACTGTCTGGATTTGCATGCACGTGTGCGTGTTTTGGCAGTTGGATCTGATACCACACTCGAGACTGCTCTGAATTCAAGAGGATTAAGTTTAGGCCCAGTGGCCAGTACCGCTGGTAGAAAAGTGGGTGGGAATAGGTCAATGTGAAGTGCCTGAGGTCAAGATGGAGGAGGGAGGTGTGCTCTCTTGCATGCCCATCATGTTTAGAGAGCATAACATGTCGGATCCTCCCAGTCAAGGCTGCCGGAATTCTCTACCAGTAGACCAGGGCGTGGGGGGATAATTGGTTATCTCTGAGAATAGGTCATCTTTGGTTGACTTTGCTTGTGTAACGTAAGATACACATTACAAAATTCAGTTTTCAATGCAAAATCTACAAAAGGCAGAAAGGAGAGAAATTAGGTAGGAAGAGAACCAGTAAGCCTTGTTAATTAGGTTTAGAGGAAGGGAAATGCAAAAGAAAAGAATGCATGGATCGGTGAGAGGCCTGGCAGAGATCTGAACCGCCAGTCTTGTGGTGTGCATTAGCTTTATGGCCGCTGTGGGAGGCAGAGAGAGGGGTGATGAGAGGGCACTGGAGGAGATCGCTGGTTTTCCACTCACCCCCATACTGTATTATTCATCATTGTAAAGTGGCCCTCTTTAATATTTTAAAGCAGTCTATGGCTGTGTCTGTGATCTGTTTATGATGCAATGGATTCCTGAAGTGGTGTTGGACAGATCTTGTTGTGTCGTCTGTGCATGCAGGTGTGAATGTATCGGTACAGAAACTTGTTGAGAGTTGTTACTAGCACTTCATTATCACCTGACTTAATTACTTGCTGAATTGTCAGATGTTTTTTTTTACTTCCTCAAGGTTGCATTAAATTGATCAAACGTGACAGTAAAGGCATTTATAATGTCACAAGAATATTAAGCAGCACAACTGTTCCAACAGATTAATAAGAAATGTTTGTGCCTATTAGAATGATTTCTAAAAGATTGTATGACTATATATATATATATATATATATATATATATATATATATATATATATATATATATATATATATATATATATATATATATACATATATATATTGTAACTATAGTTCACAATATTACATTTGTATTATATTTCTTATCAAAATTGTGGTGCAAATTTATGGTAATGTACATGCACATCAGTGCATCTATATTTTTTTACTTGACAGAACATGTTTAATAATGTGATGCCATTCACAAGCCAAACACTTCTATCTGATGCATATCTACACACAGATCAATGATAAAAAGACGTTCTCAGTCAAAGAATACTCAAGTACCTGATTTTTCTGTTGATTTTGTGTTTCTGGTACACAGAATGACCCGTGTGTGTGTGTGTGTGTGTGTGTGTGTGTGTGTGTGTGTGTGTGTGTGTGTGTGTGTGTGTGAAGCATGTAGATCAGACAACTTCAGTAAGTTCTGCCATATCTATCTATCGCTTAAAGAGGAGAGATAAAAAGAAAGCCAGAGAAATATATCTTAGAGAGATGTATTGAGATAGATGGAGCCCAGGGATCGCCTTTTAAATAGACTTTATTAAAAAAAGAGAGCGAGAGTGAAAAGTCAGGAGTCAGAAGCGTTGGCATTCAAGCATCATTAAGTCCCTGGCTCAGTCTGAGAGAAGAAGACAACGACGGGGCGTGAGGAGGAGGAAGAGTGAGGGACAGCGACAGAGAGAAGTGTGTGATGAGCAGATCGTTGAGTGGAGATGTTTTTATTAAGGTTCTTATCGATGCCTGGAGCTCTCTGTATTAATGGTGGACATTTTTAATGCTTTGCCAATACTGTGCATGTACACCACCATAAATCTAGAACAAACAGGAGAGAGAAAGAGAGAGAGAGAGTGTGGGAGTGGAAGGAAGAAGAGAGTTTAAAAAGATTTATTACACGGGCCTCCGTACTATCTGATTTTGAATTATCTGTCGTTGTATTCAGCAGTCATAAATTGATGTGTAATGACCATTAAATTGTACTTGTCACTTTTGATCATGCAACATACCATGCTACTTTCATGTCTGCCTCCTTGTCTTTTTATACCAGGATATTCACCTATATTAAAATTGTTTTGGAAAACTTTTAACATGTATTATAAGTTTTCTTATGCAGGAAGACATTTCACTCATAAATACATGACATTAGGGATACATGATATTGCAACTTCGGCTTTAAAGTAAAAAATTTTTTTTGTCTAAGTATTATTTTAGCTAACAAGTCAAAGTAAAAAGCAACTCTGATGGCAGATTATAATCATTTATATTAATAATAATATCCAATTGAATAGGCTGTTTGTTTTGATATGGTATATACTAGATGCTTTACTGTAATTTGGGTTAGAAAATAACTACTTTCAGCTCAAATCAATATTTAATATGTCTTTTTTTATTTTTTTATTTGGTAAGAATAGTCTTGCAATTAAGCATGTCTGACAGTCATTATCACAAAATAAACCTCTTCAGCTTCACGTCAGATCACCCTGTCTGGGTTTATTATGTAATAACAACCAGCTGATATTGTAAAATACTTGTCAGACTTGCGGCAGCAGCAGAAACATTGACTTCAAGGAAACGTGAACTAGAGGAAGAGAGAAAGTTGCGGGGGGACATTGTGTGTAAAGCAATGGGTGAATGATGGGAAAGCAAAGAAAGAGAATTTAATGAAGTCAAAGGGAGGAGTGGATAGTTGAATGAGAATACAAGAGAGGGAGACTCTTCACCCCACCCGGGTTTACGGCAGCTGGGTGGTGGTGGTGGGTTAGAGGGGCGGAGAGTGACAGGGTCCCGTAGAAGAATGACTCGGTGGGGTGTCTTTGTGCCGGGGTTGAATAGAGAACTGAATGAGACTCTTTTCTGCAACCGTGTGTGGGGTTGTTTGTGGGGTGAAGGGCTAGAGGGAGGAGGGGTCGGTGTGCTCGCAACTCCTTTAGGCGGCGAAGGAGTGACTGACAGTGTATGTTTGTGTTTCCTGTCTCTGCTTTCTATTCATAGTCACACTTCTTATTCTTACAAACAATACCACCAAGAGCCGACATGTTTGAGTCGGAATGGGGCTTTACTGTACATATGACCAAGCCTTTCATCTTTTTTTCTCTAACGCCAACATAATGGCTCCAAGCTTCACACTTCCTTTCTAGGAAACTCGCAACGCCTGCATATTTCAGAACGAGCCAGACCTTCAGCCAAGGCTCATGCCAAGCCAACAGTGTCTTTGGCGGACAGCCTTTCCCCAGGCTGCTGTGTCTGGCAGGGTCCAGCAACTGCTGCATACAGTAGCTCCATTGCAAGCTCAACCGCATGACAGACATCTAGAGTTTAGTTTGTCAAACAGTTTGCTTTGAGTTGTGCTGGCTAGAAAACAGAAACTCCCGATTTTGATTGATATATGGATTTGACTAGTTAAGTTTTTTTTTTTTTTTTTGCTCTCTAATCTTCTTTTCTCAGTCTGCCTGGCAAACCGACTGCTTGCATCAGGATCTTGAAAGTAAAATGTGAAAGTTAAAAGAGTTATAAAAATCAGGAATGAAGGGCCTTCAGCTCAGACCCCCTGATGGTGCCTGCGGGGGTCTGGGTAGCATGTCGGATTCCTTTTGGCAGGGGTCTGGAAGCGGTGGTGCCAGGGCCACGTGAATAGGTCTCCTGCGGTCCACCTGCCTTTGTGCTTCCTGCCTTGAAAGAGAGACTTTCTGAGGCCATGGAGATTTTCCTCATCTTCTTAGCCTTCAAAGGAAGTTCAACCCAGTCCATGCTTGAAGATTAGACCTCAGCCAATCTGTGGTTTATGCCCAGGTGTGACTATATGGTTTTGTCGCTGCGTCTCACATAGAGGAGAAATGATAGTTTGCTCTGATATAAAGGAATACTCCAGGTATATGCAAGACTTTTGAAAACCTATAAAAATAATTTCACACTCTGTTGTGCATGGGGTAAGTGTAGAAAGCTTGTATTCACACAAAATTAAAAGCCTTTCAGAAATACTGTAGAAATACTAATATAATAGTTCCCATATAATATAATAGTAAATATTATACAAATATTATAAAATAATATTTTACTTTTGTATATTTTTTATTATAAAAAATACTGGATTATTGATAGGTAATAAATATGGTTATAAGTTATTACATTAATTTATTATGGCAAAAACATTTGATTAAATGGGAAATTTTTATTGAAAAAATAAAGTTTCAATAAAAAATGTTTTTGTTGTTTTATTATCAAACACATTTCTCTTGTTCTTTTTACTGGTTCATTGAATCTCCTTTGCACTCCTGATTGTGCATTCCCTCATGTGCTCTCATTCTTTCTGGATCCTTTATTGTGATGGGGGTTAGTGGAGTTGTCTTTGAAAGGCGGTGTAGAGAATCCTATCTCTCTGAGTTTAACGCCTATTAAGACTCCCATCTGCCCCAGGGATAGAGGAATATGGGGAGCTGAGAATCTCTAGGGGGGTTTTATTAGGGTTCTACCATGGTTTGCATGCTGCAGGGGGTCTCTTGGGAGGGATGTGGCATGTCTCACCCGAGAACACACACATGCTTACTCACCGGCTGGTTTTCAATGTCGAAGTGCTGGAACGAAACGTCCCCTGTGTGTGTGGCGGACTGGTAAAGGCAGTCTGATGGTGTGTGACCAAAGAGTAATGTCCTCTTGTGGCGTCGCTTTAGTTTTCTTTGTGCCAAAAGTAAAAGGCCACACACAATGTGCTTTTGTAACAGAACAACCCTGACTCTGCCTGACCAGGAAATGAGTATGTGGTGCATCAAGAGAAGTGTATAAATGTTAAGAAATATATATATAAATAGAGTCAAATAGAGTTTGACAGTAACAGCAATGCAGTAAATGTTTTATGCACTGGAGTTTGTGTGAAGTGTTTGACCTTTTACATATGAAACCAATTGAAAGGCACTCTTTACTCATCCAGAGCAGGTCATGTCTAGTCCAAGAGGCCTGGTTCCACAGTCAACGCCCTTGAGATGAGTGTTGAGGATTTTGGCTGCACCCTAACTGCTGGGCTTGTTCTAGAACAGACAAAAAATACTGATGCTTCATCCTTATGTGTAGTGCGTGTTGTTGCCGCTTCCACGCCCTCTGGAATGACTCCCAGACTGTGGTGCTGCTTTCCCACCAACCAGGTGCTGGTTCTGGATCCGGTGCCCAGTCTTGAGCATTTAACATGTTTCCACTGCATAAAAAGGTGAATCAGGATAAATTGATCCTATAATGCCCTGCTTTCAGGGGCAGGACACTTTCATCTGTGACCTGTACACAGAGTAAAGTTTTCATTAAGACAACAAGAACAACATTAAAGGCTACTAAGATTGATGTAAAGCTAAAATTTACCAATCCTGGAAGCTGGAAACACCATATGCAAAGATTAAAAAACTTTTTTTTAACAGAAATCACGTAAATATCACGTTGCACAATTCATTCCATTACAGAATGCTGTAGTCTAATTACAGTAAATAGTGTGGGTTGAGATTAAACTGAATTTGTAATCTGGTTGTTACCAAGATTATGCTTAAGATGCTTTTTTCCACAAATATATTTAAATTCTCTGTTATAAACTTCCAGTTTATTCTAAATCATTCCCAAATGTTCCCGTTAATTCTCATAGAAAGTTTCCAACCTTGTAAATTGCCAGAATTTTGCTCTAATTGTGAATGTTTCGCAGTCTATGGTGAATGTAATGCCATAAAAAAAAACACTGTGTTTCTGTTGAGTTTTCTTATGAGTTGCACATAAAAACAAAAAAAGCACCAATGACTTTTATGAACCAGTTATTTTTATTTAATCAAAAACAAAAAAGTGCAACCAATGTATCCTGATTTTCTGAAACAACCTGAAACAACGACTCTCAAAAAGAAAATTACTTTTTTAAATGAGTCTGAAATACTGTATAATTTATACGATTAGCAGAACAAAATAAACTAAATTAATATTATGATTGAAATATACTCAAATGAATAGGAAATCAGAATTGGAAAAGTTTTTAGAATTCATAAAACTTGTTAACAAAGACAACAAATGTAAAAGCCAGTTACAGTGTCATTGTTCAGCTCACCAGTCAATTAGAATGTGGGCTCTGGTGCGAGAACCAGCACCATCTCAGTTTAAAAGGGCCGTGAGAGGTAGCAGAACCTGACAGGCTGTGGGTGATTGGATGATTGAGAGAGCTCGAATTGGACAGTTCAGTGAAGCAGAGGGGATCTTAGACTACTAACTGGGGTTCACAGAGAGGCAATGTTCATAAGACCTGTCAATCAGGTGTGTTTTCACACTCCTCAGTTGTGCAAAACCTCCGTAATCCTATCTAGACTGGCATCTTTGCGTGTATTGTTGGCGTAATCTTTGGGTATTCTGTATATGTATTGTTTCTTATGCCCCATCTACTGTGCCCCAAGCCTCTTACCTGCTGATGGACAGATGGACGGCACGGCCGACCTCACTCTCACCTTTCTGCTCCCTCCGCTCCGCTCCACCTATCTGCTCCGATTAGCAGGTGAGCTGAGCATGGTGCTGCTACTTGCAGACCCAAAGCTTTATGGGGACATTTCCTAAAAGCTGTCACGGCCAACACTCTCCCAAACCCCTCTTACCCGTCAATCCATTCGCAGTGAGCACTGTCCTTATGTCTGTAAATCACAGCAATGTGGTTGGCTAGCGCCCTATCACAGTGTGGCTCATGTTTACGAGGATTAAGGAAACAGATGGACGGCCATGCTGACTGGTGTGGCTTCATTAACTCTCCGCGCGACTGTTCTAAAGTCCACCGTCCCTGCACGTCTTGCTCCGGAGTGCTCCGCACAGAGAAGAGCCAGACCTGAGGTCCTTGGGGAGGAGGAGCAGGATTGTACTTATGAAGGCTGTGAAGATGTTTATTGATCTGAAAGCTGAGATGTGTGCAAGGTGTTTCTCCTTGATTGATTAACGTTGAACTGAAGCGTTGGGACTTTCTTTAAAGAATGATTTTTGACATCACATCATGTTGTCAGACCAGTGAGAGAGTGTTATTTTCTCCTTATGGAGGTCTGTATGTGACAATAGGTCTACAGCTGAGGTTTGTATGGCTGTATGATATTAGATTCATTTATTTTAATTTTAAATATATATATATATATATATATATATATATATATATATATATATATATATATATATATATATATATATATATATATATAAATATATATATATATATATATATATATATATATATATATATATATATATATATATATATATATATATATATATATATATATATATATTTATTTATTTATTTATTAATTGGTGATAATATTTAATTGTTCATTCTCATTAAGGTTAACTTTGTCATAACACCTTTGACACCTTTTCTAACATTATTTAAAACACTGATTTATATTTAAGTGTAATTTTTAGCAAATATTAAAATTTAATTTTAATATTTTATACTATAATATTATGATGCCTAAAGGTACTTGTAGCTTGTACTTGTACTATGTACTTGTAAGTTTTCAGGTATGAAACATAATTGATCTTTGATGAATAAAAATGAACAGATTTTAAGATTCTGGTCAAAATAAGATAATTCAACCAGTGTTATGTCACATAAATGATAAATATTTAAAAAAAAATTAGGTTGCCTATAGGTTTTGCAGACCTCTGATATACAGTATGAAAAATGGATTTAGATTACAGTATTGTTAAATAATTATTGTTTTTAAAGATGAACTTTAGATGACGCAGAGGTATCATGTAAAAATAGGTGAAATGAACATGAACATTTAAATATACAATAGCTAGAAGCCAATAACAAGAAATAAAAAAGGACTACGTGTTTTGAAAATAAATGTAGTTTCTTGCACTGTATGTATGACAGAATAAGTTTGTCTTTTGCTGCAGAATGAGATAGAGAGCTGAAATTAGCTGAATTTCTTTCTACAGCACCAAAATTAGTCTGAATGCGTGCGTCTATCGGAGCCATCTCTACTGTACGTCACGTAAAGTGCAGTTGATCCTCGCAGCCTAACCTTTTGTGCGAGAGCTCAAGGTTAGCCTAAACCTCAACCCTATACCTTTGTCTGATGTGTAGCATTTTAACATTTAACAACTGAACCTTGAATCTTAATAGCTGACTTGAGCTGGGACAGACAGACATCCAGCAGCCTGTGGGATAGAGAGGTTTGATAGAAGATGCTTTCGGAAGGACAGACCCACAGGGAGTCTTTGTGTGTATACTCCGGTCTGTCAGGAGAGATGTAAGAGCGGTACCCTACAGTATGTCACTCAGGGGTAGACAGGTGGTGGAAGAAACAAACTGGCATGAAAGACTGACTTCTGTTCCGGGGTCAGAAAATACTTTTGCTGGAGGTCTTTATGTTACCATCTGTCCATAACAGGGATTTAGGCAAACAAAGACTCTACAGGGTTCTGTCAGGTTAAACTTACTCCCATTTCCCGTGCACATATTGTATACTTTTTTTAAAAATTATTTTTTGACTTGCGTATTCTTTTATTTGTCTTATTTATTTGAAGAGTTCAGATGCAAAGGCCTCTAAAAGCCAAAGGTCAACAATGAGATAACGATACTGAATAAATGCTCTCAGAATATAAGTTCATAAAATACTTTCACTTCAAAGTTCAAACCCACTAAATCCCAGCCTCAGCCCATTCAGAAGCACTGGTACTTAGGTAGAAACCTATACATAGGGCCTGACGAAAATACTTCTTTTAAAGGGGTGATGAATTGAGAAATCAACTTTCCCTTGAGCTTTTGATATATAAAAGGTCATGGTAATATAAGAATATCCTGTAAATTTCAGAGCTGAAAACTTCCTTGTTAGTCAAAGAAAAGCTTTTATAGCATCACTGCGCGTCGAAACACCGCCTCTACAGCACGTCTAATCCAGTAGCCTCACCCACCGACTCATGGAGGGCTTGTGCTAGCTGGTCAACAACAATAAACATGCCGAGAAAGATAGCAAGATATTGCGCTATTCCTGGTTGTGAAAAAACACAGTCGCTGCATAAGCTTCCTTCAGATCCTAACATTAGGAATGATTGGTTGAACTTTTTTTAATGAAGTTCCAGCTCATGTGGGGTAGACATGTTCACTTCATTTCACTGCGGAATCGTTTGTAAACAAATCTCCGGTCGATGGTGGATTTGGATCCGACAGGAATGGTGCAACACACTTATGTGAGTAAAACGTGCTTTTATATAGTATTGCATTGTTATAGAACGTTTTGCTTATGTGTACGTGTCTAACAGAACATACCTTATGGGCCAGGGCTCGCAAAGCCCGGCAGGCAGATGAATCTCATAATATTCAGTTTTTTATCTGTGCTATTCTCTCTCTCTCGAGTTGACATTTAATGGGTATGTGTGTATGTGTGTGCACGCGGTTCGCGCTTATATTGTCCGATCTTGCGGACTATGTGTAATATAAAAATAATAGGGTTTCATTGGGTTTGTTTGATAAAGACGTTTACGAGCCGTGTGATCGAGAGAATCATTCCGGTTGCCGCTTCTCCCTCAATCTCACCTCTCTCATGTGAACTGAACTGACAGGGGAGCTTAAGCTCATTAAATATGCTAATCTTATCCAATCCTAGCCGTGGGCATTTACTTCCAAGTCTCCAGTGCGGCACACCCACCAAAACCCAGCGTTTTGGAGAGAGAGCTTCAAACCCAGTGTAGAAAATAGCCTATTACTTATTAGTCATGATGTTTTTGAATGTAAAAACCACACAAACATCATTAGTTGACCTCAGACAACAGTATAAAAAAATAAAAGAAGCCAGTTCATTACACCTTTAAAGAAAAATGTCAGACGGACTTCATTTGTTCACTATTCACTATTTATATATTTTTACTTATTATATTATTTACTGTTTGATGCCATCACTGTAATACCATCTTCAAGTCCACCATAATCACTTCCAAATACAAATTTGGTACTTTTGTTTAAGTTCCAGAATAAGTTGAAAGTGAAATGGTGGAGAAAAAGAGGCATTTGTGCAGTCTATCTCGCAGTCACTTGCTACTTAAATCTTCATCACACAGGCTGTCAGTAGCAAATAACGATTATGTTGCTGTTTACACACCCTTATTATTAAGTGCAAGAAAGCTTTTGTTTCATTGATTTAAATTACCAAGTGTGACTGACAGGAAAAAAGTGAGTCTTTGTTAGTTGATGTGTCCACCCACGTCTCATATGCTTGCTTACAGCTGTGCTTAAGCATGTGTTTGTTTGTGAGCGTATTTAGGTCGAGTGACAGTTATGCAGTGGTGTGGACTGCGTAAATCTGTCCTAAATGAGGACTGGACACTTTAGTGCCACAATTTACACATCTGTCCTGAAGGCACAGACACATTGGAAATAATGACCCATAATCGACTGGAGACAGTCGAAGACAGAGAGAGAGAGAGAAATGGTGGGAACAAGGATAAACAGAACATATCGAAACAAACCCGCCCATTCTCTTTTCCTCTTCCCTCAACGAGAGGGCCAATTACATGACTATGTCTTACCTGTCTTTCATCTAGTGAGGGGAGCAGTGTTGAAATGACGGTCCTCTCGCATGTAATTACACAGAGACGTCCTGGATAAGGGTGTCTGTCGCACCCCATGACAGAGATACAGCCTTAAATACCTTAGAGGACATAAAAAGAGTCATCTGACTCGTTTGATCAATCTGATCCTTGAGGCTTCTACTCTTGTGAACAGTCTGTGTGATGTTCCCATTTTCAATCGAGTTTTGGTGGTTTATTAGACATATTAGCACTAATTATTAATCATTAATGTATTACTATTTTACTTACAGAACGTGTGATGTGTGATAGGCTTGTCAAAAGTCATGTTCAAGCCTGGATAAAGGCACTCATAGAGCCAAGTTTAGAGTTTATCAAACTCTAAACAAAGTGTTGTTTTATAGATCAGTATGCAATTTGTTGTTGTTGGTGGCTCTGTAATGGTACTCCAAAAATGTTAGGTTTGATATGCAACTACCAAGCGGCAAGCTCCAAGCGGTTGTTTCTCTTAAAGGTCCCAGGGCTTGAAAATTTAATTTTTTATGAGGTTTTTCAACATTAATATGAGTTCTCCTGTCCTTAATATTGTACCCAAGTGGCTAGAAATGTTGATTGGTGTAAACCGAGTTCTGGCTGTCTTTCTCTGCCTTTGAGAAAATGAGAGCTTAGACAAGCCGATCTTGAATTTTCCTGTTATAACGTCATACCAGGAATGGTTCCCCCCCTTTCTCCGCCCAGAGAATTTGTCATGCCCATGCCAGCTCTAAATTAATTTGTTCTCGAGTCGAGAGATCATGGCTTGTGAACGAGCAAAGCATGGCAGTTGCTCAGTGTTTGGATCTACAGATGAAAACAAGTCTTTTTCATTTCCTTCATCTGAGCCTCAGAAGAACCAGTGGGTTAGTTTTATTTTGTCTGGAAATTGCCTGATCTGTGATCAGTGATTTCTGACACGTAGCTAATAATTCAAGTTCACACAGACTTACTTTCTAAATCATTTAATGCTGTTTGCATCAGTGAATCAAGCCAGTGACTAAACAAACAACTTCACATTGTTTCTGTCAGTAACATGAAACAAATATGTTATTTAAATCATTACAGAGAGCGATCAAAGAACACACTTTATAATGTCTGAAGCTGTCAATCACACATCACAAGTGTATCTGCACACTTGTCCAAACTGCCGTTATAATGAATGATGCTGTTATGCTCAACAACAAAGCTCCTACTGTATTAATATCGATGTCGTGTTTGCTCTTAGTTGTGGTCAAAGCATTTTATAAGAGAAATAGCGTTGCAATGTTGAGATCACTGCATTCACATGATCAACAGACTTACTGTGTATACTCAATGCTTAAAGGAGGAAGAAGACAGGGGTAATGTGACTGGGACTCGTGTTTATTCAGAACTCTCAGATACAAACAAAAACTCTCTTTAAATAAACAATCTTTGTCTCTCTGGTCCACGAGTGCTCAGTCCGCCTCTCTGGCTGGCAGCGCTTGCATGGAGACCGTGCTAAATCACGCCCCCTCCACCACTCATTTCAAATGCAAAGATGTCAGCCAATCACAACAGTGGGTGTTTCACAGCAGACACGTCCCTTGAAACAGAGCATTCAAGCCAGAGGGCTAATATCAGGAAAGAGAAATGCCTTTTATTTTTAAAGTATGACATTTTATGAGGTAAAAATCATAGTAACAATATAAGTACACCTCAGGAAACATTATAAAATAGTAATAAAAAAATCCATGCCATGTGGCCTTTAAAGCCAACACAGAAGTGATTTAAACTGCAATGCATCAACTGACCACTAGAAACAGGGACCAAAAGGGAGTCAAATCTTTATCTCCCCCATGTAAAAATGCCCAACTTTACAGAAGATTAAAAAAAAAAAATTATATACAGCTAATTCATGACAACTGTGAGGAGGGTGAATTATTTTATAACTCATCCGTTTAAATTATATTAAGCCTTACATTTTGCATAATTGAGGGTGGTGGATTGCCACTATGGTCACACTAGGTGGGCGTGGTTTCAGCATTCAGGCACCTCAGCTCCACCCACGACAGTTATCCGGGAGTGACAACGCCTACGGTTGACATCATGCACACTACGTACATATTTTTTTTTTACATTCTATGGTAACTACATGTAAATGATATTGTAATATCATTTTTATATACTCAACTTCCTCCCCAAGTAGTCAAGCTACTGAAGCTGCAAAGCAGCTCGTTACAAACTACTTATATTTCTTACAATAAAATGTGATCTAATTTACATGTCAATGATACCTTTTGAAACTTGGCCGACCCAGTCACAGGGTTATATGACTGACACTGTTATTCCTGAACATTTTTCCTGAAAATGTCCTACATTTTTGGTTTAATTATCAGCTTGAGAGTTCAAACTAGCATTCAACTTTAGAAGAGTTCTTGTGCAGTAAAATTACCACCATAGAGACTGTGAAACAATATTTTCTGGTCTTTTATATACTGATGTCTTCAGGGGCCAGTTGCACCAGCTTTGCACAACTTAGTCTAGTTTTAACGTAAAGTGGCACTAAGTTACAACTTAAGCCCTAATAAATATTTTTGCATTGTGCCATTAAACTTCACTGAAGCATAACTCTAAATGTAAACTTAATGTTTATGGAAGCTTCCGATCAGGAGTAATGGTTGGAATAATATGGCAGATTGAACAAATTGCATCAATAGACTCAATGTTTTACCTTAACAACTTCAATCCTTTAGACATATATAATAATGCTGATATTTACACATAAACTTACATAACTTTGAGAGAGAACATTACGTGAATAAATTACTTTGTTAGCTGCTCTTAAGTTCATCACAAACTTGTCCTTCGTGTGCATTTATTGTGCATGTCAAATAAAATAAGTAATAATAAATAAATTATTTTTGTCTATTTATTGATTCTTATTAATTTCAAATACAGTTTCTGAATGTTGATGGAAAATATATATTATGACATTCATGATGATTAAGTAGTTTCATATTTAATTTAAATGTATTTTTACCATTGGATACATGAGGTGGAAAAAGTTAGAATAAAGAATGAACTGCATTTCAACTTCTGTTCACGTTTTTTGAAGTGTGTTATTGGATCACTGAGGGTAAACGTCAGATTTTGTGACTACGCATTACTTTACAAAGAGCTTATGACCTACTTGCTAAATTCTGTCTTAAGAACAAATGGTGCAACCAAACAAAGTACAGAGTTATTTACAAACTAGCTAGTTTGTTCCAATTTAAGAAAGAACTTATGAAAATCTGGTGCAACCCTAGCAGTTCTTATTCCCAGTCTTTTTTTTACTGCCATTTTGTCAGGACAACATAAATTATATATACACTGAAATTATTTCCTGACCATAAAAGCAGTTATTTCAAGAAGTATATGTTTGAAATGTAAAATTAAGTTTCAAAAGAAATAATGTTATGTCTTTTTATACCTTATGTAAGGTAGATTGACAGTATTTTCCAGACTAACTAGCCTATAAATTTGGTGATTTCATTGGGCATAATAACATGAGACCGCAGTCTGCTGTAAGATTTAAGAGGCATTGATGTCATCTGTGCTCGAATGGCATTTCACCACAACTCATCCAAAGGTCAGAAAACAAAGGCTTCAGCAAAAAACTGATTTTGAACAAAAGACAGTTAAATATATCAAACAGTGAAGCGGGTTGATTTTGCAGCTATAGCAGATAAAACGTCGTCATGCACATAAAAATGCCATGGAGATGTGTATGTGCGAAAAATCTTCCTGGCAGTACAGATCAACATTTTTTGGTTTTATATTTTTATTCTTTATTATTTAGCAATATTCCAAAAGTAATTTTGAAATTAATTTTAAAATTTAATAAAAAAAAGTATTATTATTATTATTTTTTGCATTGATGCCATAGAACAGTGGTTCTCATACCTGTCATAGAGTACCACCAGCCCTGCACATTTTCTATGTCTCCCTATGAAACTCCCATTTCAAGTCTTGCAGTCTCTACTTATGAGTTCATGAGTTGATTCAAGTGTGATAGATGAAGGAGACATACAAAATGTGCAGGGCTGGTGGTACTCCAGGACAGGTTTGAGAACCACTGCCATAGAAGATAGATCCATTTTTGGTTCCCCAGAGAACATTTCATACCCCTTTTCCAACAGAATAGTTTGCGTTCTGGAGCCAGAGCATGTTCTCAGGCAGGGAAACTTGAGCCTGTTGTGAACCAGCCATGTGTTTTCTTTAGGAATGAACGGTGACATCACACTACTATTTGTTGTTTAAATGCCTATAACCAATCTGAAATAACATTGAGCATCCCAGTGTTTCTGCAGGCAGTGCAGCATTTCTGTTTTATTGTTCACAGTACCAGGAGTGATTCTAGCAAACCGACAGCTCGCATAAACAGCAGGTTCTCTCATCTGTCCTTTTCAGAAATAAACTGAAACTGAAACCATTGATTTAAACACTTTCTCACACACTGGGGCTGAATCCGAAATTGCCCGCTATACACTTAAATAGGGCATTATTTGAGGGGACAGCCATTTGTAGGGGTGTCCGAAACCATAGTGGACGTTATCGAGTGCACTCATTATCCCACATGGCCTTGCAATAACAATGTACACTCAATGCCTGTCTGAATTCACTCACTCATTTTTATTCACTCCTTCAAGTGAACTGTATTAGTGGACTAATGTAGGGAATTTACCCCTAAACCCCTAAAATTAAATTGATTTAGCGGTTTTGGGAATGATTTCAGATTCAGCCTGGGTCTCTGCATGCATAGTTTTATATATTTAGGTGTAAAGAGCAATGTACTGAAAGTTATTACATTTCTTAACAAGACCATACCAGTATTTCTCCGCCTTCCCATTTACGACTCCGTTTGAGACCAGCAAGTTTTTTTAGGGTCGACGTTAAACCGATCTTTCCGGTCAGGAAAAAAAATGCTGTGGAAACGCACAGAAAGGTTAGAGTGGAAAACAGTGTCGGTGGAAAAGGGGTATCAGTGAAAAGTTCTTAAAAGAACCATTTTTACTCTCTTAAAAAAGCTGAATTGTTTCATGTTTGGTTTAAAATATAGACATAATCAAAGGTTGGGTTTAAAAATTTAATTAAAATATTTTAATCAACTGTTATGTTTGCCCGTATTTGACCCTTTTTTATATAATGTAGTGTGAAGAACATATTATCTAAAGAACCTTCCACTATCAAAAATCTTTTGTGGAATGGAAAGGTTCCATGGATGTTAAAGTTTCTTCATGGAACATCAATGCCAATAAATAACCTTTTATTTAAGAGTGTATGTCTGTTCCACCCACTTTTTGGGGATAGTGATTTCATTTTTTAATAGCCATACTTTAAATGGATAGTTTACACAAAATTATAATATACTCACCCTCGTTTTGTTCCAGACCTATAAAACAAACAAATATATTTTTTGTTTTTGTCCATACAATGAAAGTTAATTCATTCATAATTTCATGTTATGGTCACTAAGATTTTTTTTAAATGCCACAGAAAAAAGAAAGCCATACAGGTCTGGAATGACATAAGGGTAAGTGATGAATTTAGTTGTTTTCAAACTTACTCCTCCTGTAATCAGATCTCTCCTGGAGCTCCAGGTTTTCACTGACTGTTTTGTTTGATCGCAGCCCTTGTGAGAGCAGGTTTAGCTAACTGGTTTATACTCGTTCACCAGAGGATTTTCAGCCCTTGCTTTCAGATTTGCTTTTAGACTGGAAAGAGAGAACTGGATGGTCATAGGGGATGGAGGGTGGGATAGAAGGGACTCACGGAAGAGAGAGAGGAATGGCATAGGGATTAGTGTGGTTTTGATGAAATGGTGTTGTCCATCTCAGAAGACCTACACTCAGACTTATTATCAAATGGTATCCGCAGGAGGGAGTTCAACCCCCCACCTAAGCTTTTTTTTCATGCTCACTTTTCCCCCCCTGTTTATTCAAAGGATTATGGATCCCTAATCTCTTTGAACCATAATTCAGATTAGATTCTGTATTATTTTTAGGGCCGGGCCTGTACCCAACTCACGCTCTTACCGACCATGTTACTCTAATAGAAAATTGATTAAAATGCTTGACCACTGTCCCAGATTCCAAGAACATGACATCAGAGTGATGATAAACAGACTACATCAGTTTACAGCACATGTATTCTTCCCTTCGCCATCAAAGACACGCTGCAATTGATTTCTTTATTGGCATGTTTGCGCTTTTGTTCGTGTGAATGGTTGGGCATTCCCACAGGGAGATCGAAGAGACTGAGATTGTCGGGAACAAGCAAACGTTGAGAAGATTACTTGATGAGCTTTGTCATTGTGTCATACATATTCTCCTTTAGCATATTTTTTCTGCTGATTACTACTGCATACATGGCCTGAACTGCCCTCTTTGTGTTTATATACTGATTCAGTGGAACAAAACACACTAAGGATTACATAGCGTGACCACTTGATGCATAATGTGCACAAAAATGTCATCCGAGTTCAAGACTGATTGTTTTAGCGCAATACAACTTATGTAAGAGCATACCGTTGTGTTTTTTTCAGATCTGGAAATTCCATGCATTAAACTAGAAAGTTCAGTTAAGTTGATACAATGAGCATATGAAGAACTAATCACTGGATTAGTCATCAGAGTTTTAAGGCAATTAGCAGCAAGTTAACTATGTCCATGAACAAAAATGTATATTCTGTGAAATAATGAGTGCTTCTTTCTTTTGAAGTTATAATCAATAAGCCTTGTCTTACTATCACCAGACCAAGCTCAATTTAAGTTTGAACATTGGTCTGAGGCAGGGCCGTGTTAAGCCTTTGCGGGGCCCTGGGCTAAGTTTTTGCGGGGCCCTTGCCCCCCCAACCAACCCACCCCCCGAACCTGTCAGCATTACAATACACCCTTTAAATGTCACGTTTAAACAACGTTTTATTCATTTAATCACTTTATATTTACTTTATATTCATTATATATTACATTGCTCATGCAAGTGGCAAAATAATTAAACTAGGCCTATGTTAAAATCAAAAACGTTTTACATTAAAACTTACAATAGACAAAAAATCTAGTCTTTAATTTCTTTAATTTTTAAATCTTTTAAGAAATCCTGCAGGTCATAAAGAACTTTATTTCTCCACCTTCAAGAAAGGACGAGAGCTCTCCATTAAGTCTCCCTATTTACCTAAATGTGTCTGTTTTCTTGCTTTACCCGAGGCAAAAAGTCATTGAAACAGATTAGACCTTAAATTACATGAATCTGTGGTGAAATAACCAGATTTTGACTTCAATGCATGTTTATTTTAATGCGAACAACGTTCTATCACTTTAATTCAGCGTGTCCAGCACAAAATAGACTCTGTGCAGAAACGTAAAAAAAAAGCATCGACGTGCTGCTGCAGACTGAAGAAAAAAAAAAAAAAACACTTTTCCACTTTTCCAGTGCTCCTGGAAAGCACTGCCGGACCGCATCCGTGTGCAGTGAGAAAGCTGATATCCGTTAACATTGGGAAGTATAACAGGCGATCTATTCGTGATCAAGCTATTTGCGTTGCAGATCTAAGCAGTTCATAAGAGTCATTTGTTGGACTATTACACAATAATAGAAAGACGTGTTTTATTGCTATTATCTCATCACATTTGAATCGCCGCTAATGTAAATCGGTAGAGGAACATTTGATATTTTATGCATTGGGAATTTGGGCTACACTAGCTGCCTGCTGTTGGCAGTTGAAACCCCGGTAGATCCGCCCCTGCCACCTGCCATTGTCATATTTTCTTACATTTTCGTTCGACATGTTGAGGTGATGATGTACTGGGTGTCCGCTGTGACTCGATTCGGGTGTGCGACAACGATGCTCAATGTACGCATAATTGCCTCGATCCAAAAAAAAAAAAAAAAAAAAGGATAACGCAAAAGACCATTGTCTCGGGGGCCCCCTAGTGTTCGGGGCCCTGGGCTGCAGCCCATGTTGCCCATTAGGATAACGCGGCCCTGGTCTGAGGAGTCTGCTCTGTATTTTCTACTGCACAAGAGGCGTGATCAACTGGCCTTTTTCAAATAACTCTGTACGCAATTGGATAGTCCTTCATCCAATCAGACCACAAGAGGCGTGATCAACTGGCAACGACCCATCGTTTCTCTATCTGTCATCGTGTTAAACCCACCAATAGTGTGCCAGGAGGATGAGCCAGTCTGTGATTGTTTCCCGTGAAAGTAGCAGTAGAAATGAATGTACAGGCTTCCAGACTGAGCTGCGGGGCAAAATCAAATCGCCGGCAGATCAGGCTGGGTTTACCCAGTCAACAATAAACCTATATACATTTTCAAATTTTATGTGGTGCATTCTTCCTGAGTGGTTCTTGGCCAGAATAAGATGCCAGTCATGGGAAGTCTTGCCTTTTATAAGGATTATTAAGAATAAGATCTTATTTAATTGTTACAATGTACTCTAAACTAATATAACTTTTTCTCTGTTCGTCTCTTATGCATTTATAGAAAAAATGCAGTTAAAAAATTAAAAATTACCTTTCTATTTTAATATATTTTTTACTTATTCCTGTGATGGCAAAGCTGTCCACATTTTCCTTGATGGCCACATTGTCCTTTAGAAATCGCTTTTTTTCTCAAATGTTGAAAACAGTTGTGTTGCTTAATATTCTGGAAATATTTTAAATATGTGAGCATAAATATTCATTTTCCTTTTTGTTCAATTTAAATGCATCCTTACTGAATAGAAGTATTAATTCCATTACAAATTAAATTAATATTGCATGCCACTGACCCCAAACTTTTGAATGGAAGTGAAAAGAAAAAAACAAACATGGAAATTCATTGGTCGAACGGTGTGTTTGAAGCTGCAATAAGGACCAGACCTGCTGCAAGCCAAAAGAATCTGTCTGTCTGAGATTGAGAATTACGTCACTTATTCATGAATGTTTAGTACTGTGTCATTCATGGGACTTGTGGAGCTGTACCTGGGCACCTGGGCTGTTATGTAATCGCAGAGGCTCATCTTTAATACAGACATAGACACATGCACACTCATCTGTCCTCTTCATCTTACTCTAACATGCAGTCTCATGAAAGATGGGCTTTGCTCTTAGCGTCCTCATGTTGCTTTACTGCTTGTTTGTTTTTTCCCCCGCTTGTTTAATATGAATTATGAAACAAGAAGAGGAAGCAGGGAGCTGCATCGAGTGAGTTTTGAGGTGTTCAGCCCCAGGCATAGAGAGATACAGAGGAGGAGACTTTGTCTTCTCCTTTAGCTTACTAATGCATCCATTCCCACTGGACCTCATAATACTCACCTAAGCTAAACAAATGAAAGCATGCACCAAACCTCATATTAGAATTGGTTTTATTGCTCATATGTGGGAGATTGAGGGGGTTGCTGTGTGTTTACACTAGCTTCATCTCAGCCGGGGCCCGGCTCGGGCTGCAGTGTACATTTCATTATTCTTCCCTCCTCCAGGGAACGCCTGAGAGGATATGGTGGGCTAGGCTAAACAGAGCACAATTAGATTATGAGCTGAAAGATTTTAGGGTGCTGACGGGTAATTGGTCACCACTTCTTTTAATATCATCTTCCCAAATTGAGCATATTGGTGATGTTATCCGATTTTCATGCACTTCTTCTGTGTGTTTTCATCCTATTTTCCCTCTCGTATAGTTTAGTTTTCTGATAGCAATCTCTTGCAATGCCTGTCTGTTTATCATTCCTTTGCCCGCTCACACTCTCTCTCTTTTCTCACGCGATGTTTTTGAATTGCATTTCATGGTACAGTGAGGTTAGAGCATGACTCGGAACGCCCTCGCTCATTTCAAACTTCTGGGATAGGTTTTAAGTATGCATGAGTCGCAGTGGATGCGGACTCTCTTCACCCAGTTGTTGAATATTTTACTTCATAAAAGTTAACTAAGGACACTAATATACAACATGAAATGTATGTCGAATGTCATACAAAAGATGAAACATGCACTACTGAGAAATTTAGCTTTTTACTGTACAGCATTATTAAATGTAGCGGTGTTAAACTTTCTAGGCTAAAATATAACCACTTTAACTATTCAAATACACGTGTGATATTATTGGAGTACTTCATAGACTCTTAAAGAACTTTATTACATTAAAAGCTTACTGGTGTACTCCAAGGTACATTAAATGGTTGAATGTGTTTGTGCGGTGATAAAAATGAGAAGATTTTAATAGTATTTATACTTTTAATTCACCAGAAATGTTCTGCACTGTGGTTTTTGTATTAGCCCCCAGATATTTTTTGATAATTTGGTTTAGATTGTGTATTTCCCTGAAGAGGTCATTCTTGTTAGATGCTTAAAAAGCTTTACCCTATTGAAGGTATTTCTTTAAAAGCTTAAACTATTGTTACAAAATGTACAGTTAAATTGACCTCATTAAAATCAACCCTGTTTACACTCTTTGCACGTTGCGAGTAAAATGTGATTTGTGTGACCATGTAAATTAATTTCATAGTGATTTGTCAAATAATGCAAAGTATGCAGAGGACTTTTGTAGCTAAGTGGTGAGGTTCTTTTACAGGTTTGATCTCAGGATGAGATGACCTGTGAACTGGCAATTGTTAAGAGAACCTTATTACCATTTTGCCCTTTGAGCTGGACGCTTAACCTCGGGTTGCTCAAGGGAACTGTCATGTCTGCTGAGTAGTTAAAGTTAAATACCCTGAAGTTAGAAGACCTACCATTCTGTTGAAAATATAGCACTTTGTTAATCTTTTTTAGCCATTAAAGCATTTTATTTTCATGATCTTGCTATTAATATATCAGGGAGCTGTTATTGAATCTTAAAATGCTTATTAGTGTAGTTTTTCTTGTTCCTTTAATATATTATCATGAGGGATTGTGACAGTGATTCACTGCAGTTAAATGATCCTGTTACTGCAGGCTTAGTGGATAATTGTTAAACTTATATGCTTCTACTTGTTCTAAGTGAATATTCAAAACTATTATTTTACGTACAAACTAATTCCTTTAGGTCTGTAGGCCAGTTCGGCAGTCCACATTTTCAGTAATGGTACTGGTTAGATAATGTTTTAACTTTTTATGCTCCATACACTATTGTTCATAATTTTGGAGAAGTAAAGTCTTTTATGCTCCTTGTGATGGAAAAGCTGATTTTTCAGCAGTCATTACTCCAGTCTTCAGTCTCACATGATCCTTTATTCTAATATGCTGATTTGCTGCTAATGAATCATTTCTTGTTATCATTGTTGGATTCTTTGATGACAGTGTAAATGTCGAACTGCCACTTTCGATCAATTTAATACATCCTTGCTGAATAAAAGTATTAATATAATTTTCTAAAAATTACCCGTAACTTTTGGTCAATAGTGTAAATACTGAAATTAAAGGGTCAGACCTGATCACTCTGACCGCACCTCATTTACCCCCATCCAACCATTTATATCTTCATTGTAAAGCTCTTATTGACCCCTCTTCTGCAATAACCTTACATGTCTTTTCTGAGTTGTCCCATGGCCAAAGGTCCACTTCAGGCCTGTTCTCAGTTGTCCTGGGCATTGTTTCAGACACCAAAGTGTGAAGAGTCGGTTAATACAAGACCCCTGAGATATGTAACGTTCATATGACAGGATTTTCTCTTAATAGCAAACAAGCACTTTCAAAAAATACACGCCCATTCCACTGAAATAGCAGGTTCATTGCCCCTAAAAGGTTTGAGAGCATCCCTCAGGGACACTTGGATATTATATTGGTTTGAGTGCGTGGGTGTGTGCGAAGATGTGTGTGCACGCGGGTTGCGGTGCGTATGAAAATTATTGTAGACTCATATTGGTTTTTCTGTTCTCTGGTGCATGTTAATTCTACATTTTATGTAACATGTTTGTGAGAGTATCGACGTACAGCTCAGAGACTGTTATTTTACCTGCAGTATGTTTTTTTTCCTAAAGCTTTTACTTGGAAAACTGTTTTTGGCTTGCATGTGATTTTGCTATGATTTCACAAAGCGATTATATGCGCTCGTGGAAAGATAATCTATTATGATTGACTGCAATAATCTGGGCTTTCAGGAGGGTGAAGGTCTCTTTCAGTGAGGGGGGCCAGGATGGGTGGCATTGTTCTCTCCTCTGCTCCTGTAGACCACCCAGACCATGACATCATCCGTTCGAGCCCCCATATGTTGCCTTTGCTCATGTTAATGACATTCGTAAGTGGATTTACCCACTCTCCCAGATTTTGGCTTGAGTAACAGTCACCGGGTTGCTGTGGAATCCACACGGATTTGTCTGTAACGGCACACTCGTAGATAAAGTGATTTGTCTAAAGCACCTCATGTCATTTGTCTCTGTCCTCTCGTATAAGCTGGCTGGCCCGCTCTAATTGTGTTTGGCTTTGTGTTTAAAAGAATAGTTCATCCAAAAATTTCATTTACTCACCCTCACGTTGTTCTAATCTAAACCTCTTTGACTATCTTTCTTCATGAATGAGAAATAAAGCTTTCAAGCTTCAAAAAGGACACAAAAGCATTAATAAAAGTCACTCTGCTTTATATATCAAATCTTCTGAAGCCATTTAATACACTTTAAATGAGAAGCTGGCCATATTGATTAGCTGTTGAGAACAGCTACTACTGGATAATTGATTCAGTGATTCGAACAGGTCAGTGCAATTCATGAACGAATCATTCAGACTTGTGAACTGGATCAACCAATGCATTGAAAAGATTTGATTCAAAAGAATGATTCATTCCTGAATTGGTATTCTTTTGCATATTTGACTTTCCTCAATGGAACAAAAAAGATATTGAAGAATATTGGAAAGTAAACTGTTCCAATTGAATTCCATTGTATGGAGAAAAAAATACAATGGAACTCAATGGGAACCGAAACTGTTCGGTTAACATTCTTCAAAAGATCTTCTTTTATCTCCAAATCATACAGGTTTGCAATGACATAAGGGTAATTTAATGATCACATAATTTTCATTTTTGATTGGACTATTCTTTTCATAGTAATGTATTAAAAACTGCAGTAATTGCAGTCATAGTGATTGCATGGAAATGAATGCTGCATTCCACAAAATAAATTTAGTTATACAGGTTTCTTTAGTCTATGTTCTCTTTAAGTCTATGTTCAGGCTAGTCTTTTTACTCCTTTAAAACTTTGCGCTCTTGGTCTAGCCTGCTCCAATTTAGTAATAATCAATATTATTCTCTCTTATGCAGGTCAGACTCAACCTACATCATTTTTCTCTTACCTTTTCCTCATTATTTCACTCTATCTGTCCACACAGCATCTCCTCATCCATCTGTCTTCCTGTCTTTCTATTGATTTACCCTCTACATTTTAAACCCTGGCCGTAGTGCTGTTGTACTATGAAGGCTCCTCGATTACACTCCAGCCTTAGAAATCTAGTCTACAAGCTTAGAAATATAATAAATATGGCCACGAGGTACAGTCCACAGCCTTTCTGTCTTTTTTCCCCCTCTCTATCTCCGTCTGTTCAGTCACTCGGCAGGCTGTTTGGCTTATACGAAGCACTTTTGAAGGTAAATCTTATGTCAGCTTTTGGCCAGAGGGACTGAGCTGATGAGAGGTCTCTTTATCATCCTAATGGGAGCCACATAGCTCTGGGCTTGCCTGCATGCAGTGAGGGACCACGGAAAGCTCTGCAATAATCAGACCCATTCCACCCCTCTCTGCTCTGGAGACAGTGTCCTTATGCAGTCGTTCTTTCAGAACACTGCTGCATACCAACAGCTGACCCAGAGACAACATGAGATATGTCAAAGCAGCTAGGATGCACACTGAGTGGAATGGTAAAAAGATGCATACGTGTAAAAAAACTTTGCAAACAAATATAGAAACTCTAATATTCCTGTGATCTAAATACCAAAGGGTCATGGTTTGGCTGGTTAGTATGACCTAATTTACCCTGTTGGTAGATGTCATACTATAACTACACCATCTAAACCACCTGGCTGCTAAGAAAAAAACTAAAACATAAGATTGGGGTTGAGATGATTTAATTGATTTATCAATTTAAAGTGTCATTTATTCCTGTAATGGCGAAGCTGAAATTTCGCAAAGCTTTAATTTAAAGTTTTAGTAATTTTGTGGTTTTGTCCTTTTTAAATAACTATATTATTTTTTAATCTGAGTCTGAAACTGCTCCATTGGGCTGTGATTATGGGGCGTTTTTCAACCGAACCAGGAAAGACCTCAATTGGATAGACCTACAACCAATAAGAGCAACGAAGCGATGCATTACGTTAGTTGTCAAATGTCAACAGAGCTCAACTGCTCAACTGTGTTGGCAAGTCTGTTTTTTTCCGCGCGCGGGTTGTTTTCTATGTCCGCGGGTTTAAGTGACTATTATGTGATATATAGTCCCATGAGTGCAAATTTTAGCAGGCAACCTTGCCAAAATAACACACATTTTACCCCCCAAACACCATTTTTCCCGGATAACCCGCCCGAGAAGCTATTGTTTAGGGCTAGTAGTTGGCGGGTTTTGTTGTAAAAACTTGGCAACCCTGTCTGCACGCGCTGGAATAAACGATCTTTGCCGGTGTTATAAAAAAATAAAATCATTTTATGATACACAGAGTACTTACCCAACATGATCATCATGTTTGAGAGAAATAGTGAAGGTGAATGCATATACAAGCAAGCTCTCCGTTTGGGATTCAAACAAATATAATCCAAGCCCCTTTGATGACGTGCATGATTACGTTACTGTTGATCATCTGTCCGTCATCGTCTAAAGCCCGCTTTGATGGTTTCATTGGTCCAAACAGTTTCTGTTCGGGGATAAATACTCCCCTATGGATCGAGTCCAGACCGAACCGCCCGACTTAAAAATGTTCTGGGCGGGGCTAAGTTTGGCTGGCATCCATGCTAGTATTTTAGTAATTTTAGTAGTCAAACTAAACAAAAATGTATTGCGGTGGCACCCCTCTGAAAAAATAAGTTTACATTATTTTAAAATATTTATTTCAGTTAACGCTCATTTGTTTAATAATAATAACAGCAGCCATTATGCCAGTCTTCTGTGTAAAAACCGTGATGCACATTATTTTTCCAGAAGGATTCTTAATAGTGTAAAATTGAGATGTTGAGATGAATGGGAATGCCAACTTATACTCTGTAAAAAATTTGTGGTGGTTTTTGTTGGTTTAACTTAAAAAAGTAAGTAACCTGGTTGCCTTAAAATTTTGAGTTTATTGAAATTAAAAATTTGAGTTGATACAATGAAGGAAATTAGTTTAATAAATAGAAACTCAAAATATTTTTGTATCTGAACCACATAAAAAATGTCATAAATCATGAAAATAGCACTATTTGGCATGTTTCACTGTGTCATCAGAAATAACACACACACATAATTACCCAATATGCTTACAAAATCTTTTAATAATCTTTTAATAAAGGTTGTCGAATCTCAAAAAATGTTCATTGTATTAACTCAAAATTTTAATTTCAATGAACTCAAAATTTTAAGGCAACCAGGTAACTTTTTTTTTAAATAATTTTTTACCGTGTAGTTTTCTTCAAGTTTTATTGCCCTGTTTGCAAACACAACAAAAATACCTTTACAATTCGACAGACTAATAATGGATCAATCTTACTGGGTTGTGGTAACACAGCAGGATTGTTTGAACTGATGCAGGTATGCGTCTGCGTCCTCTTTGCACTCCATAGCACTGGCACTGTTACAGAGACTTTACAGAAAAAGAGTGGGAAAAGACACAGAGAAGGAGGGAAGAGCAGCTAAAGGAGACGAGAAAGAGACAAGGGACGTCATTGCTTGTTATCGTCATAGCAGGGCTTGTCACGCTAGTCGCTCTGTCTCGGCATCAGAGAGGAAAACATTCAAGCCCAGGGCTCTGGACATGTGACAGGACCAGTCTTTCTTGACCACAGCTCCCAGTCACACACTGTCACTATCCGTCCATCACTGCAGTGCAGCTGTGATTTCACACAACCTGCAGTTTGTACGTCAAGCAGAGGGCTTTCATTTGACAGGACCCCTGATAATGCCTTTTCAATTAATAATGCATTATAAGTTTCAAACTAAATTGATCAAACCAGGCTGCCATAGTTAGTCAGAGGAATTGGATCAGTCATGACACATCAAATGACTGACGTTCTGTGAAGATTTGGAAGCTGATTACAGATCCAGCATATTCTTCAGTCATCAGAGGTTCCCATATTTTCCCTCAAGTTCAAATTTAGTCAGACTTTGATTTTTAGCATAAAATCTAGTCCACATGCAGTTTATTCTGGCCAAGAAACACCCATTTAGAGGCTACTGTCTGTACTGTCTAACTGTCCATCTACAGTGATGAATCTGTGATTTAATTAAATATATATGCACTGCCTGTTTCAGAGTGAAGCACGGCTCTGTTCATTGGTCTCATACAAGTATGCAGCTCATGATCCAGTGTTTTAGAGCGGCTTGGTTTAAATCAAATGCTGCTCCACATGGACTCCATCTGTCCACTGTGAGTTGGGGTTGCATTTTCAACGGCCATCTTCCCAAACTTGTAATGAGAAATGTTTGTAATCTGGCTATTGCCAACAAAGGGCTGTGTGTGGTTTTCCATATAAGATAAAGGATCATATGAAAATGAAGATATCTTTTATTTTATATTTGCACAAATTGTGCATTTCTAATTTGTCTTGTATATGGGCCATTTACAGGTGGATATATCTGAAATGGATAATACTACAGCATTTTTTTCTATCTGAAAAACGTCAGACAAATTTGGATAACCATTTCTATTGACTGTGTAAATTTTCATTCGGATCTTACATTTCAAATAACCTGTTATATAGCTACTCCAAAACATGTTCACGCTCGCTCATGTCTGCTCATAGTAAAAAATATCATCAGCATGCCAGTTGCTGTTTTTGAATAATTTAAATCGAAGTGCTGAGTCACTAGACTGGGAAAACAACCAGTAATGTGAGTGAAAGGCATTATAGCTTTTAAGAGCTTTTTTACTGTTGTTTTAATGGACATGGAGGACAGGAATCCTCTGCTGTCTACCTACAAGGTGAGTGCAAGGGAAAATGAGAGGTTATAAGGGGTTTGGAGGTTAAAGGTTAAATAAGTTAAATCTATAAGATGGATAGCAGCATGGTGGAGGTAAAATAAAATCAGTAGGAAAGAGCAAAAACGCAGGGTAGATAAAGGATGCAAACAGCATTAAGCTTTGCTAATCTAAGCACAAGACACATTCACTTAGCCAAAGCCAATGTAGGGTCAGGGGATTGATGAACCGATCCAATTTTACCTTCCTCCTTGCTTACTCTATCAAATGTATCTATCTTTCTTCTTAAGTAAACTTTGTGTCTGTCTGCAGATTTCATCCTCTGGCTCCAACCCGAAGCTTCTTTCCATCTTAACTGTGTGTGTGCGTGTGTAGTGTTTCAGCGAGGAGCGCCATTGGTGCTTTTTGTACCTGTTCTTGCCTGAGCGAGCACCAGGGGAGCACTCTGATGCAAGGGGACGCAATGACAGAGCCGAGTGACGCCAATCCCCCTGCTTGCATGCTCGTCCGTGTGTATGTGTGAATGTCTGTGTGTGTCTGGCTGTTTACAGCCAATATATCACATCCCATCCATTCACGGGCATGAGTGATCATGCCAGTCTTTCAGCATCTGTTATGCACGTGGGATATGAGAGTGATACAGCATCGTGTCGGCTCATCAGTGAGCTTCAGTCGGCTATCTTTTCTTACCGCTGTGCATCTGTGCATATACCGATATGTGTTAGTCCATCGCAATGTCAACTGGTTGCCGGTTTCGCACATCTTCACACATATTCATTAACATGACAGCGGTGCAGCATTGCTAAAGCATTTTGTCAAGAGATGCCGGGCTGTCACAACAAATTTCTTGAGGACAGCTCAGAGCCAGAGACAACAGCGGCCCAACATACCTCTGGCTGCATTAAACTCATCCAGAGAATTGGGTTAATACCTTGTCTCTTTATTTTCCTCTTGCTTTCTCTTTCTGTCTCGCCTCTTGCTCTTTCTTTCCATGCTCCAGCCTTTCCCATGGTTACTTGGACACGGCACACATGTTTTCGTTCCCTCCCTCTTCCTGGTTCTGTCCTCCTCCTCGTCAACAGACTGCCTTATTCTGTCTCCGCTGTTCCCCTTTTTCCTTGGGTACTTAAACAATCGACCTCTTTCTCAGCATGGTCTCCAAACTATGTCTTTAATTTCAGGCTTCTGACTTTCTTTCTTAGGATTAGCCGCTGCACATTTTCATGTTCTCCCGTGATTTCAAGAGTAAATTCCCCTTCCCCTCTATCTCATGGTCTTTGTTTCCTCAGTCTTTTCTCCTTATCTTTTTACCGTCTTCTCTCGAGTCTCGAATGTTATTACGAAAGGTTCATCTAATCGTATCCCTCTCTGGAGAACCTTGCCACAGATACACTACCAATGTCACACTAGCACACTGATGTTTGCTCTTTCATTTCTTGTTTTTTTGTATTGGGGTCTTTCTTTCTTTCTTTCCTCCCTCCTTGCCCTCCTCCCTCCTTCCTCTCCTCCCTCCTTTCTCCTTCCCCTCGTTACATGTGCCAAAGCCACAAACTCTCAAAGGCAACACTGGTATTCTGATGATACAGCAGTTCACACACGTTCACTCTCACACCCAACTAGGCAAATGCTCATTAAATGAACACAGTGCTGTTGCATTTAACATATTTTTTTGTTTTTTCTAAGGTGAGAATTTTATTTTTAATCAGGTGGCCGCCTGTAGCTACTTGGAAATGTTTTGTGAATGACAGCTCTTTGTCTCAAGTCTGTTTCTACATTCTGCATGAATGGCTAATTGTTAATGCATGGACTAATTTTAAAGTTTACAAATTACCCATTCTAACTTTACCATTTTTGTTTATGCCCTAAACTAAAAATACCAAAACCAAATTTGTTTGTCTATAATCACCATATTTTTGGAGGAGTTTTCCGTATACAGAGCTATATTACTGTAGTTATTATTTTTGCAGATTTTAACAATCCACATGCCACTGGCTCTGAATCAGAAAATTAGTCTAATGCGACCTAATGGAATGCACCATGTTCGTCTTTTATGTTTGCTTTTTCCTGGTTTTGCTTCTTAATTTTGTGTAAAGGAATTATTGGATCTGTGATCTATGGATCTAACTGATACACCTGAGTATCCATTTATGAATGTTTCAAAGGTTTCAAAAGTAATGTTTAGTCTTTGACTCTTTTCAGTGCAGAATAACACTGAATGACTCACAGGTTGGTCTTCGTTATAATCCACAACAAGTGAGATTCTCTCAGCATGCCATTTTCTATAATTACCACACTCTCTGTGATATGATACACTGAAAGAAAGACAAAGAGTCTGTGTCTATGGGTTAAGATGAAGGTGAGGAGGAGTTTTGAGAGGGTCCACATTAGGGGGTGTTACTGAAATGTTAGGCATTACCCCATCACTGCCTGAGGCTTGTGTCAGAGGTCAGACTGATCACTTCACCTCCCTAAAATTGGGATTTTAGGTTTGGAGTGCTTGACTCAGTGTGTGTGCCTTGTCCTCTGTATGTCCTTCCACTGAGTGGTAATCAGGTGGAGTAGTTTGTTGAAGGGAGAGAACATTCCTGTGTGTGTGTGTGTGTGTGTGTGTGTGTGTGTGTGTGTGTGTGTGTGTGTGTGTGTGTGTGTGTGTGTGTGTGTGTGTGTGTGTGTGTGTGTGTGTGTGTGTGTGTGTGTGTGTGTGTGTGTGTGTGTGTGTGTGTGTTTGGAATAGAGTGGGTAATTGTAGGGAGTCTAGAGAGGGCCTGTAATCACCCTGCCCTTAGGAAGGAATGCTGCTCATCTTCTCATCTAATTACACCCATTTAAAGCAGCCTGGCTCCACAACTCAACCAGAGGAAGGGGGTGGGGTATGTGTTGGGGTAAAGGTGCAGCGAAGGATCTCTCTACATACTCTCCGTTGAAGTAAAATGGCCTAATCCTCAGTTGAGTTAATCCCTAGAACATATTATAATTATGGAGACAATTAAAGGGATACTCCACCGCTTTTTCATATTAAACTATGTTATTCCCTTAACTAAAACGAGCTGATACATACCTTTCTCATCTCAGTGCATGCACTTAATCGCTCTGACGTGCGGTGACATTTTGATAGCATTAAGCTTAGCCCACTAAGCCCTGTTCATTCACTATGGTACCAAACAGAGATCAAGTTAGAAGTGACCAAACACCTCCATGTTTTCCCTATTTAAATACAGTTACACGAATAGTTGAACGATCAATTATGGTGACACAAAATAAAACGTGGCACTTTTCTAAGTGGGTTTAAAAGGATAGTTATAATGTATGGCGGAATAGCACTTCTGAGAGTACTTCAACTCACCGCAGTAAAAAGTCACGGCTAAAAAATCATCCCTCAAATCTCCCCCTCACTCTCTCACTTCCGTCAATAGGAGGAGAGGATTTTTCAGGCGTGACTTTTTACTGCGCCGAGTCGAAGTACTCTCAAAAGCGCTATTCTGCCATACATTATAGTTATCCTTTTAAACCCGCTTAGAAAAGGGCCATGTTTTATTTTGTGTGTGTGTGTGTGTGTGTATATATATATATATATATATATATATATATATGTATATATATATATATATATATATATATATATATATATATATATATATTAACACATTTTTTGTAAATTAATAGATTTGAATGATAATTTTTAGTTGTGTATGCTAAGTTCAAGTTGCTTTATGGTATTAATTAGTTCACAACATGATCAAATTGTGATTTTACATGCTCAAAGACACCTTAATTGAAGAAGAAGAAAAGACCATTTCGTCAGAAGAAAAGACCACTTTTTTGACAGCAATAGATAGCCAAAAATAGTTTTTGTATTTTGCATGAAATCAAAAATGTCCAAAACTAGAGAAACAAAAGTGGTTATGGCGCTCTTTTTGACTCCAGATAAAAAGCTTCTCTATGACATTGAAATATCCTTTGTGCTTCTGTCTTTTGGAAAAGGACTCTTGAAAACGAAGTCCTCTGGAGAAAAGGAAAGAAAGAAAAGAGAGGATGATGATGTTGAAATCAGCGCTGTGCTGTTCCATAGAGATCTGTGTTTCAACTAAAGCTCCTCAGGGAGATCACTGAGTCCATGTGACTGAACGTCATGGCAACCAGCCATACACATGTGCCACCTTGCATTCTCGCAGCTACACACAACATAACATGCACACCCATGAAGTGCCATCACTTTACTTTGATGTTAAGACCAGCTTGTTTCAGTGGCCACTTTCGCATGACTAAAAATCCCTCAATTGATCTCACTTTCTTTCTCTCCCTGATATTTGTCTGGGTGTGATTGATGGTTTGGGGGTTCTCTGTCTGTTCCCATGCAGTAGGTGGTGTTGGGGGAGAGAGGTTTACAGAGGGGGTTCTGCGGAATGGGGCAGTTATTGATGGTGGCTGATAAATGGGCTCAGTGGGGGGCGGCGCCCTCTAGCTGCGCCCCAATACAGAGTCAGCAGCACAAGAAGAAGAACACTGATAGGCTCTCCATCTTCATGCCATTTCCATGGAATGTCACACTCTCGTAGACACTCTTGAAACTCAGGAACACCTGATTTAGACCCATGCATATATATGTGTATATGTTTATGTTTACAGTACATGTTAATGTAGTCAATGTTTTATCCAAAGCAATTTTGAAATATTGTTTTCCATTGATCCTTTGACAAACGTCCTACCCAAACTCATGTCACTGGTTGAGTTAGTTTTCATTATCGAAAATATAACTTTAATGTCTTCTGTCATTCCAGGTTAATGTACTGAACACTTTTTCAACTTGTGGCAAATTGGATTTTTACTATATTTCGTTTAAGATCGTCTGGTCCATTAAGTGGGTTTTGTGATGGATTTTTGGGAATGAATACAAACTATTAAAAACAAAGACACACCACAGCTGCTGTTCGTCATACTCTCAGTGGTAATTATAAAGCCTGGGGGAGTGGGTGTGTCTACACCGGAGGGGTGGAGTCAAGCCCAGCTCTAATGCAAATAATCAAATGTATATGTGTCCATGAGATGGGTTCTTTGTGTCTTTTTACACACCAACATGCATCTCTCAAGTGAGCTTGCATACACGTGCATATTTGTCTGGCGGCTCTTAAAATGTGCTGAATGGATGAGAGCAGCATTCTTGTCAGTTCAAATATCTGTTTCCACAAACCCTCACCTATGCCAATCTGCCAGCCACCCTGGAGACTCAATCCACACACACATACTTACATACACAGAGGACAGAAATAGCCCTGTCACACACTAGAGCTTGTTAACATGCTAGATTCAATCAAAGGCGTGACATTTGTGTTGCCATTATGATTCCCCGAGCCATTATTCTTAGATCTTGATCTCGCACCTCATTTGTGTAGAAGCATGTGTGTTTGTACATGCTAGTGTTTACATGTTGCTGTGTGTATTTGTGCGTATCAGAGAGAGAAAGCCAAGTGATAACAAGCTTGCACTGTCCTAGACAAGAAATGTTGATTCTGCTTCAGATTAGAGAGAAAAAAGGGACTGATAGAGTAAAGGGCATTCTGGGAAATCCATCCAGGATGAAATGCGTCTTTTATATTAGCTGATTGCTTTTGTTCTTTTTATGTTTGTATCTCTCGTCCTCTACCATCACTCAGTTTTTACAAACACGGTTTGCCTCCTCCTTTATGCTGTGTGCATGGCAATTTAGCAAGTAAAGTCGACATACAGTTTGTTTGTGTGCGCAGTGAACTCAGTGTGACCTTGTCGATCTGCTGTTACTTTTTTTATTTTAGATGTGCTAATAGACTGCTGAAACATGTCAATATACACCTTACTCGCTCAGTGTTTATATAAATGCTCTCTCTAGTAAGCAGTGTCACTCTCTTCTTGTCTCAAGTGCTTTTTATCTGTTCTCAGTCACTCAATCTTGTCCCTTTCCTCCTCTCCTCTTCACACCTTTTCCTTGTTTTGTTTCATGGTCCTCCATGGCACTTCTGTCCCCCATCTCCTTTTCTCTTTACCATTGATCCCTCAGGTAGAATCTGGAGTTTTTCTTTGCTTTTAAATGAAGTACACAGAATTCGTAAGATTGGAATTAAATATGGTCAGATGTGTTACACTGTTAATAAAAGACATTCATTGGTAGCACAAAAAGCATAGTGGAGGAATAGTAAAAATGTGTAGGACAGATCTGTCCGGCTCATGTTTTTGTCCTTGCTCCATCTCATTATGTGTGTGTAAACTCTCGGAATATCAATCACTCATAATTATCTACAAGCACCAGATAATGTTTTATTATCCTTCCTTTAGTCCAACGTGTCTGCTATTACTACAGTGTTATTGTGGAGAACCTGATAGTGGTGGTGGTGGTGTTGGTGGGGGTTAGAACACACACACACACACACATACAAATGTGGGGACTTTGTATGGCGTAATGGTTTTTATACTGTACAACACATATTTTCTATCCCCCTACACTGCCCCTTCCCCTAAACCTACCCATCACGGGAAACAGTCTGCATTTTTACATTTTCAAAAAAACGTTCTGTATGATTTATAAGCATTCTGAAAAGTGGGGACATGGGTAATGTCATCATATTTCACCCTCTCCTTGTAATACCTATGTCATACCCATATCATTATACACTTTTGTGTCCCGATATTTCAAAAAAAAATATGCCCCCCCCCCCCAACACACACACAAAAAACACACATTTAAAAAACTTCACACGATACAAGGTGTATCTTTCCAAAATGATGTTTGTAATACCCCTGCCAGTAGGTATACTATGAAATTATTCGACGAATAACGTCTACTAATCTACTAATCTACGAATATTCATTATGATTTTTGTTGTGTTTTGGCTGCATTTGTCTGATCAAAACAATTTGTTTAACGGTAATATTGTGAAATATTATAATTTATAGAATTAAAATAAGAACAGTTTTTCATTTTAATATATTTTAAAATGTCATTTATTCCGGTGATGGCAAAGCATCATTACTCCAGTCTTCAGTGTCACAATTTTTATCATTATCAATGTTGAAAACAGTTGTGTTGTACAGTTCTGTACATTTTCCGGATTATTTAAAAACTAGCAAGTTCAAACGAACAGCATTTATTTGAAAATACAAATATTTTCAAAAAATGTTAGTCTTTACTGTCACTTTTGATTAATTAAATGCATCCTTGCTTAATAAGAGTATTAGGTTTCTAGATAAGCTTCTTATGGTAAATCTTCCATTGTGTTAGAAGATGCACATCACAACAGATGTTTTTACATACACAGATGTTTTTTAATAGCTTGTCGCTTACATTGGTAACTCTGTTTTATTTACTCACTAAAGCACTACTCTCATTTGATGCTTTGAAAGTATTAATTTTGTACTCTGAATGAATTTGTGTGTGTTTGACAGAGGTTATTGTGTGCCAGTAATGATGCAGCCATTATAAGATCATTTCTGCTATGACTACTGTAGTTAGCAGAGATGCTGAGAGAATATTCCTGTCAGCTCAACTCTGTGTCACTTCCTGAGATGCAGCACCCTCATCATCAGCAGGATATAACTGGGCTATTACTGAGAAATAACTCAAATGATCATGTTATGTTCACTAGAGACAGACAGAGAACTTCTCTCAGCCATGCAGTGGGATGATACAAAAATATGAATACAGCCATAAGCTGCCTAAAACATGCGTTACAGTGATTTTGACCACACACAAAAAATTGTGTAAACATGCTAAATCATGTTTTGTAAATCACACATAATCTTGAGTTTGTTATAAAAGATTTTTATTTCAAATAGATGTTCAGAATACTGTTCAGAATACAGAGAATAATAACAAAATCACAAGCACAATTCTACAGCTATAACTAATATCGTCCATTAAATTACCCATAGGCTGATTACGGTTGCTAAGCAACATGGCATCATGATACATTAAAGGTAGGGTAGGTAACTTTTTTCCAAATTTGTTTAAACTTTCTTTATATATCAATACATAATTCCAATGTAAGTACTCTGAAAAAGAAAGTATAAAAATTGAGTGTCTGTAGACCTCTCATAACTGTTTTGAAGACAGCTCATTATTTCCATTCACTCCACCTTCTCCCTTCTGGACTCTTTCCAAAGCCACGCCCCTAAAATACATGAACGCGCCTCATTGACCGCTCAGCTGGAAGACGCATTATTTACCTCAGACGAGCAGTGTGCATGTAGTGACATCATGTCACAATCACATGTAATAAAAAATCTAACTTTATCAGTATGAATATAAACAAATAATGTATTTTAGTACTCACTATCAAGTTAGAATGCCGATACTGGTAAAGTTTAAAATATATTTTTGTTTGATTTGGTAACGAGCTAGTTATATTTATAACGCAAAGAAAATGGGTAGCATCATGTTTTTCCAATAACATCAGTTATACTGTAATGAAGATGAATTTTAAGATACATTTTGTGAAATTCAACACAACAGCGATCAACTTGAGCTAAGAATATTGAGTATTTATCATCTCTACTTATGGCTAAGTGTATAACATTGTAGTTATATGCTAAGTAATGTTATGTTAACTATATTAGGCAGCTACGTGTGCTTGTGATATATGCTTCATCAAAACATAAACCAAAAAAATGTATAATCAAAATGAAAGATTACCTGTCCAGCAGAAATACAGCCAGCAATGAGTCGTTTTTCAGGTCCCTCAGTTTTCACCATCGTTGAAAAGCCACGCAGATATTTACTCGTGTTTGATTTCTTTTTTTTATCCAAAGACTTTCTGTGCATTGCCTTTACTCGTACTGTCTTCCTTTTTTGCAGTTTGCCTTCCCTGACTGCAAAACCCTGCACTGTGAATTTTGAATGCTCTTTCTCTGCCATTATTTTGCCTAGACTTCTTGCCTCTTGAACTGCTCAAATCAAACGTGCGCGCGCGTGTGGGCAGATCCTGTAGTGAAAGCGGTGGTCGCCATGGTAGCGAGAGAGAGTGACAGTCGCCCAAGCCAATCATTTGTTTCATCCCGAACGAAAATACTGAGCGGTGTTTATTGCAGATTAAAAAGTCTAGAGTCACTCTATTTTTATACTCTCCTTTTCAGAGAACTTACATTTTAATTATGTATTGACATATAAAGAAAGTTTAAACAAATTTGGACAAAAGTGTTTTAGATCAGTCCTACCTACCCTACCTTTAATATACAATATAACTGAACTGATGTGTGATAACAGGTGTCTGTAAATCAGCCATTTTTGTCTAGAACAGGAAGGATTTTGTTTTGAGTAAAGATGAATCATAACATGGTGGAGTAGCTCAGGTTATATCAAGGTTAAATCTTAGATGAGTCAGTAACACCAGCTGTTTGCTATGCAAATTGCTGTAAAGTGGTAATTATTTTCGAATTTGTAGAGTGTTTTTGCAGTTCTAACTGTTCGGTGTTGAGTGGTTTAATGTGTGTTTGAAAAGAATATCAGTTGACGCTTGTCATTCCAAACCTGTATTTTGTTCTTGAAATAAATAAAAAATGTTGATAGATAAGTAGTCAAGAACACTTTAGGGTAGAAGAGTTGAGACATGCTAGTACTTATGGCCTCGGTGGGCAGGATTTTACCACCCATTTTCACCACTTGTGGTCTTACTGTTGAGAAATGTTCATTCTCAGCAGTGATGAAGTCTAGGGGCTGTATTCACGAATCATCTTAAGGATAAAGGTAGCTCCTAACTTGCCTATTTAGGAGAAACTCTTAAAAATAATTGGCGTGTCAGTCCTTTTTAGCTCTAAGTGTATTTCATAAAGCATTTTAGCACTAAAACTAGCTCCTAAATCTATGAAACACTAGGAGTAGTCAAGACTCCTAAGTCACTAAGACCAAATCACAAACAATTAATGACTGCAATGCTCCCAAAGACACTACAACATTGAGGCAATAGTGATAATTAATGTATCTTTAATTAAAAAAAAAAAAAAAATGTCAGATTACCTGCACAGAAAAAAAAGGAAAACACACATTGTCCAATTTACTTAATCTTATTATTTGCGATCTACGCTACAAATTGGATTGGACAAATTGGACAAATTGTAATTCTCTAAAAATGTGCAATCTACTAGATTACATTATTTGGGGTAAATGTGAACAAATTAAATACTCCAACATGATTTTTGCTGAAACTGTAGTTCCCAGCATGCTTAGCTTGGGACTTGACGAGAAGAGTATAAAAAAGTTGAACTTAAGTGTTATTTTATGTCTTTTTGGGCAAAATTAGATAAGGGGGAGACTTTATATTGTTTAATAGTCTTTAATCTTTAATTATGTTGGAATAATTAGAACCCTTTAAATATAAACAATATAAACTTGTGATTTGGTTAAAGAAGCAGGGTCTCAAGCCTCCCTGTGCATACCACTGTTGTTAAGCCATATTAAAATAATTTTGAGACTACTCAATTGGGTTACTTAAAAATTACTTCATTCCATTATGTTAAAGTTATTTGAATTCATGAATCCACATGAATTCACAATCATGTGATTCATGTGGAACCGATGTACATGATTAAATTAAATTACTCCTTACTAACTTTGTTTATAAAAAAATCTTTTTCGCAACATTCTTATTTTAATTTTTTTATTTGAATATAGCAACATGAACCCTTGTTCAACTAAATATTTATTTAAATATTAATTAAATCACAGACAGAGATCCCTCCATTATCAGCCAATCACTGATCATAGTTAGTAAGCATGAGGATGACATCATCCATAGCAACGAGGTCAACCCCGCCCTTACTCTCAGCTTCATTCGGACCGCCAATGTCACAAGTTTTTTCAGCAGTTTGGCAGTTTGACACGTGATCCAAACTGCTGAAATCACATGACATTGGTGATCCAAATCATTGATCGATTCACTGATTCATGGCCGTTTGAATCTTTATTTGAGGTTTGAAAACAAACACGGAAGAGAAGACAATGCTGAATAAAGTCATCGTTTTTGTTATTTTTGGACGAAAATGTATTTTCGATGCTTCAAGAGATTCTAATAAACCAACTGATGTCACAGATGGACTACTCTGATGATGTTTTTATTAGCTTTCTGGACATGGACAGTACAGTGTGCATAGACGGCATATGCTCTGGGACTAAAATATAAAATATCTTAAACTGTGTTCCGAAGATGAACCAAGGTCTTACGAGTGTGGAACGACATTAGGGTGAGTCATTAATGACATCAATTTCATTTTAGGGTGAACTAACCCTTTAAGACCTCAATCTATTCCTTAGCAAAAGTTGCTCTCAGCAGCTTTGTGAATAGGTTTTAAAAGAAAACTCATAACTAAGAACTTTTACTGCCATTTAGGAGAACTCTTAGTGGTAAGATAAAATGTTTTGTGAATACGGCCCCTGAACCTCTAGATTTTAAAAGCATCATTAAGAGAGCTGCAAAGTTGGGTAAAGCTGTAGTCAATATGTGTGTGTGTGTATATATATATATATATATATATATATATATATATATATATATATATATATATATATATATATATATATATATATATATATATATATATAAAGTGGACGGTAATGACAGCCCTTGTAGGCTAATGATAAAGTGTGGCTCCCATGACTGCAGACTTTATGGAGCTAGCAAAATTACACTGTCTGACACCCTCTGTGGCTTTTTGAGTGAGTAACACCATTCCTTTATGTGTAATTTGTGATTTGCCATTGTTCTTTTGTGTGTGAGAGAGACTAGACATGTCCAGTAACATTTCTGATTTTAGGCCACATCATTGTTATCTGTGTGTGTCATCCCGTTGAGCATTTCTGTTTTTCTTCCATTGCAATCGTAACTCCAGAGTCGTTTCACACATATCCCAAAAGTGCAGCTGCCTCTACTTTGGATGCTGTCTTGCTTTTGTGTTCATGAGTATGTGTGGTTGTTTGCACATATGTGTGGATGTTTACTGCCTTCCCAGAGACCAGGATCTGGGAGGCTTTGGTCCTGGCTGTGTCTTGTCTATCATTACTGTGATAAAAGACCTGCAGTCGGGGGGCCTCTTAAGAGCTTCCTTCTTTTTAGGAGTGCCACGACCATTCCAGCTAAATTGTGGGCTGCCAAAATGCCTGATGGGTATTCGTGTCTGCTCTTCAAACCAAGTCTGAGAGCAGTCTTTGTAAAGTTAGTGTCCATCCCAGTGATTTTGTTTGTCAAATCGCTCATCCAAAAAAAAAAAAAAACCCACACAAAAAAACAAAGAAAATCTTGTTTTTTTAATTGTTTTTTCATTATCTATTTATTTATTTTTGGTATTTTAATAAATGTATTTTTGTAATTTATTTAGATTTATTTCTTTTTTTATATTGCTCAATATTTAAAATTAAATATATTTTTTATTAACAATTATGTCACTAAAGCTTTGTTGATTCTGATGTAGACAGACAGGTAGGCAGGTATAGATAGGTAGATAGATTGAGCCGATGGATGTATGGATGGATAGACAGATTACATTTTTGTTGGTCTGTGCATCTAAAACCAACATCCTGCCATATGTTCAGTCTGTATCTCTGTCTCACTGATTCTGTCTCTTTCACACTGACTTTCACACAGGCTTTGTCACCCAAAAGATCCTGCATTCACACACACACACACACACACACACACACATACACGCACGCATGCACGTGAAGAAATCTCATACACATTCTCTCAGCTTCTCTTGTTGTTTCGACAAAATGTCTAGAATTTTTTTTTCTCTCCCTCTCTGTATGTGACAGGGAATGACAGGCTATGTTTTTGACTGGTGATTTTCTGTAGCAATCGATGCCATATGGAGGTAGTGTGGAAAAAGAGAAACACAATTGCTTATCGACAGAGAAGTCAAAGTCTGAAAAAGACAAGCTGACAGCTGTCGGAGGGGAGAATGACACAAAGGGAAGAAAGGAGAAAAGGGACGCGAGAGAGAAAATAGAGATGCAGAGTTAGTCAGTGGCACAATACATATCCAACTCTTGAAAAGGAGAGCAATATTTGTTAAAGTGCTGAAACGATTGAATCTGTGTGTTTAAGTATTATTATTTTATTTTTTTATGACATGGAGAATATATAATTGTGAAAATTGCAAAAGAATGCTTTTATCGTTTGTTACTCCGATCAATAGATAAAAACATTTATTTTATTTTTTATTTTATTCTTTTTTGATAGATAGATAGATAGATAGATAGATAGATAGATAGATAGATAGATAGATAGATAGATAGATAGATAGATAGATAGATAGATAGATAGATAGATAGATAGAATGTCTCTTAATGTCTTCTCGGTGTGAGCTTGGAGAAAGGACGTAGCTGTCACTTAATGACACAAAGTTGGACTGACACTTTCTGCTAGGACCTTCTAGTGGCCTTCCCTGTGTGATAAATTAGATTTCGCTGTGTGTAACGCACACAATAACACTACACAGGGCTTCATCCATTTCAGCACGTGTTGTGAAGTAAAATCTCAAGACACTGTCTTAAATAATACTAGAGATATTAGAGGACTTTTACATAGCAACATTTTCATAGTTCCTTGGCGGAAATACCCACGCATGTTTGTTTATCCCAGGAACAGGGAAAAATGTTAGTCATAGATTTATTTATTTGTCCTTCTTTTCCAAATGCCTTTTGTGGGGGCTAAATTAACTCCTGCTTTAGAGTAGCCTCTAACCCAGCACAGTAGGAATTACCATTGAAGTAAGCATACGTTGATTGGCAGTATGCATGCCATATGAAACACAGCTACCTGACTTTTTTAAACAGCCTCATAAACACACAGTTTATACTTACTCTGCAAACATGGAACACCATGGTGGATGGCATTACCTGTCACCTTTGTCTTTTTTTTAAGCCTTGATATGCAGCACGGCAAGTTGTCATAGAAGATATTGTCTCTTAGACCTCCTTTTTGTTCTTTTAATGGCATAACTTATGTTTACATTTCATCTATATCATCACAAAACCCACCTCCATCCTATGACTAAAGATGTAATGTCTTAAATGTTTGTTATAATGCATTTCTGGACTTTGGTCATACTATTTGATATTTTTAGATAATACTTTATACTATTTCTTTTTATATAATTTTTTAACAAAACCTAGTTTGTTTGCTCTCTTTCACTTTCTCTCTTATTCTCCTTCTGTTTTGCCCTTTCTATTTCGAACTGACCTGTATAGTGTTCCTCCCTCTTTGTATGTGAAAACACCCTCCCAAATCCAATTTTCAGTTTGCTCTTCCCTCACCTCTTTCACCTCTGTAGTCTGCGGACAAGTCCAGACCCCTGTACCATCTCACACACGCTTGCTCCATCAAACACAGAGGTGCATGAAGACGGTTGACCTGCATGTCAGCCTTCAGAGCAGTTATGATGTCCTCTCCCCATCCGGTCTCCATTTCTGCCCTTCATTTTTTTTCTTTACATTCGCAATTCACCATTTATTAAATTCTGACCAGGCCGCTTAACCCACATTAACCAACTGATGTACATCTCGAGGAATATATACAGTGTGTGTGTGTATATATATATATATATATATATATATATATATATATATATATATATATATATATATATACACACACACACTGTATATATTCCTGTATATATTCCTGTATATATATATATATATATATATATATATATATATATATATATATATATATATATGGCCAAAATTATTAGAACACCTGATACATCTGAAAATACTCAAAATATTTTTTTTACCTCAAAAGCATGATTTCATTATATAATGTCCAAGAAACATGCAGATGTTTGCTCTAACCATCAAATATCAGATGAAGTGAGTCAACTTTAATATTTGCATGTACAATAGATCTGTCGAGTTTATTTTACAACTCACCCCAAATGTACTCGATGGGTTTGAGGTTCGGACTTTGAGAGGACCAGTCCATCATTTTCAATATTCCAGCAGATTCCTTCCATTGCAGGTGGTCACTAGCCTAGAAATCTAGATGCACCCTAGCGGCAGCAAATCTAATTTGCAGCGAGTGTCATCCAGCAACTCTCCATAGACTTGCGAGCTAAAAAAAAACCCAACTCTGGTCAGGCCAATCACTGATATGTATAATATAATGTATACAAATAAAAATAGAAACAATTGTAAAGATAATTTTAAAAAAAAATGATTCCAGATAGATTCCTAGCCCAGAAAGAAGCGAAGCACACTGCTCTCCTTTTCCAATCTCTTCCAGTCAGACAGCCCTAACCAAAAGTAAAAAGTAGCGCTATCCTATCGCGAGCAGAGGGAGTTTGAAAGACAACTCCAAAAACCAGCATCAGGATATGAATGAGAACTAAATAATGTTCTTGCACTGCAGCAAACTAAGCTATGCCATCAGAAATATTTTAGTCAAATCAGTATCATTACAATGCCAAATGACAGTTGTACGTGCGTGATAATTAAACAGTTTGCAGTTTCTTCAACCATGAGAGTCTTTGCAGTTTAATGGCCGAATTCTCCTCTGTTACAACCAAAGGGAGTTGTCATCTCCCTCAGAGTCTTATTTTTGTTTGTAATTGCCTCTGTTGTCATTTGTGATTATGTCTGTCAATGAAAGAACAACTCCTTAAGGCTTGACGTTGCAGACTAGGGAAGAATAGAAATGAAAACAAATGTTGTGCATTAACCTTGTATTGAATTGGGGGAAGGACATTTACTATCTGAACACATGCTTTTAAGTTATAGCACATCATCACCCCACTATAATTAAGGTTAGTCAAAAAAATACTATTTCACAGCTGACAAACCTAAAAAAAAAATGTCCGCTTGGAAAGGTGCTTGCTGGAAATCTCAGAAAGTGCAAACCAACAACTGTCCCATTTTGCCCCTCGGCACCGGTGTCTTCAGACCTCATTTTCACTTGGTAGTCAATAGCCTGTGTAGCGTTTAATGCTTGAAAGGTTAACAGCATTGTCGTGTTGGAGGTGACAGGGCCTCGCTGCGGAGCCGTGAAACACGCTGGCCCCTGGATGAGCTCTGTACTGTGGTGCTGGGAGGGATCTGTCACTGGGAAAATGTCAGGGGATAATGTGTGATCACTGGGTGTTTCAATGGAAGGTCAAGCTCCCCCACCTTCATCTTGGCTCTGTTTGGACTCCCCAGGATGGAGAAGAGCAAATGCTGTATTACTAGAGTACACCTGAAATGTCAGGGACGGACTGTCTCGCCATTACCCCTGAGGCTAAACTCATTTGCTGTGACAGATATCCGCTTGCGAATACACATGCACATAAACCGTACACACGTTCTTACTGCTTTCTCTTCTTCGTTTTGTAGATGGCAGTGATTACAGCGAAGTTCTCCCGGACTCGTTTCCGTCTGCTCCGGCTGAACCACTGCCGGAATTCCAGAGCGAGCCAGAGGACGCCTTCATAGTGAAGAACAGACCTGTCAAACTTTCCTGCAAGGCTGCTCCAGCCACTCAAATATACTTCAAATGCAACGGAGAATGGGTGAACCAGAATGACCATGTGACCAAGGAGAGTCTGGACCCTATTACAGGTAAAGTCTGCCATATAGACCAAAAGTATGTGGATATCTGAACACAAGATCCATAAGTGTTGTGAACATTTAATTGAACAACTATGGACATATTGAAGTTAGACATTTCAGTAATCACTTTGACCTGCTGAAGTTTCTGTGTACTGTAGAATAGAAAATATCCCTTTCCAGACTTCTTCCAGAAAGTTGTCGTACAGAATAAAGTGCAACGGGAAATAAACATTCTACTCATTTTCTCCACTGAGGAAATCATTTTGAGCAATAACTCATAAAGTTATTTAACATATAATATGCTGTTCCTTTAAACGCAATCAACATCTTTAAATCAATAGTTTTATATTTATCTGTCGTTTGTTCATGTCATTTATTATGCGTCATGGGATTGTAGTTCTTTCCCTCATTAAAGAAACAGTTTACTTCCTTTTTGTCCAATTTCCGAATACTTTTTTGCTTCAAATTGAAGTGTGTAATGTTGTGATTCACCTTGCAGCTGTTGAGTCATGCATGGCTTATAACTCTTTAATATTCTCTATGATGTCTTTGTGTGCTGTAATGTTGTAATTTGTCTTCACTGACAGTACTGGAATGGTCAAAGTCGTTAGAAGTGCTTATCAATATACTGTTGGTCACTTAGTGTACTCTATAGTCTACTTGCATGTCACAGCTATGGCTATAAGATCTGTGAGGGAAGACCAAATCATAAAATTCTTGAAACTGTTTCACCGTTTCAAGCTTATTTTATATTAGTATAATTTATATATATATATATATATATATATATATATATATATATATATATATATATATATATATATATATATATATATATATATTAATTGTTATAATTATATGCAATGTATTGTATCTTGGTCTAGCTTGGTCTAGGAGCTAGCTTGCAATTTCACTACACTCAGTTACACATATGTTTGAAACTTGATTGATGTATTCTTTTCCTTTTTTCCCTGTCTTAGGTCTGGTAGTGAGAGAAGTAGATATCTCAGTCTCCCGAACGCAGGTGGAGGAGTTGTTTGGGCTGGAGGATTATTGGTGCCAGTGTGTTGCCTGGAGCTCGGCAGGCACCACAAAGAGCCGACGGGCTTACGTCCGCATCGCCTGTGAGTTTGTGTTCAGCAGCTTATGTGATCTGTCGGTGTGACATGCCTTTTTAGGCAGGCACTCTGCCTTTAGAGGACAGCACCTGAAGAGAAACCAAGTATTTTGACTATAAAACTATTTTTGCTTGTGCTACTTTAATCCATAACACACATGAATAATTATTTGCTTATAATTTAAACAAATGCATACACTTTTGGTTTAAAAAAAATATTTCTGTGTTTATCAGACCTAAGGAAGAACTTTGAGCAGGAGCCACTTGGCAGGGAGGTGCGCCTAGAGCAGGAAGTCTTGTTGCAGTGTCGTCCACCAGAGGGCATCCCGCCTGCTGAGGTGCCATCTCGCCTTCCTTTCCTTTCTGTTATTGTCTCAGTTTCCATCTGGGGTTTTCTTCAGTTTGTTTAATGCATAGTAACAAACACAGAAACAAACAATGTTTAATTGCTTGATGTTTACAATGAAACCTGTAGGTTTTAATTTCTATTCAAATGATTTTGTGCAGTTTTTCTGTAGATACTCATAATTCTTCTACAAACTGAATGAATGGATTTTATTTTTATTTTTATAATGCCACAGGTGGACTGGCTGAAGAACGAAGAGCTCATTGACCCTGGGCTGGATTCTAACTTTCTAATTACCATTGACCATGACCTAATCATCAAGCAGGCTCGACTCTCTGACACCGCTAACTACACCTGCGTTGCTCGAAATGTGGTCGCTAAGCGACGCAGCAGCACCGCCACACTCATCGTCTACGGTAACCACTTGACCAATCAAAATCCCTGCAGCGATCTGAATCATTTAAACAGAATCTGTCAAACTGAATCTAGATTCCACTTTCTCTAATGACCACTCTAAAAGAGAACGAGAATGTTTATGAATATTATACGGCTCTCTGAAATACTTGATCCTTATTGGTAATTTCCAGCGTCCTACAGTCTATAATGATCGTTAACTGTATTTGACCTGTGACCTACACTGTGCTACTCTGATATCTTTCGGATTACTGTCTATTGTGTTATTTTTCTTCTCATACAATCAAATAGTTCAAATATATACACTACCATTCAAAAAATTATATTTGTATTCAGCAAGGGTGCATTAAATTGATCAAAACAAAGTAAAGACACAAAATATTTCTATTTTAAATAAATGCTGTTCTTGTGAAAGAGTCCTGAAAAAAACATTTTCCAACATTGATAATAATCAGCATATTAGAATGATTCCTGAAGGATTATGTGACACTGAAGACTGGAACAATGATGCTGAAACATTTAAAGTTAATCAAATAAATGCAGCCTTGGTGAGCGTAAGAGACTCCTTTTCAAAAAAAATTGTACATAACAATATGAGTGTACATAACAATATTTCAGTACAAAATGTATTCAATAATTTGGTAAGCACATGTGTAATACATGGAATAACATGCATTAATCTGGTCATTATTGCACTCTATTGTACATCTTATCCTGATGTATGGCTTAAAGTGGTTCTTTTTGCATTGCTGCTTTTTATTTTATAGTCTTTTTTCTTTTATTGTTACTGAAGGTAAAGGTTGCATGTTTCATGATATGTGTATATATACCTGGTTTTCCTTCCTCAGTGAGTGGGGGCTGGTCATCCTGGACAGAGTGGTCAGAGTGCAATGCTCAATGTGGGCGAGGTTGGCAGCGACGGACACGCAGTTGCACCAATCCAGCACCTCTCAATGGAGGAGCCTTCTGTGATGGCCCACCATTCCAAAGAGTCACCTGCACCACTCTCTGTCCAGGTGAAGACTGACATCTGTCACAACTTCACATGACACACTTGTATAACCCCCCACTAACAGATTCACACATGATCCACTGCTTAACTGTTTTTTTTTTCTTTCTCTCTAGTGGATGGAGGCTGGACGGAGTGGGCCAAGTGGTCGGCTTGTGGGACGGAGTGCACGCACTGGCGCAGCCGTGAATGTCTAGCACCCCCACCACGTAATGGAGGACGTCACTGCAGCGGCAGCATGATGGAGAGCAAGAACTGCACAGAGGGATTGTGTGCTCGCAGTAAGTCACATGACCTAGTATCATCAGTTACAAAATGTCAATGTTTTTGGAACGTGACTGCTAATCTAATAAGTATATAATAGATATTATAGTGAACTAAAATTAAAACTATAAAAAATTATTTGTTAAAATAACTTATTTTATTTCAGCTAGTTGCTGAGGCAACATTTTTGATGAAAATAAAAGACAAAACACAACTAAATTACTTAAACTCAAATGAAAATGAAAATAGAACATTTAAAAAAAATTGGCATATCATGACATATCATGATATTTAAATGGTACTAAAATAAGGCTGGTCCTCACATCCTCAGAAATGAGTTGGCAAAGGGTTCTGAGCACAGATGGACAGGAGGGTAAACGGTGAGGTTCGGGCAGTCCGAGAAAATGTACTTTAATACTTGCAAGTGAAGAAACACATCAGCCATGTGACGGTGATCTAGATTCATGTTGACACTAGTTGCTCATCCCAGGGCTGGTTTTGGAAGAGCACAGTTGACAGCATTGAATACTCTCAGGAGAACATCAATAGCTCGCTCACACACTCACATATGCACACACTGTTCAGCCAGAGCCCAGTGCAGACTGGAAGTTTTAGTGCGGTCTGTCTGGGCTTAAAGTTGAAGCACAACCCAGATTCCAGCATTAATAATGCAACACACACACACACACACACACACACACACACACACACACACACACACACACACACACGCACACACACGTATACATATATCATCTCACAAATGATTCCTCTACCATCCCTTGAGAGCTGTAAGATATTTACTTTTGCTCTGCCCGCCATAAACCTATGATTTCAGGTTTATGATTTGATGTTTCATTTGGTTGTATTTGCATTTATTGATTATTTGTTCCACTTTCAATTGCAGTCATCTGTGATCTATGCTCATAACTTTGTTCATCCATCCTTGTGTTCATTCTTTCTTTCTTGTTTTTTGCCTTTGTTTTTGCCTTTTTTCTAACAGATAAAAAGGTTTCTATTGAACATTCAAGCCATCGTAAGTTTTCCTTTTAATAAGTGTTTCTTTGTTTGACACTTCGTTGCATACACTTTTCACCCTCTCCCTCTGTGCACCTGGCTATACTTTTGTGATTGTGTCTGGGAAAGCCATGAAGAAGTGACTGAAAACATTAATCACAAAATGCAATATATGTATGATGTGTGCGTGTTTGTGTGTGTGTGCTGTTTCACTCTGTCATTTTGTCCTGTTCATCTCTTGATACACAGCACACTTGACTTGTCTTGAATGAAATAAAAAGAGTCATGTGAAATGAAGTGAAAACGTGAATTTAGTTTGTGAAATAGTGGACAGCACTACGTCACAGTCTATTTTTAAATTATATACAGACACTTTTTACAGTTTTGGCATTTTATTATGATTGATTGGGCGATTGATCGATAGATAGATAGATAGATAGATAGATAGATAGATAGATAGATAGATAGATAGATAGATAGATAGATAGATAGATAGATAGATAGATAGATAGATAGATAGATAGATAGATAGATAGATAGATAGATAGATAATCGATTGGTCGATTGGTCGATAGGTCGATTGATTGAATAAACAGTCCTTTTTTAATAGCTACAGGTATGAGACAATTTGTGCAGCTTTGGTGCTGTTGTTTATGATTATTCTTGTATTTATTTATTTATTACTCATTTGTATCAATTTTATTGATTGTCAATTTAAATATATAATAAATTAAACATTTATTTTGCTCAAAATTCACAAAAAATGTACATTGTTCAGGCTGTCACAATATTTTGGAACTGGCCTGAGAGTCTCAAATTTTTGATTTTTCAGTGGTTTTGATTGGCTTGGCTTCTATATAAGTTTATACATTTTCATCGATTACCATTGAAATATAACTTTCAGATGTAAGAGGTTGTTGTCCTGTTCAGTATAGTATGCAGAGTTATGCAATTTATAAACACACACACACACACACAGGAAAATGTGCATACGCCTTCCTGGAAGATGATGTATAATACATATGCAGCCTTGGTTCAGAAATAGAGTGCTTTTTGAAGACATTGAAGTTAATGACTGTGCATCTTACTGGCCCAAAGCGATCAATAGTGTAGCTTACAGTTCAAGTGATGCTAATATTCTGAGATCAATGTGACATTCAGAACTTGAGAGACCAAAAAATAACGCAGCTAATTCCGCTTGGTTCCATTTGTTATAATAAGTTAAGATGGCTGTCAGATTCACTTCCGTCCCGCCTTTTGCCTACTCTTACTCTTCACATGCATTTGTTCTCTTCCTCATTTTTTCTCCTCTATGTCTCTTGAGAGCAATACCTATGTGATCACCTCTATCTCTCCTCTCCTCCTAAAGCCTTTTTATAGAGTACTAAGGTGTGTAAATTTAGTACTTAATTCAGCGATGGCTGAATAAAAAAAGAGACGGGGATCAGGAGTCCCACAATTGACTGTTTGATCTACAGCACCCCCAACTGTTCATACAGGTTCAAACTTTTCCACCCTTATTATTATCCTCAGACCACCCACAGTCTGTTTACTGACCACAAAAATAGCAAGCATCAGTTACAATCTGATTGGCTGGTGCTATGTAACTTCCTGTAATTAAAACAGTTGAAGTATTGCATATCCACTTTATTTTGCAGCGCAGAAGCTATTTTCTGTGAATGTGCGATACTTCAAGTACATGATCCACTTTAGACTTTAGTCAGGTTAGACACCATATGGAATTTAACACGGGTGAAAATGAGGCTGTGAGGGACAGGCTTACAGTCTTTACAATGGCAAGCACTGTCCTAGATCACATCATTTTCCTAAACTCGCAACTTTCAAAATTATGAAATGATTTATTTTTAATTTTGTCTATGGAACTTTTTTTTTCTTGTTCGGAAAGACCGTATGTTGTTTAACAACAGTACAATCAATTGAACACACTCTATTTTTTAACTCACAGCCTTATTTTCATTCCTGTAAAAAAATGTAAATAAATATTGCACTGTTCTGATTAAGTTCTTCTAGGTAAATAACTAGAACAATAATTGCAAATCTATTTGCGCCACAAAACAGTATTTATAATTCCGACTATACAATATCAAGCTGCATAATGAGCTGTTTTGTACAGCTAAAAATAACATGATCACACTACAAATAGTTGCACCTCCATTTCTGTTAAAATTAAGGTGAATAAACCTCTTTGCTGTTCAGATGTGTCTAAGTGGGCAGCTCTTGAGCAGAACAAGATGCAAGACATTATGCTGATAGTTAAACTCTGGGTACTAAGCTCTTCTCCTTTTTCCAACCTATTTATTTTCCTTTGATCACATTTCTATGTTGCATAATGTATTTATTTCCATCGGTGACAGGTTTTTATGTATGAGTAAATCTGTACCTATATGTGTCTCAGCTCTTGGCTCCGGTGCTGGCGTAGTGGTGTACGTGGGGCTGGTGGGGGCTCTGCTGCTGTGTGTGATCCTCGTGCTGTGTGTGAGCATCCTAGTTTATCGCCGGAGCTGCCGCCATTTCCACGGTGAAATCACAGATTCGTCATCGGCCCTTACTGCTGCCTTCCACCCTGGCAACTACAAACCGCCACGACAGGGTGAGACATCCGTTTTCTCACTTTCAGTTTTTCACTATAAAAAAATTTTTCATTCTCACTCCTCTCACCCCTTCAAACCTATAATAAACCCTTTTTTCCGATATATGTGAAGTTTTAATCCTTTCTCCTGCTGTCACCTGCTCTCTCAAAAGTATTTAATCTGCTATAACTTGTTTATACGGCTCCTCTTTTAAATCCTCTACCCTTTAATACTCTCATTTCTTAGGCAAATCCTCTCTTGTAACTTTTGCAGCTAGCCAGAAACATTTCCTTCTCTCTTTTCGCTTCTCTACTTTGTTAGATAATCCACACCTACTGCATCCGACAGCCCCTCCTGACCTCACAGCCAGTGCCGGAACCTTCCGCGGGCCGCTTTTCGCACTGCAGCAGGCCAGCCTGGACTCTCAGCATAAGATCCCCATGACCACGTCTCCTCTGCTGGACCCACTTCCTAGCCTGAAGATAAAGGTGTACAACTCCTCTACCATGTCCTCCCTTGAGCTGCCGACCGGCCCTGGCTCTACTGACGGGGAGATCATGAGCCTGAAGACTGTGGGGTCTGGACCTAAAGACTACCATGGACATACACTCCCCAGGGAGCCCAGTCACAGTGCCAGCGCCACACTAGGCTCCCTGGGTGGCCGTCTCACTATCCCTAATACAGGTAATAGGCTTTAGAGAAGCTGTATTTGACACATTTATAGCGTTATAGCATTCTTCTTCTTCTTCTTCTTCTTCTTCTTCTTCTTCTTCTTCTTCTTCTTCTTCTTCTTCTTCTTCTTCTTCTTCTTCTTCTTCTTCTTCTTCTTCTTCTTCTTCTTCTTCTTCTTCTTCTTCTTCTTCTTCTTCAATAATGTCCTTCTGTTAGTCAAGTCCAGTTTGGTTAAATACATTTATTAGTCCACACCTGATCCAAGTAACACACACATTGTAAAAATATATAAAGGAAAATATACTGGTAATTTTCTGGCAGGACATTATCCAGTAATTTTATGGTAATTTTTGTTAATCCTTAAAACACAACCTAATTCAATGCATAATTCAAAACGTGTAAAAAAAAAACAATATGGAAAATTCCTTCATATTTATACAGTGAATTGTGTGTGTGTATGTATATTTAAGAATGATTATAGCTAAAAATACTGCAATTATTAACTGAAAGTATTTCATTAAAAATCATTAGTTTTTTTAACCTCTGTTCCCCCTTCTCCCTGCCAGGGGTGAGCCTGTTGGTTCCACCAGGGACGATTCCTCAGGGCAAGTTTTATGAGATGTATCTCATTATAAACAAATGGGAGAAAACAACGTAAGTCAGCCACTTAACACTGTTTCTCAGTGCCCTGCCTACATCTTACTGTAATTTCCAGACATATAATACTTGCATTTATTTATCACTTTGTGCAGTTGCAAACAGTTCAAAACATCTTGACAGTCCTTGCAAAGCAATATTGACTGCAAAAACATTTGACCCCAGTGGCAGCACATTTCAAAACTATGACACAGCAGAAAAATACAAACAAATATGTCTTGAAAACATTGAATGGTTGTCTGAGCACTGACGTTTTTGCTGAGGCCCTCTTTTTATTTCTTTCTTCATTTGACTGTTTTTGTTTTATTGTCAAATATGAAATATATCACTGTGCTTTCAGAGCTTTCAGACTACAAGCTTTGTCTTTTTCTCACCATTTGAAGGTGCCATGCATTTTCTCAAAAAAAGAAAAAAAATGATTGTTAAAGCACAATCAGCATTTCGTTTCCCCCTTCCCCATCTTTCCTTTCCATTATCATTATACATACAAGTGGCAAAAAGACTCCAAATAAAAGTACAGAATTTAAGATGTGTTTTTGAGGTTGTGCAGTTTTATGTGTGCTTAATTTGGCAAGTGGCATGAATGTCCTGCTCACCTCTGTTGCTCTGTGTTTTGTGTCAGGTTGCCATCAGATGGTAGTCAGACGGTATTAAGCCCAGTGGTGAGCTGTGGACCCTCCGGCATGCTGCTGAGCAGACCTGTGGTCCTCAGTCTGCCTCACTGCGCCCAGCTAGAGCCCCCTGACTGGACCCTCACCCTCAAAATGCAGAACCATCAAGGCGCCTGGGAGGTGAGCCTGATGTCTGAAAAATGAGAGAGGCTAGCTAGATCATTGGATAATGACAGAGAATCAGGAGGAGGTGGGAAATGGAAAGGATGACAAGTTAAATCAAAACTAAATCAGTATACGCAGATATTAGACATCACACCATTAGACATACCCCCAGTTTCACAGACAAGCTTTGAGCTGTTTTAACTGAAAGCAACTTGTTTTGACTCATGATGCACAGCAGTAACGTTTTTTTTGTTTCTCTACGGTATGTTTATGAAAGCTACTTAATAGTCCTAATTGAACTAAGGCCTACTCCAGGCTTATTCCAAGCCCTGTCTGTGAAACCAGGCCATAGTGTAACAACTTTATTTTGCTCCTGTCCACTAGGAGGTGCTAACTGTGGGAGAGGAGAGTCTATCGTCGCCCTGCTACCTACAAGTGGAGGAGCAAAGCTGTCATATTCTGATGGAGCAGCTGGGGACATATGGTCTGGTGGGACAGTCGGCTCCCCCTCGGCCAGCCTGTAAGAGACTGCAGTTGGCCCTCTTTGCTCCTCGGGCCCCGTGCCTCTCCTTAGACTACAGCCTGAGAGTCTACTGTATACAGGACACCCCACATGCCCTTAAGGTCAGTCTGTCTACCCCACTTAATGGGTCTTCCCAATTTAACTTTGCCAATAAAATGTTGAAAATAAGTAAAATCTTGTCTTTATCTTGCAGGAAGTATTAGAAGTTGAGCGAAGTCTGGGAGGGGTTTTACTAGAGGATCCCAAGGCCCTCCTCTTTAAGGACAGTTACCACAACCTACGGCTATCAATCCATGACATTCCTCATTCGCATTGGAGGAGTAAACTCCTGGCTAAGTATCAGGTGAGAGATTTTGTATTGTTATTGATTACATGGTTAGAATTGATCATTTCTTCTTGTTTTATTTAAATAAATGTTTTAGATAATTACACATATTAATTTGCTCTGTCTGTGAAACGACTTTCATTTTTTGTCACAAATCACTCTTAGTTTTAAACTCCTCTTCGTCAAAAACGTTACCGGTTGTATAAACTGCTTAGACTAATCTTAAAAGCTAGTCACCTAACTTTTTCTTCAAACTTAACTTCCTAAAGTCAGTTGCATAAAATGCAGTTTGGTCTACTTTGAAATGGAAAAGTAAGACTAATTACCCCTTGGCTAACTGCTAGTTGGTCAAACTAGATCTTAAGATGGTCTTAAGTGGGTATGTTTATTCAACTATCCCATGGTTCCTGTCTGAACACTTTTCCCAATAGATCAAATAAAATCCCATCCAACTATTTTTTCTGTTGAAAATCCAATTTTACTCTGATTTCATGTTAACTGTAAGATACAAACACACACTCTGTTTCCTAAATTTTCATACAGTTTTTTTATGAATGTACTGTATGAACTATTACAAATCTAAATACATTTTTATTATTAAAATGTTACCCATTTGAGCATCAGGATGACATTAAATTCATACTTTTATTCAGCAAGGATGCATTAAATTGACCAAAAGTGACAGTAAATACATTTATAATATTACAAAATAGCCTAGAAATCTAGACGCACCCTAGCGGCAGCAAATCTAATATGCCGCAAGTGTTGTCTAGCAACTCTCAATACACTTCTGAGCTGTAAAAACCAAACTCTGGTCAAGCCAATCACAGCGTTTATAGAGTCAGTGGGCGTGGCTTAACATAATGACGGCCGAGTTGCGCTTGCGTGCTGCTAGTAAACATAGAAGCTGGCAAACGGTGGTCTTTTGAATCAGCTTTGACCCCAACTCTGGAAGTTAAATTAAGCTTTTCTCTGAGAAAAGAACAAAGTCATTCTTAAGAAGGGAAGATGTGTTCGGAGTTTTGCCGACCGGATACGGCGAAAGTTTAATCTATCAACGAGCTCCGTTCACGTTGCTCTGGTTGGTTGTAGCTCTATCCAATTGTGTGCAGAGGGAGTTTGAAAGACAACCGTTTATCGCCATAAATGCCATTTTGTCAATGGTGAGTTTCCAGACCAAACATCTTGATGTGGGTCTGGCTTGTGTACACCCATGTGGATGTTTCATCATGTTAAGCCTTCCCACCGACTCTATACACGATGTGATTGGCCTGACCAGAGTTTGGTTTTTACAGCTCAGATGTGTATTGAGAGTTGCTAGACGACACTCGCGGCAGATTAGATTTGCTGCCGCTGGGGTGCGTCTAGATTTCTAGACTAGTAATTCATTCCCTTTCACCAGAAATTTGCCTCTTAATTGTGTGCATGGTGTGTCCCAGGAAATCCCGTTCTATCACATTTGGAGTGGGAGTCAGCGGCCGTTGCATTGCACCTTCAGTCTGGAGAGAGGAAGTCTGGTGGTTTCCCAGCTGACCTGCAAGATCTGTGTCAGACAGGTGGAGGGCGAGGGACAGATATTCCAGCTTAACACTGATATCCAAGAGGTACAGAAAACAGCAGGACGTAGATATAATATTTACTCTGTGAAATCTAAACTAGTGAATGATTTAATATCTTAAAAATAATATACTATATTAACCGGCACTGACTACTTTAACTGTGTTTGTGCGTTTGCCCTTCAGACCTTGCCCCCCCACTCGCCATTGCCAGCAGGTGGTTCGTGTCTGCCTTCGTCTCAAGTGGGCCCGTATGCTTTCCGACTGCCCGTATCCATACGGCAGAAAATTTGTGCCAGTCTGGATGCCCCCAGTGCACGTGGCTGTGACTGGAGAATGCTGGCTCGCAGCCTAGGCTTTGACAGGTATTTTTACGTGCATCTGTCACACAACCAAAAAAATCACCATATTCGTTTACTCGCATAGACAATGAGAACGGTTTAATCTCTTTCCACATTTTTCCCTCAGGTATCTGAACTACTTTGCAACCAAACCCAGCCCCACAGGTGTGCTGCTAGACCTTTGGGAAGCTTGTCACCAGGGTGACGCAGACCTGGTCTCCTTGGCGACAGCTCTTGAAGAGATGGGCAAGAGTGAGGTCTTGGTTGTCATGACGACGGACGGCGATTGCTGATCGGCAAATCAAAAAGTGTGGAAAGGGACATATTTGCTATTAAAAACTTAGAAATAATGCAAGCAAGCGGATGGAAACTGCACTCCAGTACATCGTTACAACTTGCCTTTTACCTCAGTTCCTTTGTGCACATGCAGAATATCCCAAGGATTGCAATGCGTATGAGCTGTGGTCAGGCGCTCTGGATGATCTTTGAATAAAACATATCTACATGTAGCAAATGTGATGATGCTGCAATCCCAAAACAGAGATGATGTTTGAAAAAGAAGTCAGTTCTTTGGTGCATTTGCTGGTACTGTTCCAATCAGCTCATGATTAAATGATAGTTGCATCATACTGATACACACTGATCCCATGCTACACATTGCAAGTGTGAAAATACACTATCAAACGCCATTGCACATTGAGCAGCTGGCTTTGTTTCCTAGCGACTGCTAGATGCTTAAAGACACAGAGATTCTGTGTCCGGTAAAACAGCAGTGCGCCAAGCTCCTCAGGAAACATGCTCGCACACAAATAAACAAGAGTAAAGGTGTAAAAAAGGCCAACCAACCAGGAGCTAAAATCATCTGCACCGAAATCAGCTTTCAGAACGATTTCACTTGAAACAGTCCACATTCTTCTTACTTTAGTTTGAAGCATCATTTTCTGTGTGTCTTTTGAAATAGCTTACAGGAATGGATTTGTGTGTTCTCATAAGCAGAGGACCAATCTTTTTTTTTTTTTTTCTCTGGTCATACTTCCATTAGCCTCCGTTATCTCTTTTTGATATTCAGTCAATCATTTGTAATGCAGGAGAGCTTTCTGGTAAACTCATATTAGTTTCCTATAGGGAACGGACTTTTTTAAGTTATTATCCCTATTTGAGGATCATTGTTTTTCACTCTTCGGTTTGTAACTGCCGTTATGCATTATGTTCTTTTTTTAAACTGCTGCGATGTTGCATTCGTCTCTGACTGAAAATAGGCAAGGTAGCAGTTGAAACGGCATTTAAAGGGTTTTGTGATGTTCTTCACTAGTAAGAGCTGACATGGTCATTGAAACTGATATGAGATGAAATTGAAACGTTACGCTGAGGTTAAATATGCTTTGATCCTTCTCGGGAAAGCGTACTGCAAATATCTGCACTGGTTAAAGAGTATGAAATTGTGCTGATGGCAGAAAGCTCTTTTCAGGTTTTGATGCCAGTCAGTCAGTCGCGCTGTTTAAATTATAAATAGTAGCCTTGAAAGGTGGCGTAAGTGCTCTGTTGATTGCAGTATGACCCACTTGCTCTTTATTGTCTGTTTTGACTTTCGGGTTTTAATGGGTTTCCCTTGAGTAAGCCTGAAAGCCATGTACTACTTACCAGAAGTTATATAATCATTTGAAGTGGATGATGGTCCTTTTATTTTATTTTTCTTGACCTTTTCTTCACAAGTGTTCAAATGTCTGGCAACAAACAACAAGGAAATGTGCAGTATCTGTCCATGCCTGTAAAGGTGTGAATTAAATAACCAAGGCGCACACGTGTGTGTCTGTGTGTCTGTGTGTGTGCGCGTTCGTGTGTGTGTGTGTGTGTGTGTGTGTGTGTGTGTGTGCGAGCAAGAGAGAGATGGAAAAATACAGTGTGACAGAGCTTGTTTGCACCAACCTATCAGTCAGTGCTACAGTGTATATGAATGAACAGGCTTCATCATATCTGTTGTCCTGTTTTCCCATTATAAGTACTATGCAAGTGCACAACAAAAAGTGAACCTGTGGACGTCTTGATGTCTCGTGTATGAAGTACGTGGAATGGGAATCTTATTACTTTCCCTCTTCTAGTCACTGCTGTAACTAGGCTGGGGAAAACTGGACCTCTTAGGCCTCTCAGCCGTAATAAATGCAAACAAAACGACTGTAATTGGGGGTCAGGGATCCATGACCTCTGTGCCGTTCTCCTCGTTTGTTTAGGAAGCTTTGGGGCCGTCACTGCGTCCTCACAATGACCAACAAGAAGTTTGTTCGGAGGATTATTTTTAACCCTCTTCATGACGAAGACAGCAAATAACATTAAAAATCCCTGATGGCTTGTGAACTCTGAAGCTTTTAAATGGCTCTGAAATGTCTCCAGTCGTCTCTCAGTCGATGTAACACGAAAACGCCTTTGAGCCTTTCACATGTGAAGCTTAATGGGCTTTGCTTCTCTGGATGGTAGTTGCTGTTTATGGTGACTGAACTTTTTGTTTTGTTCAGATGTTATTTTATATCAAAGAAGGTGCACAAGAAGTCAGTTTTTTTCATGTAATGCTGTAAAGTAATACTGTACATAAATGTTTAGACTTCTTACTGTAACTAAATATAATTTTTATGCAATAAATTATATTTCCTAGTTTAACAAGACAAGTGTCTTTTGTGTGTCTACTTTTTGTAGTATTGTAAAACCTCTTCATTGTATGTTGCTGTCTTATGTTAAACTACTTTAATTGTATTTTTTTTTAACCTTTTTACCTCAATCTACACTCCATAATGACAAAGCAAAAAAAACAGTTAAGTGACAAACTTTGCAAATTCGTTTAAAAAGGGAAAACTGAAATGAGTACATTGCATAAGTATTCAAACCCTTAACTTAGCACCTTTACAGCTCTTTACAACAAGCTTTGCACATCTGCATTTGGTGATTTTCTGCCATTCTTCTTCTCAGATCCTCTTAAGCTCTGTTATTACAATTAATGGCAAAAGGGAATGTTTAGAATCGTAAGCTGATATTTACTGACACTACAGCTAAATAAATAATTACTGGCTTAAAACAGTCCTTGCATACATATACTGTACATACAGTAGGGCAACACATTTTTTAGTCAGCCACCAATTGTGTAAGTTCTCCCACTTAAAAAGATGAGAGGCCCCACGGTCTACAGTGGTCAGTATCTATCAAAAGTTGTCCAAGGTAGGAACAGTGGTGAACCAGCGACAGGGTCATGGGCAACTAAGGCTCATTGATGCACGTGGGGAGTGAAAACCAGTGTGGTCCGATCAAGACAAGCAGCTATAGTTCAAATTGCTCAAAAAGTTGGTGCTGGCTTTAAAAGAAAGGTGTCTGAATACACAGTGCAGTGCAGTTTGTTGTGTATGTGACTGCATAGCACAGACCAGGGTGCCCATGCTGACACCTGTCCACCAGCGAATGCGCCAACAGTTGGGCACGTGAGAATCAGAACTAGACCACGAAGCAATGGAAGAAGGTGGCCTGGTCTGATGAATCATGTTTTCTTTCATAATCGCGTGAATGGACGGGTGTGTGTGCAGCGCTTACCTGGGAACACATGGCACCAGGATGCACCATGAGAAGGTAAGTCGGAGGAGGCAGTGTGATGCTTTGAGCAATGTTCTGCTGGGAAACCTTGAGTCCTGCCATCCATGTGGATGTTAATTTGACATGTACCACCTACCTAAGCATCGTTGCAGACCATATAAACGGTATTCCCTGGTGGCTGTGGCTTCTTTCAGCAGGAACATATGCTCTGCCACCAAACAAAAATGGTTCAGGAATGATTTGAGGAGCACAACAACGAGTTTGAGGTGATGAATTGGCCTCCAAATTCCCCAGATCTCAATTCATTGTGCATCTGTGGGTTGTCTGATCTTAAAGGATCTGCTTCAAGTGTGAGAACTTGGAAAATAGCAAGGTTTTCAAATACTTATTTGCCTCACTGTATGTATACAGGTTCTTCTCAAAAAATTAGCATATTGTGATAAAAGTTCATTATTTTCCATAATGTAATGATAAAAATTAAACTTTCATATATTTTAGATTCATTGCACACCAACTGAAACATTTCAGTTCTATTATTTTAATACTGATGATTTTGGCATACAGCTCATGAAAACCCAAAATTAAAATCTCAAAAAATTAGCATATTTCATCCAACCAATAAAAGAAGTGTTTTAATACAAAAAAAGTCAACCTTCAAATAATTATGTTCAGTTATGCACTAAATACTTGGTCGGGAATCCTTGTGCAGAAATGACTGCTTCAATGCGGCGTGCCATGAGGCGATCAGCCTGTGGCACTGCTGAGGTGTTATGGAGGCCCAGGATGCTTCGATAGCGGCCTTAAGCTCATCCAGAGTGTTGGGTCTTGCGTCTCTCAACTTTCTCTTCACAATATCCCACAGATTCTTTATGGGGTTAAGGTCAGGAGAGTTGGCAGGCCAATTGAGCACAGTAATACCATGGTCAGTAAACCGTTTACCAGTGGTTTTGGCACTGTGAGCAGGTGCCAGGTCGTGCTGAAAAGCCAAATCTTCATCTCCATAAAGCTTTTCTGCAGATGGAAGCATGAAGTGCTCCAAAATCTCCTGATAGCTAGCTGCATTGACCCTGCCCTTGATAAAACACAGTGGACCAACACCAGCAGCTGACATGGCACCCCAGACCATCACTGACTGTGGGTACTTGACACTGGACTTCAGGCATTTTGGCATTTCCTTCTCCCCAGTCTTCCTCCAGACTCTGGCACCTTGATTTCTGAATGACATGCAAAATTTGCTTTCATCTGAAAAAAGTACTTTGGACCACTGAGCAACAGTCTAGTGCTGCTTCTCTGTAGCCCAAAAGTGGCTTGACCTGGGGAATGCGGCACCTGTAGCCCCTCATCCCATGATTTTGTATGCCAAAATCATCAGTATTAAAACAATAAAAGACCTGAAATATTTCAGTTCAGTTGCAATGAATCTAAAATATATGAAAGTTTAATTTTTATCATTACATTATGGATATATATATATATATATATATATATATATATATATATATATATATATATATATATATATATATATATATATATATATATATATATATATATATATATATATATATAATTTATCCTACAAGATATAAGAACTATTTAATTCTCATAGTAACCTGATTGTGGTATAGCCATTTGAAGCTTTATAAGGACATTAAATGTATTACAGGGTGGCGAACCTTTCCCCCTTCAGTCTTTATAGACTTGTTGCAGAGATGTGGAGAGGATGCACTCTTCCATTTATCTCTGAGATAAAAGTGTTCATAATGCCCTGGAGAGGAAGCAACAGCGATTGAGAGAGAGTGAAAGGTTTTTAGTGTCTAGATATTGCCCTCAGCAGCTGCAGTGGGCTTTTTGGTTTGAGCAAGAGACCTGTTTCATCATTTGGTTAACATGGTTGAATAGACATGTAATCATATATTGCCTTCTGCTCTCAGTATCTATTCCATCTATCCCTGGAGCAATTCACATGCTTTTGTAGCACTTAACAATACACCAAATAAATTGCCAGACATGCATTCTGTCCAACTCGATTATGAATCTGTTCCGCACAAGAAGTTATGTCATGACATTTGAGAAAAAGGAAAAAACTAATGTTTTAAAACCTAAACACTTAGAATATTTGACTTGAGACAAAAATGCACTTCAATACATCATTTTGTCAGTGTTATTGAGTTTATTAAAGTTCACCTTACTTACCCTACAAACCTGTATGGGTTTCTTTATCCCGTTGAACAAAAGAAAACATTTTAAAGAATGCTGGTAACCAGACAGTTGACAGCCCCCACTGACTAAGTAGGGAAAAAATACTATCATGATGGGGGCTATCAACTGTCTGGTTAACAGCGTTCTTCATAACGTTTGTGGGAACCCATACAGGTTTGGAACTACTTGAGTGTGAGTAAATTATGCCAATTTTAATTTGGGTGAACTATCCAATTAATTGAGTATGTAGGCTATAGCTAAGTTGTCATTTACCACCATCGTCTGGTAGATGAAGGAACTACACGAGTTGTGTAGCTACACACACAGACACACACACACACACGTTTTCATGTTTTATGGAGACATTCCATGATTTGTATACTGTACAAATTGTAGCCAATATTATATTCCCTAATCTTACACCTAAACCACAGAAAACTTTCTGCATTTTTACATTTTCAAAAAACACCAACGTATGATTTATAAGATGTTTTCTGGTCATCCAAAAAATGTTCCCACAAGGATGTCGGATAGGCTATTGCCATCTCCGTGGGGGCATTTTGTCCCCATAACACCAGGACACAAACACTCACACACGTCTGGTTTGTGGGGACTATCCTATTTTATGTTTAACAAAAGAAATTCATATGGTTAGGAATGACGAGAGGGCGAGTAGTAAATGATTCATTTTTGGGTAAAGTATCCATTTAAGGGAAAGTGGATTTGATTTCGCCAATGTCTGTTTGATGCAAGATGAAAATTCACACCCTAGCAAACTTTGCGGTGTAACTTTTATGTTTAATGAAACATTTGAAAACACAAATTAAACATGCCCATGTTTCCAACTCTTTTAAATCGATTTTGATAAACGCGTCTCCTAAATATAGGCTATAAATGCCACCACGTGGTGGAGCTTGAGCACAGGTAAATTATTGAAATATGTTGAATTCGTTGTGTGCAAATGTATATAGAAAAGTATTCGGCGCAGTATAGGAACTGTTTACATTTCGCTGTTGTGGATTTGGATTTGTCATCTGCTAAATAAAAAAATAAAAAAATAAAAAATCTGTTGGGGGCTTTCTCCCACCGAGAGCCACATCACCACCAGATCTACCCTGACTTTACCAAGGCTACGTTTAGCTCCTCAATGCACACATTATTAATTCTAACGAGCCAAATAAAATAATAGTAAAATATGCGTTTTAATTTTAAGAGGAAAAAAGTTATCAGAGGTTCCTGTAACTGACTACAAACTTGTCCCTCCTCTCATTCAGCGTTTCACATCTCTCTGACTGGCGCTTCCTGATGGTCATGTTTCTGCTCTTGATGAAGTTCATCTATTAGCTCCATGTCTTCTGTGCAACAGTAGCCTAATTCACACCATTTGCCAACATGTTGAAGGTGGTGGTTGAATCTGCCAAAGGAATTCCTAAAAAGACGCTTGGAATTCCAGATCCTATAGCAGGAATCATCTTTAGGGGTAAGTCCCGGTTTTTTTTCTCTCTCTATCACACACACACACACACACACACACACACACACACACACACACACACACACACACACACACACTCTCTCAAGGTTTTTATTTTATTTTATTTTGGCCTATTGATTAAATGGTATGTTTAAAATGTAAACTTAATTCACTGAGTATAATTGACAAGTTGTCTATGCCTTAAGATGAGGTTTTCTAAAGCAATTTAACATTTTATCGTAGTTTTTACTTTGTGTTATGTTTGTTTACATGTAAAAGATTTCCTTATAAGGGATTGGAATGACCCAACGTTAGGAAAAACTTGTCCCTCCCTACACAGTAAAAGTGAAAATGTGCAGCTGTTATTTCAACCTAAAATATATTTTAGATTTTTTTGTGTGCAAACCTAACGTGTAGGCCTATTACTCATATACATCATTATAGTCATATTAAAAAATAAAATATATATAAATGTGATGATGTTCTGAGTAACTGTGATGTTAAGTATGTTAATATTATTATAACTAATGTAGTTTGAAAGGTCATAAAATAGTCCGTTTTCTAATCAGTTTTTTCTTTTTTTAATTCAGGTGAAAAAAAGAAAACAAAAACCATTGACAAAGAATTAAATCCTGTGTGGAATGAGGTCAGTACAAGATATACATTTTTCTCTTATGGACAGTAACGTTAAGTCATTTAAATGAATGCATATTAAATATGGATAACCGAGATCTGATTTTGCCATTTCAGATCATTGAGTTTGATTTGAAAGGTTCTCCATTGGATTCCTCGTCGTTCATTGATGTGGTTGTGAAAGATTACGAAACCATTGGAAAAGACAAGTATGTGTGCATTCGCCACTGATTTACATGAGACTTTTTATATAAAAACAAGACAAATAAGTCATAATATGGCAAGTATGGTCAAAGAAAAGATCATTGCTTTACATATAGCTGTTGGCAAAGGTGGTATTTTACATTTGCTGAGTAGGCGTGCTTGGTTACCCTGCCTATCATTTCACACATGCTCATTAGGCTACTGTATGTACATCATGTAATTGAAATCACTGCAGTGTAAATTATAAACCTAAAGGAGTCTTGTATGAGAACGTGGAAACTAAGGATACTTTTTATAAATACTCTGTGACTGTGAAGAAGCATTATAGGGGCATTGGTAATGGGTTTGCGAGATTAGTTAGTGCAGAGCTAGACATGAACACCTTTAAAACTTCACTGCCACACCTAACAACCTTGTCTAAACTTGCAGTGTTATGCAGGCAAGAGACTCCTGGCAGTCAAAGTAGCACTTTAGATTATTCTTTTAAAAAGCTTCCTTACGTGTAAGTCAAACCTATAGCTCAGTCTTAAACTAGTGAACATTTGGTTTGGTTCAGAAGGCCATTTTTCTTCCATGTGGCAAGTTTTACTTTGCAAAGTCTGCCACGATAATGAACTTTCCATGAGTCATGCAGCTGACTTCTCCTTGCTGCTTTTTTTCTTTTCTTCTAGTCTGCAGTCTCATACACATCATACTTGCTGGAGTTTGTATTATTTGTTGCCACAGGCTAGAGAGTAACCTAGCAACAAATTTGGTAAAAAATATTAAACGTGTGAAAACTTGTTGGTAGACTACGTGAATCACCTTAAATGCCTGTAAATCATGTATTTACAGGCATTTAAGAATGATGAAATCTGCTTTTTTAAATTCACAAAGGCCTTTTGCCTTATTTGAGAATTTAAAATAGCTTTTGTAGGGGAATTAATTTGGAGGAAATTCAGGAAGTATCATATATTAATCATGACTCATAGGTAAATCATGTGACTAGTCTCCCATCTCTTTTTGGACTGGGCCTGAGTCAAGTCCGGCAGTGTTTGACAAAGGAAATGCCAGCAGATATTTTTGGCGTGAAAAAAAAAAGAGTTGAGATTAGATTCACAGAATATGTCGTTTTTAAATATCCCAGAACTGTGTTCCAGAATAGACATGCTAATGCCAGTGTAACCCTGTTTTATGAAGTTGTATGGTTTATTTTGTGATTATGATAGATGTGTTCCATGTATTACACAACATGCAGGTTAATCTTCATATGATGTTGAGTCTTCTCCACATGGTGAATGTATCAGCTGTGAATGTGTAACAGGATGTGCCTGTTACCAATGTGTATGCTTATGATGTAAATTATTTATATTATTACTCACTTAACATTGTGTTCACTGAAGTTGTTTAAGTAAAGTCAGGCAGGGCAGAACAGTTGTGTTCTAATGCATCCCCCCTCTGAAGTTGCTGAATTTATCCCCTCTGCCTGGCACACAAGTCCCTGGCCTATAATTGCTTCCAGATGTGTTTTTTTTTCTCTGCTTCCTTTTCAGTGCTTTTCAACAGTATAGAGTATATGTAAGCTTTTGGATCTGCTGTAAAGCAACCAAGAGTTAAAGGGGACATGGATATCGTAGACATAAGTTAACGTTTACAGCACAATTCATTAGACATCAACAAAGGATTGCACATTTTCTTTACTGTAAAGCAATATAATATAGCAAATGCTAATTAAGGGCCTTTCTCTCAGCAAAAGTGTATTTACACTTTAGGCAACAAATTAATAGTTTTATTCATCAAGGATGCATTAAAATTGATTTAAAGTGACAGTATAAAAACATTTATCATTTTACCAAATATTTCTATTTCGAATAAATGCAGTTGAATTTTTTTATCTCTGTTTATACAAAAATTCCAAGCAGAACAACCGTTTGAAACATTGATAATAATGAGAAATGTTCCTTGAGCACCAAATCAGCATATTTAAAGGATTTCTGAAAGTTTATGGGACACTGAAGACTGGAGTAATGCATGAACAAAGAACATTCAGTTTTGCCATCACAGAAATAATTGACTAATTTTTTTTTTTTAAATCAAATAAATGCAGCCTTGGTCAGCATAACAGCATAGTTCTTTCAAAAGCATTAAACATCTTAATTTTGAATGATAGTGTATTTTTTATAGATAAAAGATAAATATCAAATTATAATTTCTAGTCAAAGACAAAAACCGCCACTGCAAGGTTTGAATTCTTCTTGAAGGAATTTTAGATTCAGACATGTTTTATAAATGTTGTGGCATAATTATAATAGGGATGTATTAATAAAATGATGCTGCTTCGTTCTTGACATCCACATTTCTCTCGTGTTGAAATTTGGTGGTTGAGCCCACCCAAGATAAGTCCTGTTGCTGTATCAGAATGATTCACCAGCCATTGCAAAACTACAAATGGTCTCTTTCAGGTGTCTTTGTGAGCTCTTATTCAGAGAGTTTTTTAACTGAGAAAAGCTGAAGTGAAACCGATTAATGCAATCTACTTTTTTCCAAAATCTCATCAGAGTTTCCCCCCTATTTTTGATTTTAAGTAGTGAAGCAACGTCAAAGAGACAGTGTGTGAAGTGCACGTTTTCATAATGGAATTATATAAGCTATGTACAACAGTACCAACTAAAGTACAGAGTTGCATAAACACTCTCTTCTGCTTTTTAGATTTATTGGTTCTGCAAAGGTCTATCTTAAAGAATTGGCTGCTGGTCAGACGAGATCTCTTCCTTCCAAGAACATTCCTCTCATTAATGAGAAGAAACAGGAAATTGGGGTATTTTTTTTTGTTTGTTTGTTTTTTGTACAGTATGGATCAACTAAAATTAAAATCCTCTTCTAACTGTATTTCTCTGCATTCACTACTTCAGGCAACTATAAATTTAACAATTGGTTATGAGCCTCCTGCGAGTACCGTCCCAAACCCAAATGATCAGAACATTGGAGATGCCAACACTGGAGATACAGGTTAGGGTTTTGAGTTCCTTACATCTTACTGACCCACATAAGCTGCTCTTCTTTCATGAAGCAGTTGAGATAGACTGCACTACAAAGTTGCAGGGAGACTGAAGGCATTTGTGTTTACATACAGTATGGAAATTATTGATGCAAATGAGAGACAGAAAATGGTTCAGCCAAAAACAAAAGCGATGCTCCTACATTGAGTCTTTGTGCCTAACAATAACTAAACTAAAAAAACTAGGTCATTGAGAAATCATTACAATATTGACGTCAAAACTTTATTAAGACATTATCATGTGACTGCCCACATTTACATATCAACATCTATACGGTTTCAGCATCTTGGCAGGGCTGTTCAGTCAGTTTTTTTAATTTTTTTTATTCACCGAAATTGTATGAAACTTGGTAAAGGTTTTGGCACTTGCTGTGGGTGAACAAAAAGTCATGTACATGTAATTGTCACACTTGTATTGTCCATCGTCAAAATGACCGCGTTGGAAATAAGTGGGAGACAAATTTCATCTATTGGAATTTCCAATATTTCCAATTTGGAAACATTTGGTACTGCACCCAAACAAAGTCTAGTGAAAGCTAATCTTTTTTAGGGATCAACCTCAAACGTGGAGCAAATTTTGAGCTTGTTTAGATGTATGAGTAAAGAGTTTAGAGTAAAACGTGTTTTGAAAAATAAAAATTTCATGTTACAATTGAAAATTGTATTTTTGTGCATTTTTCATAACAATAAATGTAAAATATAATCATTTTTTTCAAGTTCACTTTTTGTCCCATAAGTAAAAATATGCCATAAGTCACCTTAAAAGTCCTCTAATCATAAGCCTGCGCTCCAAAGTATTAAAGATTTATTTCAGGTCCATGCTCAAAAAGTAAATAAATGGATTATAACTACTGCATTGTGTGTGTGTTGGCTTTGCTTTTAGTTGGTGAAGAGGAGAAAGGTGTTGATAGTGATGAAGATGCAAATGTGGCCGACCCAGGGGCACCTGGGGTTTCTCCCTCTGGACAGCCTGGAAAAAAAGACTCAAAAAAGATGGTTCGTACAACTCGGAAACGGCAAAAAGCTCTGGCCAACAAACCCCAAGATTTTCAGGTATGTGTTCTTATTGCTAAATGTCATACCTGAAAGGTTGTTGAGCTTTAACCCGTTACCATTATTTTCACTTAGATACGTATTCGAATAATTGAGGGTCGACAGTTACCTGGCAATAACATAAAACCAGTCACCAAAGTAAGTGTGTGCGGACAGACACACAGAACAAGGATTCGAAGAGGAAACAATCCGTTCTTTGATGAGGTATTTTGGTTTTCACTGATCCCATATGACTTCCTGTAAAACATATTACAGATGCACTCTGCACTGCACCTATTTTTTCCTGATATTTCTATTGCTCTTACACTTGCCTCAGTGAGTCTACAATCTATTAAAGGGATCATGAACTGGCTTTTTAAATTTTTATACTGTTGTCTAAGGTCAACTTATGACATTCAAAAACATCTTAATAAATAATTAATAGGCTATTTTGTACCCTGGTTTTGAGCCTTTCTCAAAGCTTTTCTCTGAGAAAAGAACAAAGAACGGCACTGAAGTCATTCTTAAGAAGGAAAGATGTGTTCAGAGTTTTGCCGACCGGATACAGCAAAAGTTTAATCTATCAACAAGCTCCGCTTCACGTTGCTCTGGTTGGTGGTAGAGCTATCCTATCACGTGCAGAGGGAGTTTAAAAGACAACCGTTTATCCCGCCCCTCGGATTGAGCCCTGTCAATAGGTGCATTTACATGGAGCACTTTAATCGGTTTAACAGTCCAATCTGAATGAAAATGTAATCTGTTTGAGAGGGGTGGGATAAACCTTTTCATGAACCGATCAAACAAAAAAATTAATCATGTAAACTACCTGACCCAATAACTTTTCAGTGTCCGTCCTTATATGAAGTGATACACAGCGCGCGCCTTCACCACTGACTGCGTGCCACGCTCACACGCAGGCTATAAGGTTGAGAGGAAAGTACATTTTTCCGAGGGGTAAACTTTCTATTTCGTAAGAAGTTATGAAGATAATGTTGGCATAATGACATAGACATAGCCTGGCTACATCCACTCATCTTGACAGCGTTTGTCCCAGGCACTTTCTACTTCAACTGTGCCCGACAGAAGAAATATTTTTTTTCTGAGATGATTACACTTTACAACAAATAAATAGCTTTTATAAAACCTTATAAGTCCTGGTGGCCGTTGAGAGTTGCAATGGCATCTGTGAATACATTCCAGCTGCTGGAGAGGACAGCGTCAACATTTCTGATGCGGCAGACAAACTGCTCTGTGATGATTGCGATTGAAAGTCAGCACATGTAAACCCCAGATCGGTTTAGATAACGTCTCATGTAAACAGTCCACTGAATCTTTCAAACAAAATTATTTTAATCGGAATGACAAAAAAGTGTGCATGTAGACGTGGCTAGTGGTGAGTTTCCAGACCAAACATCTTGATGTGGGTCTGGCTTGTCAGGCTATGATTCGCCCACAGTGCTTGCTAAATGTCTTTATCAAACAAACACAAGGATTTATCTCTCATCCACCTGCGATTGATTGGAATGTTACTTTTTATTACTTGACTCGTCCGATCGATGAATATAACCGTGAACCAAGATTGATCACGAATCGCAGTACAATGAACCAACAACACCACAAATAAAGGATTCTCCAGCCTGTGACAGCATGCTACGTGATGTTCAGTTAGACACGTACACATAATCATTAGATATCAAAAGATCTGTAACAATTCAATACTATCACACACACACACACACACACACACACACACACACACACACACACACACACACACACACACACACACACACACACACACACACACACACACACACACACACACATTTCCAGTTTCAATGAGGGCAGTGTTTTACTGCACTCTGACGTCACAGAGAGGCACATTCCCGGATCAAGCGTTTGCCGAGCCAGTTGTCGATAAAAGCTTTTCTTTGACTAACAAGGAGGTTTTCAGCTCTGAAACTTACAGGATATTCTTATATTAACTTGATCTTTTAGATATCAAAAGCTCAAGGGAAAGTTGATTTCTCAATTTATGACCCCTTTTAATTTCACACTGAGGCTTCTTTAACTAAAAGTGCTGTTTGTTTCATGTTTCATGGCTAGTGAATATGATTTGATTTACATTGCTGTTTCCACAGATTTTTTTCTACAATATCAACATGCTGCCTTCTGAGCTTTTTGATGAGAGCATCATGATCCGGGTAAGATGGGTCTTGAGATGGTCATGGCACAACACAAAAGAAGATATGTTCCATGAGTTGCATTCTATCAACCAACCATTGCCTATTGGTAAATTCTAAGGACTCTGATTGGTTGAAAACAATGTTGTTTCTGGATCAACACAAGATGAGTATCCAGGAACATGCCTGCGTGTTCAAATCCCATTAAACAAATGATTAGTATTTTATTATAATTTGCTGCTGAGAGAGTTTGCACAGCAGTCTCTAGTTCATATACTATGGTTGCAGCTTTTTTTATTGTATATCTAATAATAGATACATTTCTCTCTTAAATCTAGGTGTATAATGCCTACTCCCTGAGAGCAGATAGTCTTATGGGGGAGTTTAAGGTACACTTTCATATAATCCACACTATCCTAATGTCATTTGAATATTTACAATGCGCTCATGGCTTGGTTAGAATCACAATATCTTATTCATATCAATCATTTGTGAAGAGTGCTTTGATAAGTATGTGTCCTTACAAACTTTTTCAAACACTGTTTTAACAGCTAGATGTTGGCTATGTCTACGATGAGCCTGGTATGTGAAGAGTTTGGTTGTTGGATTACAAACTATATTGAGTTATGCAACACAAAGACCGTTTAAGCTTTGTCACACCATTGCATATTTATATTTTTGTAATGTTTTTTTCTTTGGCAATCTTTGGTGTGTCCCCAACAGGCCATGCAATTATGAGGAAGTGGCTGCTCCTAAGTGACCCAGATGACTCTATTTCTGGAGCCAGAGGTTACCTGAAAGTCAGTATGTTCATAGTAGGCACCGGAGATGAGCTTCCGGTAAGTTCCCAAGTCACTCTGAAACTTTTAAAGAATTGGCATGCAATTTTAGGAACAATTCGCTCTGTTTTACAACTGGCATGTCAGAGCCAAGAGTCTGACATATACTGCAGTTGCACATTAGACGACCTGAGTTTGAGTTAACTTTTTGATAAAATTGGTGGTTAGGTGGAAAAGCGCGAAGCCAGTGAGGAACAGGATGACATTGAAAGTAACTTGCTGCTGCCAGCTGGAGTCGCTTTACGATGGGCTACGCTGAGTCTGAAAATCTACCGTGCTGAGGACATGCCACAGAGTAATAATGACAGCAACACACCACTCCAATTCTATATACTGCCATTTCTATTATCATAGTCAGTAACATGCTACTTTTGTCATGTTCAGTGGATGATGCATTTGCCCAGACGGTAAAGCACATATTTGGCGGAACAGAGGAAAAGAAAAATTTGGTGGATCCTTTTCTAGAAGTCAATTTTGCTGGCAAAAAGGTAAACAAGAAAAAGGATAGATGTTTGTTGTTGAAGAATTGGACTGATTGGTAAAGGATAGAGATGGCTTGCTTCTTTTTTTAAGGTATGTACAAAGATTGTTGAGAAGAATGCCAATCCAGAGTGGAATCAGCTGATTCACCTGCAGGTTAAGGTAGGAAGGGTGATAACCTGTTATTATGTTACCTGGTTAATAAATAGTAATGCATGTAAAATCAAGCAATTAAATTATGACAATTTCCATGTAAAATTAGAACAGTGGTTGTTGGAAGTCTAACATACAGTGCACAAAATGGGTGAATATTACAATATCACTTGAATCTTTCATTTTAGTTCCCATCAATGTGTGAACGTATCAAACTCACTGCCTTTGACTGGTAAGTTCTTTATATGAATAATCATTTTACAGAGCTGATATATATATATATATATATATATATATATATATATATATATATATATATATATATATATATATATATATATATATTTGATGGCTGTGGTGTGCATAAAAAAATGGTAGTGTATATATACTACAATTTTTATATGCACACCACAGCTGCATTTATTTGATAAAATACAGTGAAAACTGTAATATTGATATTGTGAAATATCATTACAATTTTAAATAACTGTTATATATTTTAAAATGTATTCCTGTGATGGCAAATGCATTTGTAGATTTTTTCAAAAGCATCAAAATAAAGTATTAAATACTCTAATACTCTAATCTGGTGGTTGACATTTAGTTGTAAAGTTACTCAGAGTTAGTAGAATGTCTAAAGTGGATGATCAAACTCGAACACACATTGTTCAAGTTTTGAATAGTAGTGTATAATCATAAATATACTGTATGTTGGTGTTGTGACCTACCATTCTGCTAACATGCACATTGAGCTTTGATGCTCCTGTCAAATCTGTATTGTCATTTCCCAATCCTGCTGTCCCCTACTTCTCTCCATCATTTCCTGCCCTCTCTCTCTCTCTTCATAATACTATTTTTTTCATATATTTGGCTCTTGTCTTTGACAGGGATCGGCTGTCAAGGAACGATACTATTGGCACCACCTACCTTAATCTGACTAAAATAGCATCTTCTGGGGGGGAAATTGAGGGTACAGTAAAATTCTTTGTTTGTGTCGTGTGAGGTGCAGGTATGAATTAATATAGATTTCATTGAAGTATATTAAAGAAGTATAAATTGATTTTTTTTCTTTTACACTACAAACTTTATTTTAAAATAGCGAACTTTCAAGTTCACTGTTGAACAATTTTATAAAACTCAATTTCTTTATCAGAATCCTACTCAGAAAATGGACAGCCTCCTTCCTTTAATGGTATTGTGAATTTTATTGTTTTTAATATTATTTAATTGAATAATTTTTATGTTTATGTTTAATTGTATTTTTTAAGATGTTAAAATAACCCAACATTTTACATATCAACTTCAGGCTCCAAAATGTTTTGACATGTCCGTTTTGTGATTTATGTACTGTACTTCACCTTAAATCCATTTGCTTTATGCTTTTAGTTAAAACCGGATGTGTATTCATATTTCTAGTATTTAAAAAATATATATTTTTGTGTTTAAGTTTTAGTTGTTCTGTGCCTATATCAGTCATTGTGAAGCATCTCTAACCAATTATTTTTCAGTGGACACCACAGAAGCTGAGGTTGGCTTTCTTCCAGCTTTTGGGCCTTGTTATATTAATCTTTATGGAAGTCCAAGAGAATTTACTGGCCTACCTGACCCATATGAGGATCTGAATTACGGCAAGGTTAGTGTTGAAGAGAAAAATTCTATGGTGGGGTATTGGTGAGACCTACGATATGGAACATAATGAATACTGGCCAAACCCAGCAACAATCTTAGAAGGAAAACATCTTGACTTTGAAGATAATATTGTCATGTAGTGTTTGCTTTGTATAAAAAAAGAGCAAACAGAACATGCAGCCATTCTACACCGCCAGTTGTATGTTGCACAATCTTTGGTAGTTGTCAGAGCTGTTATTCTAGGTCTGTGTGTCTCAGGGTGAAGGGGTGGCCTATCGGGGAAGGGTTCTGATCGAGCTTTCCACTCAGCTGGATGACAAAACTGACAAGAAAGTGGAAGACATTTCAAATGATGACATTTTGGTGGCACAGGTAGGCATTTTCCCGCTCTGTTGAATCTAAAACTAGGGAATTTCAAATAATATGATATCACAGTCATTATTTTTGTAGAATAGAATTCCAAGTTTGTGTTTTATGTATTTTTTCTGTGCAGAAGTACCAGCGGAGAAGGAAGTATTCCTTATGTGCCGTGTTCCACAGTGCCTGTATGCTTCAAGAACCTGGAGAGCCTATTCAGTTTGAGGTCAGCATTGGAAACTATGGAAATAAACTGGACTCTACATGCAAACCTCTGGCCTCCACTACTCAGTATAGCTGTGCTGTTTTTGATGGTGAGTTTCTCATAATATCAGTAGCCATAACATATACAAACAGTCCAAACCCGGAGACCTGCATTATTTTGGTAATATTTTTTTTTTTTGTTTTCCCACAGGAAATCACTATTATTACTTGCCCTGGGCTGATTCTAAGCCGGTTGTTATCCTCACATCTTTTTGGGAGGACATAAGTCATCGTTTGGATGCGGTGAACATCATTCTCTACATTACTGACCGACTGGTACGATGTTAATGTATTTTCATACCATGCAGCGATTCAGCAAACAGATAAATGATTCTGAGCAATAACATATTTTTATGCCTCTTTCTTTAGCAATCCAACATCATCTCTCTGAAGACGGCCATCATGGCTAAAGTGTCTGACTCTCGCCTAGCTGAGAATTGGCTGAAACTTATCACCCAACTCATCGATGACCTTTCCAGGTAAATCCCAGAGGGTAAACTTTCTTATCACCATCTTTTTATTATTACTTGCAATTGCCCTTGGAGCAGGTACTGTTGTTTCAAAAACAACATAATTATTAACAATGATGTTTGTCTGACAGGATTTTTTCAAATGTCAGTGATAACCATGACAAGATGAAATATCATCATTGTGATTATAATTCCTATTTAATTAAATAATTAAATCACATTGTTGATCAAATATAACAAGAAAAAAAGAATTGCACAGAACAATGCATTTATCAAAAGCCTCTAAAATGCAAATAAAAACATCCCGGTTACGTCTGTAACCTTAGTTCCCGGAATAGGAACGAGATGCTGCGTCACCGCTCTGGGAACACCTCTGCGTGATTGCGTCGTGAAGCACGTATGGAATCAGTCCAATGGAGAGATGGAACGTCAAAGGCGGGTGACGTCATCCACCCGGAAACTATAAAGCCTGCCTGCAAACACACGCCCCCAGCTTCTGAGAAGACCTGAAACAAGCAGCTAGGGGGCATGTGGGGAGTATGGCCGGGTGACGCAGCGCCTCGTTCCTATTCCGGGAACTAAGGTTACAGACGTAAAAGGGATGTTCCCGTTCAAGGAACTCGAGCTGCATCACCGCTCTGGGAATGAGAATACCCACGTCCCCAGGTGCCGGGTGCCCGCCTGTTGAATTGTCTAAGGAGCGATCACCTGAGCCCCAGGAGTAGAATTTATGTCTAGTTCGTAGAACCTGACAAATGTATGAGGCGAAGACCACCCTGCCGCATCACATACATCTTGCAGGGAGGCCCCTGCCAAGAGAGCCTGAGAGTCCACCATATCCCGGGTAGAGTGGGCCCGCACAGCCAAAGGAGAAGGCTGCCCGACCGCCACATAAGCGAGTGTGATGGCCTCGACCACCCACTTGCTCATCCTCTGCTTTGACACCGGACCTAGCACATGGCGGCCCCTGATATATGGCTGGAAGTGTTTCAGAGCCTGAAACACGGCCAACATTTCTAGACAACTTATATGCCATAAATGCTGGCCCTCCTGCCACAGGCCCTGGGCCAAGCGACCACTCATGAATGCCCCCCAGCCCGTCAGGGATGCATCCGTGGTCAGAGACACGCGCTGACATGGTGTCCCCAGGGATGGGCCTTGGGCCAGAAACCAAGGGTCCTTCCATATAACCAAGGCACGGAGACACAGCCGCGTGACCTTGATTACATGAAAGGGGTTTCCCCTCTGGGAATATCCCTTGGTCTTGAGCCACCACTGTAACGGTTTCAGGTGCAAAAGGCCGCAAGGAATCACGTTGGCTGCTGCTGCCATCAGACCTAACAGTCTCTGGAACTGCTTTACAGTGAGTGACTGGTCTAACTTCACCCCCTTGACTGATGAGAGAATCAACCCTATACGAGGCTCTGATAGACAGGCCCGCATAGAAACCGAATCCCAAATCACCCCCAAATACGTGACCCTCTGGACTGGCGAAAGCACGCTCTTCTTGGAGTTGAGCCTCAGCCCCAACCCCCTCATGTGAGCGAGCACAGCATCTCGATGCTGGGCTGCCACACGAGCTGAATGAGCAAGAATCAACCAATCGTCGATGTAATTGAGGATCCGAATCCCTTCCATCCGCAAAGGGACTAATGCCACGTCCACACACTTCAAGAACGTGCGGCGTGAGAGGGCTAGACCGAAGGAAAGTACCCAATATTGGTATGCTTCTCCCCCGAAAGCGAACCTCAGATACTTCCTGTGCTGCGGAAGGATGGAGACATGAAAATATGCATCTTTTAGATCTATGGTCACAAACCAGTCCTCGGACCTGATCTGTGACACAATTTGTTTGAGTGTGAGCATCCTGAACTTGAACTATAAAGCCTGCCGGCAAACACACGCCCTCGGTTTTGCCACCGAGCGGTTCAGGACGCGAAGATCTAAAATAGGGCGCAGCGCCCCATCCTTCTTTGACACTATGAAGTACCGGCTGTAAAACCCTGACTCTCTGTCTGGCAGAGGGACTCTTTCTATCGCCTCTTTCCGTAGGAGAGTCTGTACTTTGTGAGTCATGACCAGAGCCTGCTCGGGGACCACCACCGTGGGCAGAATCCCATTGAAAGGAGGTGGACGGCATCTGAACTGTAGGGCGTACCCCTTTTTTATAAACTGCAGGACCCAACGAGAAATATTTGGCAGATTCTCCCACTCTGCTGCAAAATCTACTAAGGGTACCAGCCTCTCGAGGCTGCCCTCTGATGTACTCTGCACCGCGAGTGCTCTCTCACAGCAGCAGATGAGGCCTGGGGTTTACGGGGAAGGAACTGCTTCAGCGCCACTGTCTGCTTTTTGGCCTCCTGGAACCTGTCGGTGACGGTAGTAACGGCGTCACCGAACCGGCCCTCAGGAGACAGCGGCGCATCAAGCAAAAATGTTTTGTCCTTCTCCTTGATCTCGGTCAGATTTAACCAAAGATGCCTCTCCGTGGCCACCAGGGCTGCCATAGAACGGCCAATACATCTGGCCGTCTCTTTAGTGGCACAGAGGGCTAAATCTGCCGAGGATCGGAGCTCATGATCTGTATCAGCCCCAATCTCATCACTTTCCCCCAGGTCCTTCAGCAGGTCATCCTGGTATGCCTGCATAATAGCCATTGTATGCAGACATGTGGCAGCCTGACCTGCTGCTGAGTATGCTTTACCCACTAAAGCAGATGTTGACTTTAATGGCTTAGTGGGCAAAGCGGGAGCTTTAATGGCGATGCCGAATCGGGAGAGAGATGGCTCGCGAGCGTCTCCTCCACCCTCGGCATCGAACCATAACCATGCCTTTTCAATCTTCAACCCCCGCATCGATACTGCAGACATCAACCTCCTCGGAGGAAGACAACTGCAGATCTGCGGCCACACCCCGGGCGGGAGAAACCGCAGAGCGGGCTCCTGAACCCGGAGAAACAGGCGTGGATCTAACGGGTGAAGGCTGAGAAAGGGCGGGGCCCATCTCAAACCCCTCCGTTAGATCCAGCTGCGAACCCCACGACATGGACTTCCGCTGTGCCTCGGCAGCAGCGGGGCCCGTGCCGCGGGGAACGCGAGCCGGGACGCCCTCCTCAAAGATCGCCCGGCGGGATCGCAACACGCGGAGAGGCAGAGCCTCACAATGCTCGCAGCCAGCACCCTCAAGTGACGACTGCGCCTGCTGCTCACCCAAACAAACAATGCACATCGGGTGTGTATCCCCGCTCGTAAGGAAGCGCGAGCAGGGAGGAACACACCTTCTGAACGACTGTTCGTTCGCCATAATCTCTCACTGTCAGTAATGTGTGTATTTCGGGAAAAAAACAACAAAGTCTGAACTCAGACACAACACAGAGACAGTTTGGACAATGAAACATAGAGCGCTTGTTGAAGGCAACAGAAGCTGGGGGCGTGTGTTTGCCGGCAGGCTTTATAGTTTCCGGGTGGATGACGTCACCCGCGTATGACGTTCCATCTCTCCATTGGACTGATTACATACGTGCTTCACGACGCAATCACGCAGAGGCGTTCCCAGAGCGGTGATGCAGCTCGAGTTCCTTGAACGGAAACTATATGACATATCAGTTAAAGTAAAATTGACTAAAATGAAGTATGACTTAAAAAATACTGACTAACTTAAAAGAAAAGTTACTTATAGTTAGTAGAATGTCTAAAGTGGACTATCAAAATAAAGTGTAACCCTAACTTTATTTTCCTACCATGTCAGACATGTGATTAACATGATGCTGAACTGTCACATGCCTGTCCTGTCTTGTGTGCACTTGTGGGTTTTGTTATGTTGAGCATGTGCTCGTGTCCCTGTCAGTTCCCTCCCCCTTGTTATCTGATTATTGGTTAATTTGCCCCACCTGTTCTCCCTCATTATCTGCCTTGTTTGTTCCCTTTATAATCTCCTTGTGTTTGTCAGTTTGTGTTGGATCCTTGTGTAATGTCTGCGTCTTCCGTCCTCCCCGTGATTCTGTTGGTTTGTTTAAGTTTGTATTTATATTATTCTATTATGTGTTTTTCCCCCTTGTGGGTTGTTGTTTTGAGTTTATGTTTTATTTTATAATAAATGATCATTTTCTGCACTTGAGTCCTCGCACCCTTTTCCATTGTATGTGACGTGACAGAAGGATCCAACCATACTATGAGGACTCAGCAGAGAAGTTCTCCCTCGGTGCCAGTTCCGGGGGTCCCGAGTCCGGGAATCCCGAGTCCAGACATGGCCTGGAGGGCCGTAATGGGAGGGTTTGTGGTGGCAGTCCTGCATGCTTGGGAAAAGCACAGGGTGTCATCCACCACTCCGGTGGTCCCAGTTCCGGTGGATCGTGTTCCGGTGGTCCCTGTGCCGGTGGATCGTGTTCCGGTGGTCCCTGTGCCGGTGGATCGTGTTCCGGAGGTCCCTGTGCCGGTGGACTCCGTTCCGGTGGTCCCAAGTCCGGAAACGGCCTGGAGGGCTGTGATGGGATGCTTTGTGGTGGCAGTCCTGCATGCGTGGAAGGAGCACAGGGCTTTATCCGAAGCCCCGGAGGCAGTTCCGGTGGTCCCAGTTCCGGTGGATCGTGTGCCGGTGGTCTCAGTTCCGGTGGATCGTGTTCCGGTGGTCCCTGTGCCGGTGGATCGTGTTCCGGTGGTCCCAGTTCCGGCAGATCATGTTCCGGTGGTCCCAATGCCAGCAGATCGTATTCCGGTGGTCCCAGTGCCGGTGGATACTGCTGGACTGGAGAAGTTTCCCCAACGCCCTGCCTGCGCCGCTGAGGCGCCCTGCTCTCCCTGCGCCGCTGAGGCGCCCTGCTCTCCCTGCGCCCCTGAGCAGTCCTGCTCTCCCTGCGCCGCTGAGGCGTCCTGCTCTCCGTGCGGCGCTGAGGCGTCCTGCTCTCCGTGCGCCGCTGAGGCGTCCTGCTCTCCGTGCGCCGCTGAGGCGTCCTGCTCTCCGTGCGCCGCTGAGGCGTCCTGCTCTCCGTGCGCCGCTGAGGCGTCCTGCTCTCCGTGCGCCGCTGAGGCGTCCTGCTCTCCGTGCGCCGCTGAGGCGTCCTGCTCTCACCGCGCCGCTGAGGCGTCCTGCTCTCACCGCGCCGCTGAGGCGTCCTGCTCTCACCGCGCCGCTGAGGCGTCCTGCTCTCACCGCGCCGCTGAGGCGTCCTGCTCTCACCGCGCCGCTGAGGCGTCCTGCTCTCACCGCGCCGCTGAGGCGTCCTGCTCTCACCGCGCCGCTGAGGCGTCCTGCTCTCACCGCGCCGCTGAGGCGTCCTGCTCTCACCGCGCCGCTGAGGCGTCCTGCTCTCACCGCGCCGCTGAGGCGTCCTGCTCTCACCGCGCCACTAAAGCGTGCTGCTCTCACCGCGCCTCCCTGGCGCCCCCTGCACTCACCGCGCCTCTCTGGCGCCCTGCTCTCACCGCGCCTCCCTGGCGCCCTGCTCTACCCGCACTGCCCTGGCTGCCTGAACTCTATGGGCCGCCCCGGCCGCTTGAACTTGGTGGGCCTCCCTGGCCATTCGAACTTTGTGGGCCACCATGGCCTCCTGAACTTTTTGTTTTCCTCGTTCCTCCCTTGTTTACCCCTCCCTTGTCTGTACCTTCTTTGTCTGTCCCTCCCGTGCCCCCCTGGTCTGTCCCTCCCGTGCCCCCCTGGTCTGTCCCTCCCGTGCCCCCCTGGTCTGTCCCTCCCGTCCCTAGTGGAGCGTCTGGTAGCCGCTCCTTAAGGAGGGGGTAATGTCACATGCCTGTCCTGTCTTGTGTGCACTTGTGGGTTTTGTTATGTTGAGCATGTGCTCGTGTCCCTGTCAGTTCCCTCCCCCTTGTTATCTGATTATTGGTTAATTTGCCCCACCTGTTCTCCCTCATTATCTGCCTTGTTTGTTCCCTTTATAATCTCCTTGTGTTTGTCAGTTTGTGTTGGATCCTTGTGTAATGTCTGCGTCTTCCGTCCTCCCCGTGATTCTGTTGGTTTGTTTAAGTTTGTATTTATATTATTCTATTATGTGTTTTTCCCCCTTGTGGGTTGTTGTTTTGAGTTTATGTTTTATTTTATAATAAATGATCATTTTCTGCACTTGAGCCCTCGCACCCTTTTCCATTGTATGTGACGTGACATGAACCTGATGACATGTGATTAACCTGATAATGTTGCAATTAGTTACAAGGTACCAGATTTGGAGGGCAAACCCAATCTGACAGCGCTTGATATTCAGATCAAGAATCTTCGTGATAAAACCATGGCCAGTGTCAAAGAGGCAGCCATTCGCATGAGGGAGGAGGCTGTAGATGTTAGAGCCACAATGGCTGATATTGAGGACTGGCTGGAGCGACTACAGCAGATCACAGAGGAGGTTTGACACTCCCTCATTAGACACTAATCTAATTCTATTGAATGCTTTTAAGAGTTTGTAAGCAGAATAGAATGGTGTACACCCATGTGCATATCATGAAATTAATCATTAATGTGCATAATCATTTTACATTTGTTTAAATTCACAACACAGCCTCAGAACAGTATGCCTGATGTCATCATATGGATGCTGAGAGGGGAGAAGCGTGTGGCCTATGCCCGTGTACCAGCCAATCAGGTGCTCTTCTCCACCCACAGCGAGCAAGCCGCCGGCAGGTACTGCGGCAGGACGCAAACCATCTTCATGCAGGTAGAAAGGATCCTTTAGTTGACACATGTCCATGACTTCAGGTTTATGTGTGTGCATATATGTGTGTATATATGTACACTCTAAAAAATTCTGGGTAAAAAACAACCCAATGTTGGGTCAAATATGGACTAACCCAGCAATTGGGTTGCTTTAACCCAGCGATTGGGTTGTCTTAAGCAAATATTTGACCCAACATGGGGTTAAAACAACCCAACATTTTTTTAGAGTGTATGTGATATTCACAAATTGTCAAAAAATGCAAGCCTTCCAGTGAACATAGTTGGTTATGTCTTAAATGAGTGTAATAAATTAAAGAAATCGCATATGTACAGAATTTATCATTATATGGGATCCGTGCATTCTGTCTTAAAGTGACAGCAGCCTAATATGTCTGCTGTTGTCTGTTTTATTATGTTGAGTGCTCTTGACTGAATATCTTTTGTAACTTTAATTAGGATTAATCTGTTTCATCTATACAGTGAAGACTATGCAGTGCTGTTTTAAATTTTTGTAGATGTACTGTAAGAAAAAAGGTGTAGCTATGTGTTTGACAACATTGTTGTGAATTATATCTTATTTGTAAAGCTTAAGCTTAAAAGCCTTTGAATAACTTTATAAAATTAATTTAGATGAAATCAAGAGAGTATTGTGTAAGAGATAGTGTTAATGGAGATACAGACAATGCCAGTTTAAATCCAGCTCACATTTCCCAATACTGTTTTTTAGTACCCAATGGACAAAAATAAAGGTCTCAAGATCCCTGTACAGCTGCGTGTGAACATGTGGCTGGGTCTGTCTGCACATGAGAAGAAGTTCAACAGCTTCGCAGAAGGCACATTCAGTGTGTATGCAGAGATGGTTAGTAAAAGTGGATACTGAAGTGAAACATCTAGTACGGTAACAATGAAATATCTGTTGCATGGAACTTCCCCTAGCAACGTTATAAACCTCCTTTCCTGTGTTAGTATGAGAACCAGGCTCAGGTTTTTGGAAAGTGGGGGACCACGGGACTAGTTGGTCGGCACAAGTTTTCAGATGTGACGGGAAAGGTGAAACTGAAACAGGAACGCTTCATGCCGCCCCGGAGCTGGGAGTGGGAAGGAGACTGGTTCATTGACCCCGAGCGTTGGTGAGCTGAGGATAACTGCAAAATATACAATTTGATATATATGAATGCTTGTTTTGTATATGATTATTTCTGTTGGTATGATTAGCGTGGTTATCAAGGTTTTCTTCTTAGTAAAAATGTAGCTTAAATTACATTGCAAAAAGTATTTATTCCTATTTTGTCTTTTTAAAAGTATTTCTAATTTTAAAGATTAATTTATTTGATCAAAAATTATGTAAATTTATGACTTAATACAATAAAAACAGTTGAAATAATATTATAATATTAATAATACATTTTTTGCAGTTTTCTGTTTGAATATATTTTCAAATGTAATTTATTAATATGATGGCAAAGCTGAATTTTCATCAATGTAATTAGTGACTATGTGGAATAAGTAAAGAGGAATAGAGTCTATTCAGCTGTCTTGACTAGCACACAATCAGAGGAAACTGTGGTAGCTTGGCATACAGCTGTAGTTGGCCCTGCTCTAACATAAGCATAGTCTCTCTGCCAAGCTCTCTCTGCTCTGTGTTTATATTGTCAGCTAATTTTTCATTCTCTAGGGCCTCTTAAACTGACCCCACTCCCTACCATACTCATGCCATGGCCTTGGCTTACTGTTTGTTTGTGTGTTTTGTGTGTGTTATAAATAAACGTGTTGTTAAAGCCCCACCTGTGTGCTTGACTCAGTCTGCTTACAGAGGCTGATGCAGGGCACTCTGAATTCACTGATGAGGTCTACCAAAATGAAACTCGCTTCCCTGGTGGAGAATGGAAACCTGCCAGTGAAACTTTCACTGATGTGGTGAGAGAACAAGCAGAGCACAAGTGAAAAAGACCAACATTGAATGTCACATCCAGCATGTTCACATTTGAGTTTTTAATAGTTTGAATTTTGAATATAGTATGGAAATTTGAAGCGTGTAATTTTACACACCTTTGGCCACATACAAAATTCACAACTACAACATCTCTCATTTAGATCAATAGGTGGTAACTCTATGGATGGTGCAGGTTTTGAAAAGAGTAATTCACCAGTAATGAAAATTCTGTCATTAGTGGCTCATCCCAATTTCAAACCCAATTTATGATTTTCTTGCCTCTTTGGAAAACAAAGGGTTTGTTTTTGGTCACCCTTTATAATATAAAAAAGTAATGACTGGAACTGCAAAATAAATGTACCTAAAAACATTTTCCATAAAACCATATGTGACACCTTATGATAGCTTTATAATATATGATGATGTTGGTTAAGTTGTTTAGTTCATGAGATAAGCAGTGATCTAATTAGAATGATCTGGTTTTCAAGTTCAGTTTATTTACTCATTGATCAGTTTGCAGCTGTTCACCAGTTAGTGGAAGATTATTCAGCAAATAATGTCAATTTTAGTTTGTTCATCACAAGCTAGTGTATTGTATGGCTTCAGAAGACTATTTCTATTATACTTTTATGGTGTACTTGAAATCATTCTAAATGTCAAAACGGTTAGTGATTGTCATATTTGGAGAAACATGAGGGTGTGTAAATGAGGATGAAATTATAATTTTAGGGTAAATGACCTCTTTAAGTATTGAATGATGGGATTTGTTCTATGCAGAATGGAGAGAAGGCCCAGAAACCTGACGAGATTGAGTGTCCCCCAGGATGGATTTGGGAAGATGACTGGAATTTTGACAGCAACAGGGCAGTGGATGAGAAAGGTCAGGAATTATGACTCATGGGATTATTACCATTGCATTATACACATAGTGATGAGCTTTGATTTAACGCAGTTTGTGTGTAATGCATATTTCCAGTAAGGGTTTAAAAAATGGAAAATACAATTTCAGATTTTTTTCCCCAGCAAGGATGCATTAAATTGATCCAAAGCACAACTGTTTTCTACATTGGAAAACAAATTAAAAATCTTGAGCCCCAAATCAGCATATTACAATAATTTCTGAATGATCATATAACACTGAAGACTGGAGTAATGATGCTGAAAATTCAAATTTCAAAATGACAGATTTTAAATACATTTTTAAATATTTAATTTTTTTTATTAAAATAATTTTTAATTGTAATAATATTTCACAGTATTACTTTGTCGAATGTATTTTTGGCCAGATAAATGCAGCCTTGGTAAGCAAGAAGAGATTTCTTTCAATAGTAAACTTAACTAAACTTTTGAATGGTAATGTATATCATTCAAATATATGCACTAATATGTCACATATTATGTGTCATGCATTATCATGAGTTTTCATTAGGTGAAGCATACCTTACATGTGGGAGCTGATTCCAGAACTTTAACATATTTTTTATTGGATCTCAGGATGGGAATATGGTGTCACCATTCCTCCTGATGATAAGCCCAGGTCCTGGGTTGCTGCTGAGAAAATGTACCACATCCATCGCAGGAAAAGACTGGTCCGACCTCGCAGGAAGATATCAGACACTCCCACTGTAGAGGTGAGAATGCCTCACTACCATTACTTTCTGATTTGTTAACTTGCACTGTTGCCTTGTACTGCAGCTGAACTTAACTTCTGATTGAGGATTAGTGAAAATCATTAGTCAGATATTGTCCGTAATATGCATAATCACTGTTTTGACAACAGAAGAAAGACTTGGGTGATGGCTGGGAATACTCGTCTCTGATTGGCTGGAAGTTCCACAGGAAGGAGCGTTCCTCAGACACATTCCGCCGCAGACGCTGGAGGAGGAAAATGGCACCATCTGAACGTGTGGGAGCATCTGCTATCTTTAATCTGGAAGGGGCTTTGGTTAGTCCATTTCTTCTCTTGAATGATTGTCAGAAACAAAAGTAGATGTTTGAAATAGGCTTTATTTTGGTTAGGGGACAACATCTATTTGTCTCTGACACAGGATTAAAAGGATTGTTGTGTTTTGGGACTGTTCCTGTGGTTATAGTTTGATGTCTGAGAAAGATTACAAATGACCAGACATAAATTTAAAGAAGCTTTTGAGCTTTTTAAAAACTTGCTTATATTTCTTTGCTGTTAGGGAATAGATGACGAGGAGAAAGGCAGCAAAAAGGACACGGCTAAAATCTTTGGTGCCAACACACCCACTGTGTTTTGCAGATTTGACAGTGAGTAATGTTTATTCATGCCTGCTGATTAAAGGACTCCTTCTAAATTCCTTACTCTGATTATATCTCTGAGACTAACACACCCCTCCCTTTCCCGACAATCTGCACAAACAAAACAAAACAACAACAAGAAAAGACAGCAAGCCAATAGAAATTCTGAACGGTGCTGATTAATGGCATTATTATACAAAATTCAACAGGAAGAGGAAGCACCAAACAATTAGCATGCCAGAATTTCCATGGAAACTATTTGAGTGTTTTAAATGGTTTCACATCCGTTCACAAGTTCAGGGTTGGTAAGCATGTTTTAAGGCTGCATTTAAACTTAGAGTAAAAACAGGAAAAAATATTTATTCCTGTGATGGTAAAGCTACATTTTCAGCAGCCATTACTCCAGTCTTCAGTCACACCTCATACGATCTTTTAGAAATCATTTTAATATGCTGTTTCACCCAAATAAAAAAATCACCCAATTCTCCATGTGTCTCAACAGAGTCATTCATCTACCATCTCAGAGTCTACGTCTATCAAGCCAAAAACCTTATTCCAATGGACAAAGACAGCTTTTCTGGTGAGGGTTTTTTCCATCTAATATGAATGCAGTTCATTACCTCACTGAGGTTATGCACGTGTTTTTTAATAAATGACCCTTTGCATGGTGTTTTCACAGATCCCTACGTGCATGTGTCTTTCTTACATGTAAGCAAGACCACAGAAGTCATTAAGTCCAGTCTCAACCCCACATGGGACCAAACCCTCATTTTTGATGACATTGAAATCTACGGAGACCCTCAGACCATCGCTCATAACCCGCCCAATATCGTTCTGGAAGTTTATGATAGTGACCAAGTGGTATGACTCTCTGTTAATCCAAACTCAGGTCTGCATGGAATCTGCAAAAAGCACTGCTGACTGTTGAGTGATTTCAATGATGTTTTAATCTTGATCCGTGGATGTGTTGCAGGGGAAGGATGAGGCAATGGGCAGGTGCACGTGTCCTCCAGTAGTGAAGCTAAACCCTGCCACCCCATTAACACCTAAACTCCTTTGGTTTCCCATCACCATGAAGGGACGGAGTGCAGGAGAAATGCTGGTAGCAGCTGAGCTCTTGCAAAAAGATAAGGTTGTTTTAATTCTTATATAACATTTGTTATTATTTTAATAATTTATTAACCAATAGAAAGTATATATGTATTAACAGATAAAGCAAAATAAATGTAAAACTTTAATTATTAGATAAAGTGTTTATTGAAATACTTTGAATATGTATATATATACATATATATATATATATATATATATATATATATATATATATATATATATATATATATATATATATATATATATATATATATATATATATATATATTTTATATTATATATATATATATAAATAACATTTATATCTTTTTTATAAATCTTAAATATATATATATATATATATATATATATATATATATATATATATATATACATATATAATTTTGTACTAATTTTTTTTTCTTATATAGTAAACCTAAACAAATAAGGTTATTGGAATACTTTAGAACAAAATGTTTTAATAGTCAGACTACTTGCCGTCACCTGTCCTCAAAAAGTTACTCATTTGAATACAGTTTGTATCATATTTGTTGGTGTGTCGTCTTAACCACACTACCATTATCATTTGCTTATCCGTTATTTTGTTCATTGATGACCTCAGGCAAATGATGTTAACATGCCCCTGGTCCCACCTCGAAGAAGTGAGAATCTGTACATGGTTCCTCAGGGGATCAGGCCTGTGGTGCAGCTCACTGCAATTGAGGTAATGCAGTCATCCTTATGAATAATGTGTTTAAACCAAAAAGAATTACCCCCAGTGTCTCATACTGTGTGTTTTGACAGGTCCTGGCCTGGGGTTTAAGAAACATGAAGACGTATCAGTTGGCCACAGTGTCTTCCCCTAGCCTTATTGTTGAATGTGGAGGGCAGGTTGTTCAGACTGCCATCATCAAGAACATCAAGAAAAATCCCAACTTCCCTGGATCTGTCATGTTCCTCAAAGTGGTATAGCACCTCCTAAAATTAAAGACATGGATTTTGCTAACCAACAAAAATGAAAACATACTGCTGAAATGTCTGTGTATACAAAACAAATGATCCCGCATCTCACATGAACAAGTTGAGACATCACTACTGCTGTTGAATTTTGATGCATATCTCATCCCATGCTCTTTGTTCTTAGGAAATTTCAGATTATATTTACAAATGAAAAAATGCCATTTTCCCATAGAACTAGAATACGACTTTAGGGACACTTTAGAGTGGGCTCTTTTGACATGGGTCAGTAAACGACCACACCTTAGCAACCATCTAGCAACTACCCAGTACACTATAGCAACCCAGAACAGCCGCAGTGAGATTTGCATGAGCAAGCACCACTTACAATTTCTTTAGAATCTTGCTACAATCTTGTTTTTAAAAGACCATGTGCCCCCTGAGTCTAGATTATAGATTACTTTTGCTCAGCTTCTAGATTTAAGTGTTTTTCGATCCTAATGCATACAGTGGAAATAAAAATACAAAAACCATTACTAAGTAGCTGTGTTTGTAAATTAAGCTTTGTTGGTTTTGGAGAAGCAGAATCCTAACAATGTGTCTCTCTCTTCAGCTTCTTCCTAAAGATGAGATGTACACTCCACCCATTGTGCTCAAAGTTATTGACCACAGGCCCTTTGGTCGGAAACCAGTCGTTGGACAGTGTACTATAAACTCCCTGGAGGAGTTCAGATGTGATCCTTACATAGGCACCACCGAGGTGGCTATGTCTGCCAAGGGTAAATTCTTATAAATATAAATCTACATAAATAATACATTTTTATATGTACACAAAATAGAATCAATAATATCAATATCAACATATATTGTATATACAGTATGTGTGTGTTTGTGATAGATGCTGTTGTATTTTATTGGCTTTTTACTGTACAAAACTGACTTTCTACTGTTCTATCTAATCTAAAGAAGAGTAGTTTATAAATATAAATGAAAATAATAATATTTGTTTTGTTTATGTTCTTCATGTCAGTTGATTTTCAGTCTCGGTTATACTGTAATTATTTAATCATGTATACTGTCTGTGTCTCAGTGGCCATGATGACAGCAGCTCCCAGAGATGTCATCATTGATATGGGAGACAGAATGCCCAGCCCTTCAAAACAGGTAAAGTGAACAGATGTGCATTTTGTCTTATTTTTAAACTTTATAATAATTAGTTTATCTCCTTTCCTTTTGCTACCCCTTCGTGTTTTCCCGACTGCCAAATAAATAGCATTCTGTCATTATATAACAGTCTTGAAACTAAGCTGTTTTGGTGCAAAATAGCTGCAGACAGATTGTTACAGCCTCTTTAACAAGAAAACTCACATATATTATACCACAACCTATTGTAGGAAGAGGACACAGTGGACTGGTGGAGTAAATTCTATGCCTCCATTAACGAGCTTGAAAAGTGTGGCCCTTATCTCCAGAAGGGATATGACACCTTAACAGTAAGTTGACTTGCCCGCTCTTACCATCCTGTGTGGATTTTTGCATCCTGCTAATGTTTCAAAGATAAGGTATGACTATTGTTATGTGACTGAACGGTGTTAAAAGTATGTCTTTTTTTCAGGTCTATGACACTGAGCTTGAGACGGTTCCAGAATTCAGAGGGCTAACAGACTTCTGCAATACATTTAAATTGCAGAGGGGTAAAATGGAGGATGAGGAGGAAGACCCCTCTGTAGTGGGAGAGTTCAAGGCAAGTCTGTGCCAGTCAGCTATTCACAGAGCTTCCTTTACTTTTGAATTGATCAGCTTTTTATAAGGGGTGGCGGTTTTCTTGTAACTAAATATATAGGCTGCTTACACAAAGGTTGTTGGTTCAGTCCAAGTAGGGGAGACTTTTAAAGACTATCAATCCCGCCCTATCACTATTGTGACCTTGTGCAAGGCATTTAATCTCGAGAGAGAATTGTTCACCCACTGGTGTAAAGTATAATGCAATAATAAAAATATTTTGAAAGCATGTGCTACAAATTCTGGGATTCTGGACAAGTTCCAGTGGGTAAAAGACCTTGACCAAAAAACAACAATTACAGAGTAAGAGTATGCATTATATTAGGCTGCCATCTAGTGGTTGACATGTAACTAACCAAGCTTATTTTACTTAATGATCTGCATTTGCAGGGGTCGTTTCGAGTGTATCCCTTGTCAGATGACCCAAACGTCTCAGACCCACCTCGGCAGTTTAGGGAGCTGCCTGAGAGCTGTCCTCAGGAGTGCCTGGTCAGAATCTACATCATACGCGGCATTGACCTGCAGCCCAAAGACAACAATGGCATGGTGAGCCAATTCACAAGTTAATGTAAAGATTTTGATGGTTGAGGTTAGGTCAAATTTGACATCTTTTTGATGGTGAGTTTTTGATGTGTCTCATTTACATATCCTTTCTTTCTGAAGTGTGATCCATACATAAAGATTTCTCTGGGGAAGAAAATGATCGATGACAGGGATCACTACAAACCAAACACTCTAAACCCAGATTTTGGAAGGTGAGAATACGAACAGTGAAGCATTTACCTACATATAATTGTGTATTTCTGATTTTGAAGAAAACTATTTTAATATATGTTCACAGAGTATTTGAACTGAACTGCTACATTCCACAAGACAAGGACTTGAAGATTTCCATCTATGACTATGACCTGCTCAGCTCTGATGAAAAGGTTGGGGAAACCATCATAGACCTTGAGAATCGACTTCTTTCTCGGTTTGGCTCACATTGTGGGATCCCAAAATCCTACTGTGTGTAAGTGGTTATTTTACTTGCGGCCATTTTTCATAACAGTTTTAAAGTGCCATAACCTAGACATAGTCATGTACTCGGTGCTATTTGAAATACTATATGTTTTGAATACTATAGATCTGGGGTGAACCAGTGGAGGGACCAGCAAAAACCATCTCAGATCCTACAGAATTTGGCCAGGCTGAGAGGAATTCCTGCTCCTCATATTGCAGATGATGGCAGTTTCCTGTCTTTTGGAGGACGAGAGTACAGACTAGATGAACTGGGTATGCTTATTTAAACCATTAAACCTTTTCTGGACTTCAACATCATGCTCATAAACCACTGTTCAAAAGTTTGGGGTCAAGTAAGATGGTTTTTTTTTAAAGCATTTAATACTTTTATTTAGCAAGGATGTATTAAATTGAACAAAAGGGACAGCAAAGACATTTATAATGTACAAAAGATTTCCATTTCAAAAGAAAGCTGTTCTCTTGAAATTTCTGTTCATCAAATAATCCAGATTTTTTTTTTATCATGGTTTACACAAAATTAAGCAATTTTTAACATTTTCAACCATATGAATACGGTTTAGCCTGAGGTGGAAAACCGACTAAAGAAACAAAACAGAACATGACTATAATCTATGAAACTAAACAAGACATAAGACATACACTATCTGAATATGATCTTAAGAAACCCATTATGGTAGTAAATAAAGGTACATTGTTGTTACTACAGTTTTACCTGAATCAGCACAAAAGTATACAATGTATATTGCATTTCTACTTTGGTGTGGAACTTGCAGCAACATATTGCTAAATAAGCATTTTATTATACAGTAAATAAGTGATGACAAGTCAAATTGATATTCCTTTGCGTATAGAGGCCAATAAAAGCATCCACCAACACTTGGGCCCACCTAAGGAGCGAATCTGCTTGCATGTGTTGAGGAGGCAAGGCCTTGTCCCAGAGCATGTGGAGACCAGGACCTTGTACAGCTCTTACCAGCCCACTCTCTCTCAAGTCAGTCTCCACATCCTCAGATTTTTGAATACGTACTCAACTTTGTAGTACCGTCTGTGTCACTTATGTTTATTTTGTCTTTGCAGGGCAAACTCCAGATGTGGGTTGAAATATTCCCCAAAAATCTTGGTATTCCAGGACCACCTTCTGTCATCTCTCCTCGCAAACCTAAAAAGTACCATCTATTCTTCCTCACATCTAGTAAAACTACTATGTGTGTTTGCTGTTCTAATGTGTCCCCTTACACTGAAGGTATTTCCTGCGAGCCATCATTTGGAATACGACTGAAGTCATCCTGGATGAAACCAGCATCACAGGAGAAAACATGAGTGACATCTATGTGAAAGGGTAATAGGCTGATGATTATATTAGCATAATATTTTTTGGAGTAAGTAATTTGTACTGTGTAATCACTGTGACATGCATTAATGAATTAACACACTGCCGTTCAAAAAGCGTATACTTTTATTTAGAAAGGATGCATTCAGTTGATCAAACCTGACAGTAAAGACATTTATTATGTTACAAAATATTAATATTTTAAATAAATTATCTTTAAACATTTACATTTAGAGAAAATGTTTGACATATTATTTTCCATTCAATTTATTCCTTATATTGTCTTTAAGTGATCTTAAAAAGGTCTTACATTTTTTAAATTGATAAAACCTGCAGAACACTGAATATAAAAATAATACACAATTTATTTACAGTATATTTATTTATATGTATTTAACAGTTGGATGCCAGGTATGGAGGAGGACAAGCAGAAAACTGACGTCCATTACAGGTCTCTAGATGGAGATGGAAATTTCAACTGGAGATTTATCTTTGGCTTTGATTATTTGCCAGCAGAACAGTTGTGTCTTGTGTCTACAAAGGTTAGTGGTTTGGAAAAGTGTAACTCAATTTTATATTAAGTGTTTTCATTCATTGATAGTCAAAATTAACCCTGTTTTTTCTTCTTTCTTTTTCTTCTCATTTTCAGGAGCACTTCTGGAGTCTTGACAAAACCGAGTTCAGGATCCCTCCTAAACTGACCATTCAAATCTGGGACAATGACAAATTCTCCCTGGATGATTACTTAGGTGAATGCTCTTGTTCAAATCTACATATGCACCCACCAATTTAATCTTTCTCTTTTTGGAGTGTATGCATTGTTTTGGGTTTCTTAGGAATGTTGACAGTAAAAATTATTTTAGTTTTTTGGGATTCTGCTTGATTACTGCTTTCTTAAACAGGCACGGTGGAGCTGGATATGCTTCACCTCATCCCTCCAGCTAAGACCCCTGAAAAGTGCTCTCTAAGCATGCTAACAAAAACAGGCAAGAACTTCGCACCTACATCACTCTTCTCCCAGAAATCAGTGAGAGGCTGGTGGCCTTGTGCCATGGAGGAAGATGGCAAAAAAATCCTGACTGTGAGTGAAGCTTAATTGCTAGCATATAGATATGACATTGTGCATATTGTATATGCCCTGTACAAACGGCAAACACCGTTCTCTTTGTGGCATTAGGGTAAAGTAGAGATGACACTGGAAGTGGTGGAAGAGAACGAGGCAGACGAGAGGCCAGCTGGGAAAGGAAGAGATGAACCTAACATGAACCCCAAACTAGATTCTCCAAAGTATGAGAATGTCAATGTTTGGCCATTCAGTATAATTTTTGATTAGATGATGTGAGTATTAATACTGTATGTTTTAATGTATGTAAACAGCCGTCCAGATACGTCCTTCCTTTGGTTCACAAATCCATGCAAGACCATGAAGTTCATCATATGGCGCAGATACAAATGGCTCTTTATTGGACTCATTATTCTAATACTGGTGATCCTGTTTCTTGGAATCCTCTTGTATTCCTTCCCTGTAAGTAAATTATTAAATATTTTTAACTAAAAATATGATTTGCATTTTCTGAAACTGCCCTTTTTTCTTCCAGAATTACATTTCCATGAAAATTGTGAAGCCGTTTTAAACCTGCAACAGGACACACAATCAATGGAGAAACAGCAGCAACGTTTTCCCCTATTTTTTTCTCTCTAACAATACTTGAATGTATAACATACTCCAAGGGCTATTCTTTTTTTATAGACAACACTGGGTTGGCATAGTACAATGCTGCTAGAAGATGCACTATATTTGTTTGATTTCACTACTTTTTTTGTATATGCATAAAGGTTGAAAGTAATTATTGTATTTACACAGTGCATTGTTGAAGGTGGCATTTACAACCAGATTTTAAGCACTAAATTCAGATGTATCTGCTCCTTTGTTGTTCATTCCTCATTAAAACTGATTTCTTGTATTCTTTTAAAAACTGTAATGCTGTTATCTTGCGTTCAGATACCAAACATAATATAAGCATTAATAATTGCATTGATAATGTATGATTCATAATAATGAATTTAATTCTAACTAACTAAATATTACACTATATTGCCAAAGTATTGGGACACCCCTCCAAATCATTGAATTCAGGTGTTCCAATCACTTCCATGGCCAAAGGGGTATAAAATCAGTCAGACTGCTTTAACAAACATTTGTGAAAGACTGGTTACTCTCAGGAGCTCAGTGAATTCAAGTGAGGTACTTGCCACCTGTGCAATGTCCATTTGTGAAATTTCCTCATTACTAAATATTTCACTGTCACCTGTTAGTGGTATTATAACGAAGTGGAAGAAATCGGGAACAACAGCAACTCAGCCACGAAGTGGTAGGCCACATAAAATCACAGAGCTGGGTTTGCGCATGTTGAGGTGCACAGAATTCGCCAACTTTCTGCAGAGTCAATAGCTACAGATCTTCAAACTTTGTATGACCTTCAGATAAGCTCAAGAACAGTGTTTAGAGAGCCCAATAGAATGGGTTTCCATGGCTGAGCTGCTCCATCTATGCCTTACATCATCGAGTGCAATGTAAAGCGTTGTATGCAGTGTTGTAAAGCACACTGCCACTGGACTCTAGAGCAGTGGAGACGTGTTCTCTGGGCTGATAAATCACGCTTCTCTGCCTGGCAATCCAATGGACAAGTCTGAGCTTGGTGGTTGTCAGGAGAACGGTATTTGCCTGTTTGCCTTGTGCCAAGTGTAAAATTTGGTGATGGGGTAGTTTTTAAGGAGTTGGGCGTGGCTCTGTAGTTCTAGTGAAAGGAACTCTTAATGCTTCAGCATACCAAGAAATTTTGGCCAGTTTCATGCTCCCAACTTTGTGCTGAGATTCCTGAGGCTTTTAAAAACTTCCAGCCTGGTTCATTACTCAAAACCGGAATCATGGGTAAGACTGCCGACCTGACTGCTGTCCAGAAGGCCATCATTGACACCCTCAAGCGAGAGGGTAAGAAACAGAAAGAAATTTCTGAATGAATAGGCTGTTCCCAGAGTGCTGTATCAAAGCACCTCAGTGGGAAGTCTGTGGGAAGGAAAAAGTGTGGCAAAAAAACGCTGCACAACGAGAAGAGGTGACCGGACCCTGAGGAAGATTGTGGAGAAGGACCGATTCCAGACCTTGGGGGACCTGAGGAAGCAGTGGACTGAGTCTGGAGTAGAAACACCCAGAGCCACCGTGCACAGGCGTGTGCAGGAAATGGGCTACAGGTGCCACATTCCCCAGGTCAAGCCACTTTTGAACCAGAAACAGCGGCAGAAGCGCCTGAGAAGCAGCACTGCTCAGTTGCTCAGTGGTCCAAAGTACTTTTTTCGGATGAAAGCAAATTTTGCATGTCATTCAGAAATCAAGGTGCCAGAGTCTGGAGGAAGACTGGGGAGAAGGAAATGCCAAAATGTCCAAAAAGTCCAGTGTCAAGTACCCACAGTCAGTGATGGTCTGGGGTGCCATGTCAGCTGCTGGTGTTGGTCCACTGTGTTTTATCAAGGGCAGGGTCAATGCAGCTAGCTATCAGGAGATTTTGATAGCTGACTTTGAGAATTTGGAGCACTCCATGCTTCCATCTGCAGAAAAGCTTTATGGAGATGAAGATTTTGTTTTTTTTAGCACGACCTGGCACCTGCTCACAGTGCCAAAACCACTGGTAAATGGTTTACTGACCATGGTATTACTGTGCTCAATTGGCCTGCCAACTCTCCTGACCTGAACCCCATAGAGAATCTGTGAGATATTGTGAAGAGAAAGTTGAGAGACGCAAGACCCAACACTCTGGATGAGCTTAAGGCCGCTATCGAAGCATCCTGGGCCTCCATAACACCTCAGCAGTGCCAAAGCAGTCATTTCTGCAAAAGGATTCCTGACCAAGTATTGAGTGCATAACTAAACATAATTATTTGAAGGTTGACTTTTTTAAAATTAAAAACATTTTTCTTTTATTGGTCGTATGAAATATGCTAATTTTTTGAGATAGGAATTTTGGATTTTCATGAGCATGCCAAAATCATCAGTATTAAAAATAATAAAAGACCTGAAATATTTCAGTTGGTGTGAAATAAATCTAAAATATATGAAAGTTTAATTTTTATCATTACATTATGGAAAATAATGAACTTTCATCACAATATGCTAAATTTTTGAGAAGGACCTGTAGTGTATGAGCTGGTCTATTTTCTATTTGTTTTATACATAGACAGTAAAAGGTTTTATACGAGCGTTGCAATTTAAAAATTGACGGAAGGTGGCGCGGTGCGCTACTGCTCGAGGAAACAATGTCCACCACCATGTGTTTTTGCTCTAAAATTAAATATATATCCATTTAAAATAAAATTATAAGAAAAAGAAAGAAAAAGAAAAAGATACGGAGAGACAGAGAGACTAAGATCCCGTTGGAAAAAAAAACTGCTTTCTTTCAATCACGTGACAAGAATCTACCCAATCAGCAGCAAACTTTACGACCCGGAACTGAACTGATACCTCCTCCTTCACCAGTCCGTTTTTAATTTGACTTCACTGTCGTTCTTGGATAGTGTGGTAAAAGCAGCCAACCTTTGCATAAATAAGGGCAGCTTTCCCGTCTGTTGAAAAAGATATCGAATATGTGTGCACAGCGATACGAAGACAAAGAAGAGTGCAAGTATGATGGTTTGATGCGTGATCAAAGCGAACAATCTGACAGTAAAGCAGCCTGTCTTGTATACATATATTACCACGAAGTAGTATTGCTGTTTTTCTAGCAATTATGACGCAGGCTGCTTTTAATGTAAATGTGTGCTGTTGATTTCAAGGCTTCAGCTATCTAATGACGAGTGTGTGTTTTAGCGTTGATTTCAGTTATTGGTGTTATTATGAAATCTGATAAGGAATAACGTTATATGGATATATAGAAGCACAGAATAATACGATTTATTCCAGGCTGATATAGGCTATTATTATTTATTAGCCTATAAATCCATGCAAAAAACTGACCTTTCTTTTGTTATCACTCGGCTAGCTTAGCCATTCACAACAAAAGAATAAACCTGGTGATTATGAACCTTATTTATTCACACAATGTATCTGTGAAAGCAAACCAATATGTCATCTGCACTAATTTAGAATTTAATGCCATTGTATATATTAGGCTTTTTCAACTAGGCCTGCTTGATTATCGCAAAAAACAACATTTTTTTTTATTAATATTTAATTAGGAGTATGCGATATTTGTTTGGATATAAAGTTGCTATGACATCAAAATACTAGATACCAGTGAGATTCAAAATGTCAAATTTTTAATCCGAAGCATATATTAAAACCTTTACATAAACTTAAATTTGATTAACAAATGGAAAATAGACTGCCTCACTTTTTACAATAACTCCAGTAAACTGCCATTTGAAACGTCAGCTTTCTTGTTTTGCAGCAGTCCTTCCATTATTCTTGTTTTTTCAGTTGTAATTTTTTGTAGGTTTTTTTTTTTTTTTTTGTCTTTCTCAGTAGAGATGTAACTATAACATTTATTTTCAGTTCTAAGTTTCACTTTTCTTTTTACAGCAAGTAGTCTGGCTGGAAGTGTGCTCACGGTGAATATGGATCCAGAACTGAACAGGTAAGTTGTTTTATTTTTAATTAGGTAAAAATGTTTTATTATGAAGTGTTTAAAGCATTTTCATCTGTTTCCATTGTCAGCCATGAGGGTGACGTTGTGACAAAGTCTGAAGATACAGGAAGCGATCTTCCGAAGGCCTTTGAGAGTGAAATAAAGGAAAGTGATCAGGCAGCTGTGGATAATAAGCTGTGTGAAATAAAAACAAGTTGTAAGGACCCGAATGGTGATCTGGTGGACCAGATACAGTCCTCTGTGCCCAACTGTTGCATGGACTCAGAGGCCATTGCTGATGGAGATGCAACCAGTAGTGAGGATGCAAGCGGTCAGACAAAGCCAAAGAACGGTGGACAGGCATTTGAACCAACCCCATCAGATGCTAACCTGGGCAAGCTGACTTGCACGTCTACAGAGAGCTCAGAGACTAAATTGAACTTATCTGTAAATATAAGTGGCACACCTATTATAGATGTGGAGATGAGTCCAGCATTTGAAGCACCTCTGCCCAGCAATTCTGAGGAAGATGCTCCTGCCTGCTCTTACTTGCAGAAGTCCTGTTCAGGAGTTGGCCCAGTAGTGGAGCCTAAACCCTCAAGCCCCAGTTCAGAAGCTGTAGAGAATGTCACAAACGAATCTACAGTAGAACCCATGGAAACGGAGGATACAGAGGGGCACAACTCTGGTGCTGGGGCTTTTCTTCCTGAAAATGGTGATAAGATTGAGTCTGAAAGTAACCAGGCACAGGCGTCTTCTTCAGAAAGGTATTGTGATTTTGGGAATATTCCTGTGTATTTTCTCATTGGAGATTAGTTTTGAAATTAAATATATCTACTAGGGATGCACCAATATTAAAACAATGTTACTGATCATTATTTTTCTATACTGGCTGATATTGAATTTCTATACTCTTTTGTTGAAATAGATCATTAAAACCACTAAAAATGAAATGCAGTAAAATTGTAATATTGTGAAATATTATATTTTAAAATGAAATTATATTTCAGTACATTTTAAATTGCAATTTAAATATGTGATGGCAAAGCTGAATTTTCATCATCATTATTCCAGTCTTCAGTGTCACATGATCCTTCAGAAATCAATCTGTGCTGATTTGCTGCTCAAGAAACATCTCTTCTTATTTTTATTATTCTTATTTTTATAATTATTTTGACACCAAACTTTTAAATGGTTGCCTACATTTAATAATGTTTTTAAATTACTAGTGTTTTTAAAGTGGCAATCTAAATGTAAAAATAGGCTACATTACATTGCACAATTAAATATCCAATATTGCCTGATATAAATCCAATTACCGATATCACTAAAATTAACTGACATTATGAATTAAACAGGATGACAATAATAATGCAATTATATTTTAACTATTACAATGCTATAAATTATAACAATACATGTAACAGCATTTGTTGGATGTCTAGTAAGCAAGTGTCAGCGGAGCAGAAAGAACTGGAATGTCTCGGGACCCCAGTAGAGGAGCTTCGAAGAATGCCTCAGTGTGGACAGTCCCTGCCATACCTCAGGGCAACATACAATCACAAAATACTCATCAGGGTAAGCCACGTTGCTCTTCACAGCACTCTGCAGTGACACTGGGATGTTCTCGGCCAGTGCCCAAGGGCTTCCTGTCAGTTTGAGTCTAATGCCGCTGTGGATGTCCAAGCAGCTCTACGCTTTACACAACATAGAACTCAGTGTTTTGATGTTTCATTGAAATGATTTGAAGTGGGTTGATAGTACTTAAATTGTCCTTACAGAAACATTTTTTTTTTTTTTTACTTTAGATTTTACGTCACAAGCATTTGAATCTGTTGCAGACTTTTTCTTTTAGAGGCAACCAATGAAAGCAAAATAATAATTAAAAAAAACCTTTGTTTTAAAATATCCAAATGACATACTGACCTGATTAAATAATTATTTTAAGTGATTACAAGGTGAAATTAATTGGTAAATACCTATTCTCTCTCTGATCTGGTTTATAGACAGACCTGCTCAAAGAAGGACAAGTCCCATATCCATATCCAGGCGTATTTGATGATTTCTGGAATGATGTGACTGTAAAGATGCCTTGTTCAGAAAAGAACCTGTTTCCTGTGGAGAATGAGGTAATGCCTTTTTTTGTTAATTGGTGCCATTCAGAAAATGAATTGGGGTGTAATTTGAGAAATGATATAGATTTTACTCTCTTTATGAACGTGGACTCTTGTTGAAATGCTAATACTGTTTATTAACTTTAATGTAAAATTATTGTTTGACATGATTGATTGTACTGTACTGTTTAAACGTTTGAGGTTGGAGGAAGTCCTCAATAACAGTAACATTGTGAAATACATATTATAATTTAAATGAGTGTTTGATATATTTTAAAATATAATTTATTCCTATGATGGCAGAGCTGAATTTTCCAGTCGTTACTCCAGTTTCCAGTGTCACATGGTCCTTCAGAAATCATTCTAATATGTTAATTTATTTAAAAAAATATAATAATTCTTACTGACCCCAAACTTTGATGAGGATAGTGTATATGTGATGATGTGTATGTGTCTTTTTTTCAGAATGTAAGTCGATGGGATTTGATTTGCACTGCTTTGAGAAGAGAATTCAAATATTCATTTGAGATTATGGTAGGTTTTATTTATTGAAAACTTAATGAAATGAACTGTCAGATGTAAACATGTGTTGGTGTAATTCCTAAATATAAGAGTTGTGCTAAACGAGTAAGTGAATCCCACCAGAGGGTGGCAGGATTACTCCAAGATGTAAAGCATGCTTGTTCTTGGTTGCCTCTAGTTGTCTTGTTAATGTTATAGTTTGACCAAATTGTAGAATGAACTCATTGATTTCCCTTTCCTAGATATTTAAAGCATCTAAAAATTAGATTTTTGATTTTAATGCTTAATATTTAAAAAATCAAACATAAATGTTTTAACTGTCATAATCTTGCAGGATGCAATATTGAGTTACAACACATCGCATGCTAAAAGATGGGACTTCACAGCTTTGAACCTTCTCTGCGATAAGGTAAGGAATACTTTTGTGTGTGTGTGTGTGTGTGTGTGTGTGTGTGTATGTGTGTGTGGGTGGGTGGGTGTTAAAGATAAACAAAAACTTGTTAGTGTCCATTTGTCGGTTTGATTTGTGCCGAAATTTCATCATGTTTTAATGTACAAAGCATTTGACTTCCCCATCTGGATGTAGTTCAAAGCATCCCAAACAATGTGCATGCAGATGGTTGATTTGCATTTGATGTGTCATTAGTGGAAATGAAATCAGAAAGTAATTAATTAAATCTACAACTTGCACAAACCACTAATCAGTTTAAACAAACTGTACATGCACAAATAATGAGTAACTCAGTTTTACATTATGCTTGCACAGTAAAACACAATTCAATGATAAAGCCAGATTAATTGGATTATCTACTAGGGCTTAAAAAATCAAACAAAAAAACTTTAAGTATGTGTCAAGTGGCCCCAGTTGGTTTCATTTCATTATAAATTTTTGACTATCTATATAATAACCGCAGCTGCCATAAAATGACATTTGTGGCGTTAATGAAGGGAGCATCCTGAAGTCTGATTTCTTGTAGTGTGTCAGAGTGAGAGCCAGAAAGGTCCCATGATACTAAAAAATGTTCCATCATTGTTTAGTCTGAGTGGTTTGAATTTACTGGCACACTAAAGGCATTACGCTCTTCAGTCAAAGAGAAGACGCAGGTTAGCCTCCAAGTGGATACGCACCAAGCAGTCCGCGTCTGCCCCTTCTGCTTCCTCATCCCCGGGGATCTCTTTGCATCCAGCAGTAGTCAATTAAGACAGAGGTGGGCACTCAGCATAACGAGCGGCAGCTGGCACAGGAAGGCCAGGGAGATGAGGGTCCTGTTTACTGCAAATAAACACACTCAACAGATGGACCACAGTCTTCCACATAGCCAGAAAGCTGGTCTTGATGGTTGCTCTAATAGGGAAATGACTTAAAGGGTTAGTTCACCCAAAAATGAAAATTATTTCATTAATTACTCACCCTCATGTCGTTGGACACCCATAAAGCCTTCGTTCATCTTCGGAACACAAATTAAGATATTTTTGTTGGAAGCTGATGGCTGAGAAAGGCTTCAGATAGGCCTCCATTGACATTTAGTACATTCCCACTCACAAAACGTTGTTACAAAGTCCATTTCACTACAGTGGCTGTACAATAATTTAACGAAGAGACGAGAATTTGTTTTTGTATGCAAAAAATTCAAAATAATGACTATCTGACAAGTTTTTGTCTTCCGTGTAGGTCTCGAACGTTAACTCACGCGATAGCTGCGCTCCTCCTCGCTTCTGGGTCATGTGTCCGAACGGCGGATCTGCGTCATATTCTCGCGCATGCGTCGAGTTCACGTCAATAACTTGGCGGAGAAAGTTGTTATTTAGATTTTTGTGCGCACAAAAATTATTTTCGTCGCATTGTAGAGTTATTGTACAGCCACTGTAGTGATATGGACTTTGTATCGATGTTTTTAGTGCCTTTATGGGTCTTGTGAGTGGGAATGTACTGAATGCCAGTGGAGGCCTATCTGACGCCTTTTGTGTTCCAAAGATGAAGAAAGGTCTTACGGGTGTCCAATGACATATTGGTAATTAGTTAAATAATTTTCATTTTGGGGTGAACTAACCCTTTAAGAACGCTTGAGGTTGAGTGAACTTATTCCACAAAGAGCTTTAACTGTGGCCCTTTTGCCCTGTCCCACACTTGCGGTCTTTGCACTTGACCACTTGTCTACTTGCATGACGTATATCCTGTATTTGTCCTGAATGTTCAAGTAGGCGTAAAAACTGCAAGTGTGTAAATAACTTTTGATTACCCGATGGGACACGCTTATAGTGTTGCAAAAAAGGCAAGTGTTTACAGAGCTTTTTCTTATTTTCAATACTTTGCATTTTAAAATAAACTTCTAAATTTTTGTTCAGTAGGCAATCTAACTAACAGAAGACACCTTTTTAAAATTGTGGTGCTTCTAATTAAGTGATAAAAAGCAGTTGCAAATGTTGTACAAAATGCACATAGCCTACTCAGCTTTGCACCAGTAAAATGTACAACTTTGGCCAGGTTTCACAGACAGGGCTGAGATTAAGCCAGGATTAGACCTTAGTTCAATTAGGGCATTCATCTTCAGACAAAATGATGGCAGTGACAAATTTTAAGATATGCCAGTGCAAGCTGCTTTAAATTAAAACACCTCAAACTTGCATTTTAGTGTGAGATTAGGCTTAAACCTTGTCTGTGAAATTTGGGGTTAATGTTTTACTTCAAATATATATATAATATCTAATTAATTTAATTTGCAGTACAACATTTTCTTTTTTACAATCCCGCATTTCGGGGTATGTGAGTTCCCGAACATAATTCTTGATGGCATTTTTAAGACATGGGACATTTATAAGCTCTCAAGTGGCCAAGGCTGGGTATTAGGAGGACAAGACATTGGGCAGTTTTCCTCCACAGTACTTGTTCTTGGCAATATTGGCTAACTTTGTACATCAGTTTGCATTTTTGTCAAACTGTGTAGGTACAGAAGAAGAATTCGACATCGGTCATTTTGTTTGAGTCAAGTACACCTGCACGTGTCGCTCTGCCCGCTCTGATTGGCTCATAGTCATACATAATAGAAAATGTGTTCGTAGCTGGTGTAGGACGGGGTATATGTCGTTCAAATATATTTGAGTTTGAAGAGCTGTGCAGTTTCACAAAGCCTTCATTATAATGCAGGGATGAATAAAGAACATTAGCCTGTATCTCGCAGTAGTTTTGTTAAATTAAGCTGGTCTTTAGGCTAACACACGAACAACCCCACAACATTTAATCAAAAATGTATTGATTTATCCACAGCAGGAGGGTCAGGTCTGAATTATGAATTAAAGGATTCATATCCCCATAGAATGAGAAAGGAAATGAAAGATACATCAGAATCATTTTCATTTAAATAATATGGCAATAAACACTTATAGTTACAGGTGTTATTGATTTTTATAAGCCATGTCGGGTACAGAGTTGTATGATAACTAAATGACACTGCAGGCTAAGGTGGCTGCCATGTTAATTTAATGTTCAACCTTCACTTCATTCCTTGGCTCCTTGTTATTTTAAAGTAAAGAAACCTTCTCCGAGACCCACTGATGTATAACCAGACCTGGTCATACTCAATTCTAGGCAGAATATGAGTCTGAAACTGCTTCATTGGGCTGTGATTATGGGGCGTGTTTCAACCGAACCAGGATAGACCTACAACTAATCAGAGCAACGAAGCGACGTCAACAGAGCTGAACTGCACTGTGTTTTGCCAAGTCCGCATTTTTTTCTTCTTCCGCGGGTTGTTTTCTATGTCCGCGGGTTGAAGTGACTATTATGTGATATATAGTCCCATGAGTGCGAATTTTAGCAGGCAACCTTGCCAAAATAACACATTTTACCCCCCAAACAGATCTGTCTCTGTGCATCATCCTTGCGGAGATGATGAGGCGCGTACACTAGGCGCGCACATGTCTCAAAGCGTGCAAATATTGAGTTACCTTTCAAGTCTTGCGCTTAATCGGACAAACTCACTGGACAAACAAACTCACTCAATGGTACTAATAATTGGCATAATTTATTTTGGTGTTTTGGTTTTCAGTCCTGGTTTCCTCTTTTTTGGCTTTCAGTTTCGGCCAAGAATTTTGATTTCGGTGCTTCCCTAGTTGATGGGTTCCCACTTTTCTTGAAAGTACTTGAATTTCAGACACATGGATTTAAGGCCTGGAAAGTACTTGAAAACAAATATAGGTCCTTGAAAGTGCTTGAATTAAATTTAGAATGGTGTTATTTTAAAAATTGTCCTACATTTTTTATCATTCCGATTAAAATAATTTAGATTGAAAGATTCAGTGGACTGTTTACATGAGGCGTTATCTAAACCGATCTGGGGTTTACATGTGCTGACTTTCAATCGCAATCACCACAGAGCAGTTTGTCTGCCGCATCAGAAATGTCGACGATGTCGACTGAGTGAAGGAGACACGAAGCTCAAATCTAGGCCCTTTAATCCTCCCTATTACACGTTGTTTTTGTTTTTAATGTCAAAGTAGTTATATTTATTTTATGTTTCTTTATTAAGTTAATTTAGAAAAATGTTTTGAGCATTTTTTTTTTTAATTAAAGTTTTTTTTTATTTTTATAAAGGATGACCATGTGGCCAGTGGCGGACAGTGAGTTATCCAACTCTTTAGTCGTTCAAAATCAACACTTGACTTGTCTTGCCTATAAAAAAGATATAAAACACTGGCATCACAATGTTAATTTAGAGGTTTAGCCTTAGCCTACTATGACCACCACCACAGTAAAAAAAGCATTTTTGATAAGTTGAGGTTAGGTTGATCGTAGGCACTTGCAAACTAAATGGGCTACATAATCTAAACACATTTATAAAAAAAATAAAAATACATGCAGGTTGTCTTTACACCTCTCCGCGAAATGAATAGAAATCAGATCTTCAATTCCCGTGCTATATACACATTTAACGGAGATCACATCAAGGAAAGCAACAGATATGAGCTGCATCTTATCATCAGCTCATTTCAAGATCAAAGACCGCAATATGATAGAGCGAGCTAAGCCCTGGTGAGATCATTTAGTTTTTATTAGTTTTAATGAAGAAGATTGTGTTTTTGAGCAGCTTTTGAATTGGTTTGTTTGAGTGATCAGATTTAAATCCGTCTCAAAAGAATTTCAGAAGTCATTTACTCCTTTACTATATTTGTGAAAACTGGTATTTTCACAATCGGATCGATATCTGGTCAGAGAAAACTAATGAAGTGAGCAGGTGTAAGAAGGCCATAACTCTTCCAGCTATGCTGAAGGAACCCTCGCTATTGCTGCTGGCTGAGCTAGAAAGAGTAACAAAATATATTACTTCAATTAAATTTTACTTGAGTACAAATAAAATACAGATCTAAAAATGTGCTCAAGTAAAAAGTAGTTTATTTAAATTGTACTCAGAGTAAAAATTACTGAGTTTTTTTGTTGTTGTTTTTTACAGCGGGTCGGGGACTCTCTCGTGTAGCGTTGTGAGATTTCCACACAATAAAAATATCCGTTTCACAGCAAATTATGGTCATTACAATCACCAGTTAAAATAGCGTTAAATTAATAAATTTTTTGGATTGAACAAATGCTTTATTATAACAAACTTAAAACCATTTGTTTGTTTTGTTTATTCAAATTTCAATAATACATATCTAATCAACTAAATTCTATAAATGATTATGAATTATATTAACAACTTATTTTTATCCTTAACTTATTAAAATGTTTAAGTATAATAGAGTCCAGTGACATTTTTCTTTTTAATGATTTAATACAAATATATTATCGAAATGCTGGTAATCAAATAAAAAGATTTATCCTTTTATTTTTGGGCAAACTGCTGCAAAACAGATTTACTAAATTAAACCATGGATTATAAAATGTATTCTTAAATAATGTTTAAATGATGTATAAAATTACGTATGATAGTGGATGATTTATATTAATGTTACAGAATAGAACATGATCAATATCAACGTTTAACATTAAATTTAAAGAGTGTAATTGCACTATGTAGGCTACAATTTCTAATTGTTTATTGTGAATTAACTCAAACATATGTTTCTCTGTCTTCTGATGAGCATTGTTCTGGGCTGCGTTTCCAAAAGCATCAATGGTTTCTTATGATAGTTTTGGGAAACTCAGCTCTGTTTTGATTAGTATCATCAGTGAGCGAACGCTCTCTCTGTGATCGACTGGTTCGCTCTTGCAGCATTTGCGTGCGTTCAGATCATGGTTCAGATGAGCAGGGAAATAGTCATACACTACACAACTATTCTGTATTCGTATTGAATGCTTGAATAATCTTTTTAAATAAACAAAATTACTGGAATATTTTTATTTGAGTATCGATATTGATGTGAGCATCAAAAAGTATCAATATTTCGATACCTTATATCGATACGCCCATCCCTAATTCAAATAATGCTTGTTGATCATGCCTCGTGTGCAGTAGAAAATACAGAGCAGACTGCCCAGACCAATGTTCAATTTTAAATTGAGTTTGGTCTGGTGAGAGCCAGACAAACGCAGCACCTGAAAATAGGCTAATTTCCGTCAACATAACCAATGTGACAACCTGCTTACACAGAGAAAGTACTGGGGACTATTTTCAGGCGCTGTAATATTGCACCGCTGCACCCATGGTATGGCAGTGAAGTTCCTGGATTATTATGCAGGAATGCGAGTATAGTTCCTAGCCATATTGGACTAGAAAATCACAACTTTTCATTTTCTGTTGCTCTTATACACGATGTAACTACACACATCACGACATGTAAATAGGAAAATGTTGGCGTTATTTTGTCACTTATTGAGCAGTAGGCTAGCTGGAGCTGTTTACTCCCACTCTTTGTGCTAAGCTAGGCTAGCGGTTGGTGCGTCAGGTGGGTGCGCCATAAGTGTCAGTTATGGCTCGCATGGAGATGAGAATGGTACTTACTTAAACTTAATTTGTCCCTTTTAAGGGAAAATTGTTTTGGTCAAGCTAGCTGCATAACAAGATATCCACACCAGTATGTATTGACTTCTCTAACTCTGGGGGATACGTGAATAAGCTAAAGTCCCAAAAAGTCGACGTGTTCATTTAAGTAGCTTACTTTAAGAGGTCTTTTGTGATGCTACATAATATGCTGGGTTATGAATCTGATAGGTGCTGCTTGATATAAAATAAATGGTGCTTGGAAAAAGTCCTTGAAAGTCCTTGAATCTGGTGTTCATGAAAGAGTGGGAACCTTGTATATATCCGAGGCTGATATATCGGCCGATATTTGGCTTTTTTAAAATGTTTAAAATATGCTGCTGTTAAACAGTCATATCTAATACATTATTATATAGACCTGTTAAACAAAGAAAGTAAAACATTTAGTACAGTGTTGCCTTTTATATTATTAGCAATGGAAAGGCAAACAATAGGCTATAATACTTTCTCATTTACCACCAACATGCAGCTAATACACATTTATATCATTAATACAAATCTCTGAATATCCAATAAACATCTGATTTCACAATCCTTTCCGATTTAATTGAATCCAGCTGTCAGAAGTATAAGCATGTTAATTTTAAAGATTTTTAAAGATAAAGATCTAATTTATTAAATATTAATTAAATTAAATATGAAATATGTATATTATATACATCGGCCATCAGTCACCCTGCTCTATCAGCCATAAAAAAACAAAAACAATATCAGTCGACCACTAGTTGAAAGTTATGTTATAATGCTATCTTGTGCGTTCACTCTGGGACTACTATGAGACGCACACTGCAGTAAACTAGATCAATATTAGGCATGGTAAAACATGGTACTTGCGGTAAATAAAAAAAACAGGATTTAAAAAGTAAGACTAACTGTGTTGAACTATAACAGTTTGATTCGTTTTCTGTCAAAGAATGTGTCCAAACAGGTGTTTCCATGGTTTCTACAACATAAAACCGAAGGTAACGTGGGTATGATCTCATTGATAGGTGACACATAGACATGGTCAGTGTCCTGATTAAAATTGCTTATTTTCTCTAGATTTAAACATTCTACGTAAGTATTATGTAAGTAGACAAGTCAGAAAAAATGTATAACATTGTTCTAGTGGTTTTTTGATGTTTTAATCTAAAAGTCTTCCATATTGTGCCTTTAAATTTTCTTTACTAGGTCTTAAATTTACCCTCATAAAACCTGCAGAAACCCTGTGCTTGGTTTGTGGGTGATGTCTGGTGAGATGTGCTTCATATATTTTTATATTTATTGCACCATAGACAAAGGACCCTTTTGACCTCAAAATTTCACTAATGTGATATGACAGTACCAGAAATTAAGGTACAATAACATTATTGTTACATGACTGAAGATGAGGATGTTTCTGATGTGAGGAATATATGGATATTTTAGGCACTTTCTTATCCAAAACGACCACACATTTCATACTTGTACAGTTGCTGTTTTGGTTATGGTAATGATTTTCACAAAACCATAGTTTGAACCCAGTCACTATGGTTACAAGCACATCTTTAACCACCTTAATTCTGTGTGTGCAGTCTTTCTCAAGGATGCTATAAATGACAGACTTTGTTTAATAGTCAAAAGCCATTTCTATATTACGATGGTATTGTTATAGTTATGGATTCAGCCGAGACGTCAGATTGTGCCCTCTGTGCTTAAGATGATTTGATAGAATAATCTCAGACCTTTGTAAATCAATAGCTGTCTGTGACTTTTATAGCTGAATCAAATTTAATTAACCAGAGCCATTAAATCTATAAGGGAGCCAATCAAAGCCATTAGCAAAGTGCACCGTGTTCTAATGAAGCATGCTTGAGTGGACCAGCTCCTTAAACTGTCCACTTAAGAGCTTGAGCTGTGCCTTTGCTCTTTGGCTCTTGCACGATGCATCTTCATGTTCCTTAGTGTTTTTCCATCTCTTGTTGTTCTTGTTGTAACCATCAACCCTTTAGGGCCGCCCCTCAAGAGATGCATAAATATGAGAACAATTGCTCTTATCTATACATTTTGATGTAAATATTAATTAATGTAGTGTCGTTCTCACTGCTTGCAGCTGTAGTTAAGTATGCTGGCGCCCATGCGTATTTTGTCCTGTGTAATGGTTATTTATGTATTTGTACTAATGACGTTCTCTAAATTATCTGGGCTTTTATTGAATATTATGCGTTTATACAATTTAGCATTGCATTGCAATTAAATGCATACATATTATTAATGCTTTCTTACAGTTTTGCTTGAGCCAGCTGTCTTTTTTCCCCTCATCAACAGAGGGCACTAGTATGTCAGCCTGGAGAGCTGCCAATTGATTTTCACTTTAAGAGATTAAATGAAACATCACTGAACAGTGGTCAGTTAATAACTGTAAGAGAGTTCTGACTTGTGCATATCAAATGTGTGCTTGTGCTAGACTGACAATTAATATGTTTTTACAGCAGAATATAAAGCAACAAGACCACATCGGAGTATAAAGGTGTATTTATGCAATGTTGCATACAGGCCGTGCTAAAAATATGGCAACTCTCTCCTTTGGTTCAGTGTGAATGAAATGGAGCATCAGCGTAGGCCTTGTCATTGTATTTTGTCATTTTTCAATTTAGAATATCATATTTTAGTCATAATAATTTCATGTTTAGAATGTGAAATAAGAAATCGATTAAAAATGTACAGTAATTGTGATTTTAAATGCATCTTTTAAAAGCATAAAGAAGCATCCAGTATTCCCATGTGAATTTACGTTTGCACAAGTGATTTCTAGTATGCATTGGCTAGATACAGTATTGCACTTTGTGGGTGCTAGAATGAAATTTTGTGCTCGACAAATGCTTCTGTCTTCTGTTACCTTTTGGACGCAATGTGGTCGTCTTTATGTGGTCCGAACTAGACAAATTTCATAGATTGGTGTTTGTTCTATTGGAGTTATTTATCAGTTTTTTCAGTCTAGTCATTTGTGGTGAAACATGTTAAAGCAATATTCTGCATATGAGTATCAAATATTACATTATTTCACAATTTCAAGTTCAAGAACAACAGAATAATTTTCAGTATAGTATACACCCCATTGTCCCTACAAGATGTGCAAATCGAAAGCCTTTCTGATGTTTTAAAATTGTGTCTGTTACGGCAGCACTCCAATAATTGTCACAAACTTGAGCTGCTGCTGGGATTTTGATTGACAACAGAGGTGTAATGGCTATGGAAAGCAGCAAAATACAAATTAGGAGCTGTCTTGTCATAAATTGTAGTTGAGCCTCAGCCCTACCCTGAAATGAAAGTGTCAGAGCAGTGGGCTCTGATAAATTCACTCTACTGGCTCAGTGCACAGAACTCCACTTCAAGCCTCTAGCCCTTCGCAAATGCTTTCGCCTACACAACCATCTCATTTCAGCGTCTCAGAACTGTGGGATTCCCTGCAGCCAATAGTGCGTTTGTGTAAGCATACTGACCTGCGAAACAATGTAAATATTGCTATGAATGAGACTGGTTCATTTTGAAGTGAGACAATCTGGTTAGTTTACATTGGATATTAATCACTGTATTATTTTATGTAATTTTATTTTACAGATCAGTTTTTTTGGACATTTTAAATGCACCCCCCCCCCCACACACACACACACACACACACACACACACACACACACTCTGTCTCTCTCTCTCTCTTTCTCTCAATGTATGGACAAAAGCAATTCAATTGATCTTTAAATTATTTCATAAAAAAATTAAAGTCAGTCAGTCATATAAGTTTGAAGCAACATGAGGGGTGAGTAAATAAAAAAAAAAGATGTTAACTATCCCTTGAACGCCCCAAAACTCCACAATATCAAGCATATGTCATGTGTGCATAATGTAACATCACCAAGAAAAATCTGTGCTTTATTCTCCTTGTATGCACTCACAGATCAAAAATAAAAATAAGTAATGACTTTGTCCGCCTTCAGAATTCTTATTGGTTGTATTTTGATGGAGACTGTAGTATGTTATCTAACAGGTTCTGGTTGGTCAGGATAAGGGGGAATGAAGGAGGTTGTTTGATTTAGTGAGGTCTAAGTCCTGCAACCTCAGCTCAGGCCCTTCCAGCCTGTCAGCTCTCCTCACTTATTAGACCCGGAGGAGCACTTTACGATGTCAAGCAGGTCATTACTTATGACAGCATTTAGTCAGGCCTCCTTTGCGGGCGTATAAATGCTCCTTGGTTAAATTGTCAGACAAGGCTTCCCGTCCAGAAGACCCCTGCACCGCCTCTCCTTCCTCAACCCATTTGCATCTGTTCCAGGAATCCCATTTAATCAGCTGAGCACGCCCAGTAACCTTGATGAAATGGGCCCATGACTGAGCACGCTGCCAATTGCAGCCAATACATTTATAAATAAGTGTGTTGTAAATCTGTGTGATGATAAAACAGTAGCGTATTTATTTTGCTGAAATCATACAAGGTTGCTGAGCTAGCGCACGCTGTTTTGACAGCCTCAGCTTTAGATTTTATATCACAAAGCGGTGTTGTTTGCCGGATCAGAGATCTATGGTGGCGTTGGTTAGCCGTATTTTAACCAAGATGAAAAGTGCAGCGGGGGCTTTGTCTTTATTTCCCCCTCAGTGATGTCATTCACCAGTGGGAGCTCTGCAAAATTACGTTTTTGTAACCTCTGTGCAATAGATCAAGCGTTGTTGCTACCTCTTCGGATATGAGCAAGATTTTTTTCTTTTCTTGCACTGACTACACTGACAAACCAAGGGATTTTATTTATTAAACTCCCTGAATTCAGCTTTTTGGATGCTCCAGGCAATATAGAGATAAAATGATTGCTCCGATTGCCCATAGGAACAACACTAATAATGTTAATATTGCGTTTATTGTGTTTATTTAGTGCACTCTCAGGTTCTATGCGTTTTATTCACAAAAATTGAAAGCAAGTTAGGTTTTTATTGGTATGTTTTTTTTTTTTTTTTTTTGTTTTTTTTTGCTGAAAGCCAGCAGCCCAGGATGCAAATAATTTTTGTTCACCTATTGATGTCATTCTGACACCAAGGCGTCCTATCTTTTTTTTTGACACTTGAATAATACTGTCTATGACAAGTCGACAGCTGGGTTCAAGTGTCTTATTCAACAATATGGCTCTTTTTTTTCTGACAGTTGTTTTCCATTAAGTGGTGTTTTAGGAAAAAGGCCTCAGGAGCAGAGAAACCCATGCAGAAAAGGCTTCATTATTTATTCTATTTTGTTCCAGACAGTTGACATTTGAATTTTTCTTTTCTTTTTTTATTAGTTTGAGGACTTAACATGGTAATGTTGTCAATATTTAATTGGTAATAGTCAACATTATGGTTCTTTTCTAAGCAAGAGCTATCACTGCAATGAATTGTTTCATAAGATTATGTTTAGTCACATACAAATTAATAGACAAATATAGACTACCATTCAAAAGTAAAAGGAAAAAAAGAAAATATTTTTGTTCTACAATGATGTATTGAATTTATCAAAAAAGACATGACTTTTACATTGTTACAAAAGTAAAAAATATTTTCATTTTTTTCCACTTTCAACATTGATATCTAATAAAAAAATTATTCTTGAACACCTAATCAGCATATTACAATGATTTCTGAAGGATCATGTGACTGGAGTAAAGATTGCTGAAAATTCAGCTTTACCATCACAGGAATAAATTACAGAAATAATATATTATTATTATTTATTATTAAAATCTATTAAAATAAAAAGTTATTTTAAATTATAATAATATTTCACATTATTATTATTTTTTATTGGTGATAGAATAAATGCAGCCTTGGTGAGTAAACAAGTCTTATTTTAAAACTTAAACTTTTGAATGGTAGTTTTCAGTTAAATTATGAACATACCTGTTTCTTAATTTTTTTTATTTTTAATTTTTTTTATCCAACTAAGTGAATGACCTCTATCAGTTGTAGCTATGATACGCATTTAATCTCTCTCTCTCTCGCAGGGTATGGAACGTAATGAAGTAGAGCATCTCTTTAACGTCACATTGCCAAAGATGGTGAAACTGGTTTTGGATACACCCAAGATTTGTACCCAGGTAAGGCTACACAAAGTCATATCCTGTTCTCCACATCAGCTGTGACAGACACTCAAGGTGTGGGCAGAAATAGATCAGTAGTGATAATCATGTCTGGCTGGTAAAGATCAATGGGCCCAGTGTGCTGCGGTGTAAAACCAGTGGCTAGTGAAGGACACTTCCACATGAGCACAACGACCTCATTAGGAGCTGCATGAATAGAAGCCAATATTAGACATCCATCAGCCTAATTTCTGACATCAGATCAACACTGTCGGTGGAAAATTTCTGAAATGCAATCTAAATGATTTATTATTTATTTGTAAGATTCCAAAGCACAATTTAGAAATACTGACTAATAATTTTAGGCAAGTCAAGTCTGTTTCCCCTTCAGCAAGCTTGTTCTTACTTAGCCAATGAATAGTGCTTATGTAAGATCCTGCACAGGCATTTGCCTTTAAGAACTTTTGCCCTTAAAAAGGAACACATCTCCTTGCTCAGCTGCACTTTTATTTATGTACATTTTATTAATGTTTGCATTGATTGGTCATCTATACTGCCCTTAAAGAGTCTTTAGGTCCAATCAGTAGAGATGGATGACACGCTGTGTAAATGCTGCTGGCTGATGGTGGGATACAGCAGGGCACCTTAATTACTCCTGGCCATTTGCTTAATGTAATTCTGTCTCCCTGTTTGGTCAGTTGCTAAACGAATTATCTTTGCCTCTCTCTCCTCTTCCACAGCCAATCCCGCTGCTCAAGACGAGGATGAATCAGTCCTTGACCATGTCACAGCAACAAATTGCCTGCCTTCTTGCCAATGCCTTCTTCTGTACATTTCCCAGACGCAACTCACGCAAGTCCGAGTATGGCAACTACCCCGAGATCAATTTTTACAGGTACTGCCTCCACTTCAGTGGCGTCGCTCTTGAGACCTGTTACATATTTCGCAGGTCTAGTTATTGATTGTCTGAGGTTTTAGATTTCCATCCAAATTAGGGTTTATGTGTAGGCTGTGAGGTAAATCACGACATGATTTAATTTAGCTTCCCATTATCTAGTAGTCTGTTTCTATTACATTTACAATAGATTTTTTTTGGCCTGTTAATGTGGCATGTATAGGCCTCAAGTTTAGTTTAGTGAAATTTAGTGAAAGTTCCGCTCTATCAAAATTACACTCCTTCACATTCTCAAATCCACACTGGGTGTTTCATTTACAAATTAACGTTTGCACTGTTTTTGCACTGACTTTTCCATCATTAAAGTAGTTGTTAACTTCAGAATTAAAATTTCCTGATAATTTACTCCACCTCCCATCATCCAAAATGTTCATGTCTGTCTTTCTTCAGTCGAAAATAAAGGTTTTTGAGGAAAATATTCCAGGATTTTTCTCCATATAGTGGACTTCAATAGGTTGAAGGTCCAAATTCCAGTTTCAATGCAGCTTCAAAGGACTCAGAGCTGTGGAATAAGGGTCTTATCTAGTGAAACGATCTGTCGTTTTCTAAAAAATTAAATAAATAAAAAAATATACTTTTTAACCACAAATGTTTGTCTTGCTCTGATCTGCGATGCACCACAAATTACGTCATCACGTTGGAAAGGTCGCGCATGACATAGGCGAAAGTACCGATCAAGCGAAGTCAATCACCCTTCACAAAAAAAGTAAAACAACAATTGGTCGATTTTGAAGTTGGAGGAGAAAATTAGAGGATTTATTCGCCCTACCACGGTACTTCTGCCTATGTCATGAGTATATATACACTCACCTAAAGAATTATTAGGAACACTATACTAATACTGTGTTTGACCATCTTTCGCCTTCAGAACTGCCTTAATTCTACGTGCCATTGATTCAACAAGGCGCTGAAAGCATTCTTAAGAAATTTTGGCCCATATTGATAGGATAGCATCTTGCAGTTGATGGAGATTTGTGGGATGCACATCCAGGGCATGAAACTCTTGTTCCACCACATCTCAAAGATGCTCTATTGGGTTGAAATCTGGTGACTGTAGGGTACATTTTAGTATAGTGAACTCATTGTCATGTTCAAGAAACCAATTTGAAATGATTGGAGCTTTGTGACATGGTGCATTATACTGCTGGAAGTAGCCATCAGAGGATGGGTACATGGTTGTCATAAAAGGGATGGACATGGTCAGAAACAATGTTCAGGTAGGCCGTGGCATTTAAACAATGCCCAATTGGCACTAAGGGGCCTAAGGTGTGCCAACAAAACATCCCCCACACCATTTGGTTTCATAATAGATTATATTTATAATGCAATGCTATTCCACATAGCTTTTAGCATTGTGTATTGTCAGATTTTTTGACCCGAAGCTACATGAGATCACAGATTTTTATATAAAACACTCGACTTATAAAGTATAAAGTGATATGAAGTAAGTTTAGAATAAAATGTGATTTTAATTTTATAAATTGTTGTTTTGCTGGTGTGCTAAGCTAACATGCTAGCTTGCCCTAGATGCACCTGCCACTGAGCAAATACTTAATTTTTATGAATATTTTCTAAATGTAAAACTACTGAAATGCTTATTTGGACGAAATGCATTTGATAGTCTCAGAGAGGGTAAAGTGAGAGTTTTGATTTAGAAATGAGGTTTGAATAGAGAGTTGTTAGTATTTATAATGCAGCTCAGAAAAAAGCTCAGAAGACATGGCAATAAACATCAGTTGATATTTTAGAGATCTCAAAATAAAATCACATGAAACGATCTTGTAAAACATTTAATAAAATTCAGAGTTTTAGACTTATCATCTTCAGATCTGAAATATAACATGGTCAGACTTGTGGCTTTAGCTGTAGTGCATTTCTAGATTCCTCCAAGGTCAACTTCAATTTTATTTTCATAAAGATATTTCATACAAATAAATTTCTAATAACTTTACAAAACTTTGAAGCTTATTATAGCTATTTTTGATTATAAAAAATATTATCATTTTGACTTTACAGTAAACTGCCAAGTGTCTGCTTTCAAATGAGACCATAATTATGCTTTTAGTGCAGAGGATTCACAAACTGTATTTGTTTTAGTCTGAGTATGCGTTTCTTATTATTTTTTCAAAAGTTGTGATTCAGCTTAACAGGTTAAATGTTTTATTTCTTCAGACTCCACGGTTCTAGATGTAAACACATCCTTTGCCATATGAACTAGTTTAGAGTTTCAATACTCCCGTAATGTGGCTGTTGTTAAATAAATGACACTTTTATAGTCTTGGTCGCAACTTCTCATTCACTGTTGTTTGGTTTGATGGATTTCAACTTGGTGTTTTACACCATATAGAGGAGACGACGTGTAGGAGTTTCCCTCCCCTCTTAAATTGCAGCTCTACAACAAAGCCACTCATGTGGTACAGTACTTAAATCAAGCCTTTACAGGCTGATTAAAACAAATGAATGAGATGCTAGAAAGACTGATGTGAAATGCGTTACCATCCATCTCTCGTCTGTCATCATGCCTACTCCGATGTCTTCCTCTGATGAGCAGGATCCCCCTGCAGCCAGTGTTCATCTCACTGCATGGAGATGAGCACTATAATAAAGTGTACGTATTGGTGAATGGGGTAAGATGTATCTTAAACAAGGTAGCTGTCCTGTCAAATGGCCAGTCCTATAACACTTTTTTTGTCATGTGGCCAGATATTTTAATGGGATCATCATATACAGCTCCCTGTCTCAGAGATGCAAATCATAAAGGCTATATTGATTTATGCTGTAGTAGGTAAAATAAGTTTAGTTAAATATCTACAGGTTTATACTGGATAAAATAGTAGTATTTTTGTTGTGTGTGTGTTATATATATATATATATATATATATATATATATATATATATATATATATATATATATATATATATATATATATATATATATATATATATATATATATATATATATATATGGCCCCACTTTATATTAGGTGGCCTTAAGTACTATGTACTTGCATTAAAAAAAGTACTAAAAAAGTACATACTTACTCTGTTCAAATTGTATTACAAAGCACTTTTGCTGATATTGAGTTGGGATACGGGTAGAGTTAGGGACAGGTGTAGTGATATGGGTCAGTTTAAGGGTAGGGTTAGGGGTAAGGGAAGTGCCAACTGTGTAATTACAATGTAACTACAAAAAAATGTATTACAGACGTAATTACATGGTTATTTTTAAAATGTAAGTACAATGTAAAAACGTATGTACAAAATAAGTGCATTGTATCAAATGATTAATGAAAAATGACAATTATAATAAGTAAACTAATTGTAGAAAGTGTTACTACTATGGTGCTGTTTCAGATAATGACATCAGTTTTGTACTATCTGTTTGTTCTACCAATGGAAAATGGCAAACATTTTTTAGGAAACCTGTTTGAAAATGGTAATTTTTTTAAATCGATGGTGGTGCAGAAATTAGACACTTTCTCTTCACTAGGGCTAAAATGGCTCCTTGTAAAAAAATGGTGTAATGAAGTTGTTTTCATGCAAGTCAGAATAACAAAACCATCCTTTAAAAGCTTGCTGAGAAAACCTTCGGTGCACACTTACAGAAGAACGCAGCCCTCAGTTTTACTCTGTCATGCTGAGATGGCTATTGATTCCCCAGGCACTTCAAGTACTTATACAACCTCCTAGACATACAGAGGATCTAAATATAATACATTCAGCTTACATTTTCAGCCATTGCCTTGTTTATGCCTTTATTTTCCCTGCTGGACATACGTAAAGTGCTCTAGATAATGAAGGTCTGAGCAATATCAGCATTAAACTGAATTGGTCATTCGGATGAACAGTGATACAGACTGTTCTTTCATTCTACACTACAAACAAGTTTAGTGAATGTAGCCATGTTTGTTTTTTTATTTTTATATTCTATTATTTAGGACAATGTGGGCCGTGCCTATAGCCATGCCGCAGAAAACAAGTTTCAGCAAGACCGCAATGTATCCAGACGTGCGGATCGTTACGGTGCGGCCCACTTTAATTGAGTGACTGTCCATCAGTTTACTCATTGGCTTGAGCACTGCCGCTATCAAGAACCAGGCAATTTAGAGATTGCTTGTTTGGCAGAGCTGTCAAAGTCTGCCCTCTGGGAAATGACATATAGGCTGGCTGTAGATATATTTTCTTTAGTTTCAAAATGTGCACATCAAAGCAAGCTTTCCTGCGCTGCAGTACACCTACAAAACTATGAATACAGATCCACCATTGAGGTCACTCTGAACAACTGACATAGTTTCTTGAAAGATTTCACTTCTACTGCAGTTTGTCATCTTCAGTTATATCAGACTTGCATTGTACCTCTACTGCATTGATTTAATTGTATTTAGGGGTGGATAGGATAAGCTGTGCTTCAACATTTCTAGCTTACTTTAATTTGTGGGAGTAAATCCTTGATCATAAGTTTGAGGTCAGTAAGATATTATTTTATGGCACTTTTCCACTGCATGGTTCGGTATGGTTTGGTACGCGGTGCTTTTCCACTGCATGGTACGGCTCGCTTAAACAGTACCACCTCAGTTGGGGTTCCAAGCGTGCCGTAGCGACACTAAAATACTAAACACTACAGATCACTGATTGAGAGAATCATCACTACTGTCGTCATTGGATTTGAAACACCAAACCTGCAAGGTTGTTGTTTGTGCTTTGTTGTAGGAGTTCCCATACTCTCTTGGATTTTGTTTTACTGCCATCAGCTTCCTTTTGAAACAAACCTTTTTGTTGTGCGGTAAAAAGCATCCACATGGCAAGAATCAAGAACACCATTCCTTTCGATAGTAGGGTGATTTATATTTTGATTACCGAAAACCAGGACACTCGGCCCGACACTGAGATACTCAAATGATACTCAAAGTTTACTCAAAGATTCCTTATTAATTTTTAATATATTTAAAGTATGCCCCCTCTGTATGGATAGAAAATTGGGCCAGGACAGGACTTGAAGTTTGGTAACCCTATTCGATAGGCATTGCTCCTGTTTCATGCATTTGTTTGTGTGTCGTGTTAACAATCTCGCGGCAGTTGAGGCGGCATAACTACAACATAATCCCATCCACTTGAAGTGGTACTACTGCAGTAGAAAATCAACCAAGCCGAGTCGTACCAAGGATGCATTAAATTCATTAAAGGTGACATTAAGTACTGTTATGTGACAACTTTTTTTAAAAAAAATTTATATCTACTCATCATTAAAAAATAGGCAGCTGTTTTCAACATTCATCATAATAATAAGAAAAGCATATTACAATGATTCATTTTTTAAAAAGGTTACTCTTTAGCCAAATAATTATGGCTTTTCTACATGGGCAATTCATCAACATGTTTGTAAATTTTATAGACATGGACATAAAACTAATTTTAACTGCCATGTACTTTTATTCGCAGGAATCAACCCTGTGTACTACATCTTACCCCACTCTCCCCTCTTACCCACTCTCCACTCCCCCTCTTTCCGTTTTTTGACCGTTTTGGCCCCGGAAATTCCCAGCTTGTCATGTTATTGAAATCAAATGTATAAAATCATTTAATAGGTGCTTGTCCTGTTGAATCAAATCATATTTTCTTATATATTTCTCATATTAAAGGTCATCAATCAGTTAAACTAAAAAGCAGCTATTTCAGTCAACAACAGGTTGCCTTCTAGGCTACACTACATAAAATCAGCTCCACCATCAAGAAGACTATATATAAGAAGCTTCCTGCCCGAAGGGCTTTTAGTGCATCAGCTTTTCCTCTGTCATTTCGTTTGTTCCACCCTTTTTTCCTGCTTATTCCATTGACATCAAGTGAGAGGAAGGATGAATGGAAGTGGTAGATGGTTAGCTTGAAGACTGCAGTATTCTAAATGGAGAAAGCCATTTGCTGGTGTAGGGGAGGCATCACGGCGGATCACTGTAAGGCTTTTGCTATTTGGGACTTTTAAAAGCAAGCCTGCAGTTCCTTAATGTCTTTAAAAGAATGAAGGAGTGTTCCTCTCTCCGTCCTTTGTGAAATGGGACACGAGCGCAGCAGTGAGCCCGCAGGCGCGGGTCCGTATCATTGTTGTCCTGACAGAGAGCCCATCACAGGCAGGCTTGCTGAGCAAACAGGACTTGTGAGATGAAGCGGCAAAGTCCGATCACACGGAAGGCCTACTTCTACTCACGTGTTCCCAACAATGACGCACTAACCTGAAGAAGTTAGCGCTGAAGCTCTTATATATACGTCACACTGACTTAGAGAACTTAATGTCTCCCTCTAATGGTCGTATGCGACTGATAAATGCCCTCTGTAAGTACAGGTGCTGGTCATATAATTAGAATATCATCAAAGAGTAATTCCGTTCAAAAAGTTGTATATTATGTTCATTCATTACACACAGACGCATATATTTCAAATGTTTATTTCTTTTAATTTTGATGATTATAACTGACAACTAAGGAAAATCTCAAATTCAGTATCTCTGAAAATTAGAATATTACTAAGACCAACACAAAGAAAGAATTTTTAGAAATATTGGCCAACTGAAAAATATGAACATAAAAAATATGAGTATGTACAGCACTCAATACTTAGTTGGGGCCCCTTTTGCCTGAATTACTGCAGCAATGCCGCGTGGCATGGAGTCGATAATTCTATGGCACTGCTCGGGTGTTATGAGAGCCCAGGTTGCTCTGATAGTGGCCTTCAGTTCTTCTGCATTTTTGGTTCTGGCATATCACATCTTCCTCTTCACAATACCCCATAGATTTTCTATGGGGTTAAGGTCAGGTGAGTTTGCTGACCAATTAAGAACAGGTATACTTAAACCAGGTACTGGTTGCTTTGGCACTGTACGCAGGTGCTAAGTCCTGTTGGAAAATGAAATCTGCATCTCCATAAAGTTGGTCAGCAGCAGGAAGCATGAAGTGCTGTAAAACTTCCTGGTATATGGCTGCATTGACCTTGGACCTCAGAAAACATAGTGGACCAACAGATGACATGGAACCCTTAGCCATCGGTGACTGTGGAAACTTTACACTGGACCTCAAGCAACGTAGATTGTGCCTCTCTCCTCTCTTCCTCCAGACTCAGGGACCCTCAGAGAACATATCTTTGGACCACTCCACAACAGTCCAGTCCTTTTTGTCTTTAGCCCAGGCGAGACGCTTTTGACGATGTCTGCTGTTAAAGGAATGTGACCGCTGAAACCCATGTCTTGCATATGTCTGTGTGAAGTGGTTCTTGAAGCACTGACTCCAGCTGCAGTCCACTCTTTGTGAATTTCCCCTACATTTTTTAATGGGTTTTGTTTCACAATCCTAGCCAGGGTGCGGTTATCCCTATTGCTTGTATACTTTTTTTCTACCACATCTTTTCATTCCCTTTGCCTTTCTATTAATGTTCTCAAACACAGAACTCTGTGAACAGCCAGCCTCTTTTGCAATGACCTTTTGTGTCTTGCCCTCCTTTTGGAAGGTATCAATGATCGTCTTTTGGAAAACTGTCAAGTCAGCAGTCTTCCCCATGATTGTGTAGCCTAGATAAGTAGACTGAGAGAACATTTAAAGGCCTTTGCAGGTGTTTTGAAAATTAGCTGACGGGTTTCCAGACTGAGTTGCAGGGCGAAATCAAATCGCCGGCAGATCAGGCTGAGTTTGCCCATTCTAGCACCAGAAGTCTTCAGTATTGAACCGTTTAACAGTATTCTAATTTGGGATTTTCCTTAGTTGTCAGTTTTAATCATCAAAATTAAAAGAAATAAACATTTGAAATGTATCAGTATGTGTGTAATGAATGAATATAATATACAAGTTTCACTTTTTGAATGGAATTAGTTAAATAAATAAGCTTATTGTTGATATTCAAATTATATGACCAGCACCTGTAAATGTGCAAATTTGATGGATTGATTTTGATAATGTATGTACCTAATCAACACTCTTTGTCTTTCTGTAGGCTGTTTGAAGGTTCCTCCTTGCGCAAGGTTGAGAAACTTAAAACTCTGCTGTGCTATTTCAGAAGAGTCACTGAATCAAGTAAGCCTGCATCTGCCAAACTCTACAAATATCCACTTAATGCTCTTGACTTGTTTAATGAGGTATGATTGATGTTTTTTATATTCCTGTTTTTTACTTTACATTTTCAGTGCCCACTGGCCTTGTCACATTCACAAGACAGTGCTTGAACTTTCCAAACATTCCAAAATGGGAAAGGTACAAGTTTAAATGCATGTTTTTTGTGCTTGTTGTACAGTGTTGTTATTGGGTTTATTCATTCTTCTTATGCTAATATATATATATATATATATATATATATATATATATATATATATATATATATATATATATATATATATATATATATATATATATGTATATGTGTGTGTGTGTGTGTGTGTTTATATAAATGTTTATATAAACATGAATTTTCATGTTTGTATAAACATGAAAACATTCATGTTTTCATGTTTATATCATGTTTTCATGTTTATAGTAACATGAATTTTCTTTGAGGGACGAGTAAAGCTTATGTTGTTTATTTTTATAGTTCACAAGAAAAAAAGTTGAAAAATAGCATATTAGTATTATGGTAGTCTCATTTATTTTTAAATGTGCTACAGCTAGAGGGCTCTCTGACATTTAAAGTAGCTCACCGAGATCACTCCAAGTGTTTGATAAATGAACTTTGGCACCATGTAGTCACTTTGGCCAATTTCTTCCTCTGGCAGTTCAAAACTACCTCTCTGTTTTGCTTATTGGTTGTATTGCTTAAGTCAAGATTGTAACCTTCCACTCCTAGTTCACTACAGCATTTCTAGCCTGCCTCTAATAATGACTTCCTGTATTGTTTTGATGGAATTTTATTTTTGATCTTTAGCTCAAAGACACAGCTCACCCGTCTTCATATCACCTGCAAGGGCACCATAGAGAATGAGGGCTATGGAATGCTTCAGGTGAGAATGTCATGCATGGGTAGTTTAATTTTCACTGTGACATCTGTCAAATACAAGATTACTTTGATTGACACAGAAGACCCTTTCTGTCATCCTTCATCTCTCCCCAAGAAGACATGTCTGCGTAATTAAGTATACTTTTTTAATGTGAAATTTGCTCATTCTGTTGCAGCTGTAATTGATTGAGGCAGTTTATCTTATCTCTCTCTCTCACACACACACACACACACACACACACACACACACACACACACACACACACACACACACACACACACACACACACAAACTGTACATTATATCCCCCTACACTGCCCCTGCCCCTAAACCAACCCATCACAGGAAACATTCTGCATTTTTACTTTCTCAAAAAAAAAAAACTCATCCTGTATGATTTATAAGCCTTTTGAAAATTGGGGATTGCTGGCTGGTACAATGTAGGTGATCTCAGGTATTACTATCCTTATGGGGACATTTGATCCCCACAATATAATATAAACAAGGACACACACACAAAAATAAAAACAGTTTTACAGGATAAATACAGTTCAATAGCACTTCACCTACTTATATAAAATGTTTTTTTCCATGAATATGCATATATTTTGTTTATTAGAATAAAATTACAGGATCCATACATTTATCTTTATATATTCCTTTTTTGTTGGTGGTAGTGTTTTTTTTTTTTTTTTTTTTGAGGATCTCAAATGGCACTTTCTAATTGAATATCATATGCATATTGGGCGTAACATGTCATTAAAGATTTCAGACAAGTCTGTGAGTGCCATGCAATGAAAGCAAAAAACAACTAAAACATCTCAGTTTTGACCCAGCTGACTGAGGTTCTGCAGCTCCGTTGGCCTCGATCACATCCCTCCCTGCACCTCTCCAGTTCTTTGCAGAGTCTGTCTGCCGGGGTCCTTTGCCCTGCTCTCCTTTTCCCATCTCTCCCCAGTTGGGGCAGGGCACACCCTGACAGTTGATGGGCACACATGAACAGCCCTGGGAGGTCTCAGGAGCCCGGGGTCCTGCCGGCCGGATTGACGGATGTTTCCGGAAGGGTGGGACGGTCTGACAGGTTGTCAGTAGTGCTGAGGAGAGGCGGGGCAGTCGGAGCTGGAGTTGAGTGACCTGATCAGCGAGATCATCTGGCAGCCTGCCAACCTCCCTCCCCTTTTCTCCTCCATCTCACTGAGGAGGCTGTGGCCCAGTGAGTCCAGCCTGACAGCCTGCAAAACACAGCCTCAAAGGGGTCCTACACTTCCCCTGTTTACCTTTTCAAAGCTGTCCTAGGCCAATATTAGCACTGCTGCCCACACTCCCAGTCTTTGAAAAATAAAAATGCATAACAATGGGAGAGAGCATTGAAGAAATGTCTTTCACAACAGATTTTAGCAATGCCACAAAAACAAGCACTCGTGCAGTATTACTGTCTTTCTGTCTGCCTTACTTCTCCTGCTCTTAATGTTTAGGGCAATTTTATTTATTTATTTAATTTTTATTTAAAAAAAATAATTCATGCATTATGATGTGCATTAGTACAACATAATTTCATAATTAAAAATACAATGTTATTACCCATGACAAAAGCTTAAACAGTCTGATTGGAAGCTGTGAACATTAGGGCTGTAACGATACACCAAACCCACGATTCGGTTCGTATCACGATTTTTGACCCACGGTACGATACAAACCTCGATATGGGGGGGACAAAACAGTTTTATTCTGTACAGTATTCTGTAGCCTATTTTGCCGTCAATACCATATATCTGTATGGTCAATAGGCTACTGCCGACATTTTCTTTGCGGTACCAATAGGCAATATATATTTAACATGAAGTATAGGGCCTCCTGTACATCAATACCAGCAGAAGCGCCGCGTCAGACACGCTTCTGGTGTGCAAAGAAAGAGAAAACGCCACGCAGCCGCCCCGCGGATGACACGCAACAGAAACGCCACGCTCACACCACGTTGCCAGCCGGTTGGGGAAGCTTCTTGAAACACTTACGGCAAATTGTGTGGGTCTTGTCAACGACACGATTGCCATCCTTGTTCTCCACCGGGTAGCTGAAATGTTGCCATACTGCTGACTTAAAAGTTGGACCTGGACAGGAAGGATAATTCTGGAAGTTGGAAGGGGTGTGTCGCGATTCTGCCTTCTCACATCGCGATACAGGTTCGTGGACCTGCGTATTGCGATTTCGATTTCATATCGCATATCGTTACAGCCCTAGTGAACATATTTGTTTGAGGTATCTGACCTCGATGGCTAATGGCCAATTATTAATAGATCCATTATTCAGAATAAAGAGAGTGGTGTTTGACCTTGGCAACAACCTGCAGGGTCACAATGGACAGACACCATGACAGTCCTGCATATGTTTAACCTCATTGGGTTTTGGGGTATTTTTTTTCTTCATTATTTAATTATTTATTAATATATATTTTTTAAAGGGATAGTTCACTTTGAAATTAAATTTTGATATGTTTTAGCTTACCTCATGGGCATCTGAGATGAAGGAGTATTTGTTTCCCCAGTAGTTTCAATTTTGATCATTTTAGGTCCAACCGTTCTTGTCTGTGCCTCACATAATGCAGGTCTATGGTCACCACCTCAAAGAGCATACACGAAAACGAGCGGTTTGTGTGAGAAAACGAACAGTATTTATATAGTTTTTTTACCTCTTGTAAACCACTACGATCCGAGGGCGCGCGTGCGTGTTTCTTGTGGTGTACAAGAGGTAAACACGATATAAATACTGTTGGTTTTCTCACACAAACCGCTCGTTTCGTGTCTTAGGCCATGAGTACTTACGATGGGGGATTGTTTCATTTGGACTTCTCTGTGTATGCTCTTTGAGGTCTATGATGACCATAGACCTGCATTATGTGAGGCACAGACAAGAACGGTTTGACCTAAAATGATCAAAATTGAAACTACTGGGGAAACAAATACTCCTACATCTCAGATGCCCATGAGGTAAGCTAAAACATATCAAAATTTAATTTCAAAGTGAACTATCCCTTTAAATTAATTTCTGTTATACATCAGCAATTTTTTTTATCAGACATTTTAATCATGTTTAATTATTATTATTTCACTTTTGTTTTATTTCAGTGGAAAAAAAATCATCACACATTTTATAATAATAGTGTGTATTTTTATTTAATTAATTAATAAATAAATAAATGTTTATTAAATAAAATATAAATGTATATATTATTTTCTTATTTGTTTTATTTGTGTCTTCTGCTTTGGCGAAAAATGTCTTAATCAGACATTTATAATAATATTTGCATTGATTTTTACTATATTTATGTTTGTGCTTTTACCTCTTAAATTTTTTGAAACTTTTTTTTGTCAAGATTTTTGATTTTGTAGGGCTTCTTCGTTTTTCCCAAATTATAATTAAAATGTCATGGCTCATAAGAAATATTTATGCCAGTTCATTCTCAATTCATCCGTCATCAGCAGGTATAGCAACATTTTTGAATTTGTACATGCACCAAAAATCTCCTGATCTGTGCAGAAAATTCTCTCTTTCTCTCTTTACTCATGTTTTGTAGTTTTACGCGCAGCTGGGTACAGCACTCTATTTTCCACCCCTGTGCATTTTATCACCCTGTCCCTCTGTCCATTACCAAAACTTATAATCTCTGGTCACATCCTGGACAAACAGCCAGCCTTGCAGTCTCACAATTTAAATGTTCAGACAAATATCTTAGATCTTTGTACCATAACACAATTTCACACCATGTTCAAGGATGAAATAGTTTTTTTTATTCTTTAGGCCTGCTGAATTTTGCAGCCGATTAATGTGTTTTTTTTTAAATTTGTGCTGCAGGTGGACTTTGCAAACAGGATGGTGGGTGGAGGGGTGACAGGTATGGGCTTGGTCCAGGAGGAGATACGCTTCCTCATCAACCCTGAGCTCATCGTATCGCGTCTCTTCACGGAAGCCCTGGACCACGACGAGTGCCTCATCATCACAGGTCAGCACACACACATGCACAGGAGTGGAAACAGTCCACTCCTCCCTCCCGTCTGTCCTGCACACCCTCACACATCCCTGTCTGATTGATGTCAGCCATCATTGAAGTGTCTTGTTCCTCCCTTCTGGCTGTTCAAACACCTGTTTACTAGTGTAAAAATATTTTTGTACTTGGATGAACTTATGGCTCATTATGTAATACATTGGCATGGGAATCGTAAGGAATTTACAGATTCTGCTTCATTAACACGGGGTTATCAGTAGCTGCGTTTGCACTTTGTGAGAGAAATAAGATGGCATGTTGTTTCCTAAAATAAATAGTCTTTTGTCATTGTTCTAAAGCAAAGTACTAAAATATTACCTTTTGTATTAAATAATAAAACTATTATATATATTTAAGGTTGCAGTGTATCTTGTATAAACATGAAAATAAGTTTTTAATTATAATCACATTTTATAGTACTTTTTAAATAAACTAATTTTGTTTGTCTTTAGAAAGCATAATGAAACAGTACAATTTTAGAATTTGGTAAATGTATTTAAAATGATTGCAAACATTTTTGAATAAAATATTTCAAGCTAACTTTGACTTGCTTAAACAACAAAACACACTGTGTGTATATATATATTATATATATATATATATATATATATATATATATATATATATATATATATATACTAGAGTAATAATAATGAAATAATGTTTTCACAACTAAATGAATAGAAAGAACAGCATTTATCTGAGATATAACGCTTTTGCAACATTATAAATGTCTTTACTGTCGCTTGATCAATTTAATGCATCATTGCTGAATAAATGTATTAATAAATGTATTAAGTCCCCCCGCCCCATAAAAAAAGTCTTACCGACCCAAAACTTTTGAATGGTGGTACAATGTTACAAAAGCTTTCTATATCAGATAAATACTGTTTTTGAGCTTTTTATTTATCAAAGAATCCTACTAAAAGTTAAAACGGTTTCTAAAAAGTTTTACACAACTATTTTCAATATTGATAATAATCATAAATATTTCTTAAGCAGGAAATCATCATATTAGAATGATTTCTGACACTGAAGTAGTGATGCTCAAAATTCACAGGAATAAATTACTTTTTTTTTTTTCAACATAAAAATAGAAGAGACTTCTTTAAAAAACATACAAAAACTTACTGTTCTCCAACTTTTGATTGGTAGTAGTGTGCATACATGCATAGATAGAAATGTTCATCCTTGCAGACCTTAAAAAAACACTACCTTAACCAGCCAGTTACAATATTTACTAAAGCCATAAAAAAAACATCTGAAATAAAATATTGAAAACTTCAGTTAGTTACCAAGGCAATATATCTCATTTCACTAAATTAACTAAAAAGTAAGTAAAAATTTAAATAAAAATTAACAACAAATAAAATTAATTTAAAAACTTGAATTTAAAACTTTAAAATAAAAGTGAAAAAATCAAATATAAAATAAAAATAATAATATCTTTATGCTACTAAAATGTTACTGACTGTTTTTTTTTGTTTTTGTTTTACTTTTTATTTCTTATTATTTTTTTGATTGTCACAGCAACAAAATTTTAGCTGTCAATACCAATACAAAAAATAATCAATTTAAAATTTCTCATTCATAATGATGGCACCACTCTCACAGTATTTTAATATGTTGTTTAAAGGAACATTGTAGACATTCAGAAACCATTAATAGAAAAAACATCATGAAAATCATTTGGCTTGTTTTGTAGGATTGGACCAGCCATTAGGATAGGGTAATCATGGACGTTATTAGGTATTTATGTTTGATACAGGCTGACGAGATCAGGTTTGTTTCCATCCACTAATGCAGTCAGTCGCTGTAATCACAGTTCTCTAACATCGCATATAGTGAGCTGAGTAGCACATTGCGTGTTTTTGCTGCAAGTAATTTGCCATTGCTCACAGAAGCTTGTGTGTATACATTCAGCTCCATTCTTCCCTCCCCCGTCTTCCCTCCTCATCCAATTTGAACGTAAATCCATTACATTGATTCACGCTGGACTCAGGGCAGCCCTGTTATTCCTCATTTCTCTCTAGCTGAATTGCCCTATTCTTCACCCTCCAACTCACTGTGCTTGAGTCAACACGTTAAGTGACAACCCCCCCTTTTCCTCTCACTTCATATCTCTCCGTCTTCCTCTGTGTCTCTCTCTGTCCCCACACTATTCTTCCATCACTCTGTTTCTCCTTTATGAACTGTGCTTTTTGACTGAGTGGCAGCATTGGAGAGGAGCCCATGTCATGAGTAAGTGTCCTGCATCCGATACATTACAAACAGTTTGTCTCTTCACTTCCTCTCTGGTTGTTTGAAACATCTGAACCCTGCTTTTCCCTTCCCACCTCTGTTGCTGCAGAACCATACACACACCTACGGGAAGTCAAAAGTATCTGCTTTCCTGCCTGTTGATAGGAAAATTGATATTAGTAGTGCTGACTCAGTTTGGTTACCTCATGGTTGTGATACTAGATATGGATTCTTAAAGACTCTTTGAGTATAAGTTTGGTAATTATTAATCAGTTTGTGATTGTTTAAATGTTTTAAAAAGCAGTTTAAATGTTTGAACAGGCTCAAAAGAACAACTTACAAAGCAAACGTACAATATCTTGACTCAATCAAAATTGTTTTTAAAGTCCCAGTGAACCAGAAGTAGCAAGTGAGTTTTTTTCAGTGCTGTAACGTATTTCCAAGTGAAACGGAATATTGAACAGAGGGCAGAGTTTTACCTCAGCGCTCCTCCTCTCCATCTCTTGCTCATAGCAGACTAACGGCTGAGGGGAGTAGTTACGCATTTTAAACGCAAGCCGTCAAACTGACGTGAACTGAGAAAGAAAGCTGTTTCCAGATTGGAAGTAACTTTTCAGATTTTGATTAAAGATTACCACGGCAAACTATTTTTTTCTGTGTATTAACTTGCATGGATTAATTGTTCACCATAAGACCTGTAATATGTGATGACAAAGTAAATAAGATCGATTTTGATTTCATTAGGACTTTGAAGATCCTTATATCGTAATCACAAATGAGTGGAAATGTCACGGAAAATTAATTTGTCGGAAAAAAGGGCTATGTAAATACTGCCTAAAAGAACTGCCACTCTGCGTTGTGTTTATCAAACAGCAATATTGATAAGAATATAAAAAAGAAAACTGTCATCAATTACTACTCATTATGTAGTTCCAAACCTTTATGACTTGCTATCTTCTGTGGAACATAAAATATGATGTTTTGAAGATTATTGGTAACCAAACTGTTTTGGTGACCATTTACTTCCATTGTATAGACGAAAACACTGAGGGGCTTTCATCAAGATATATTCTTTTATTTTCATTCTATTTGAATTTTCATTAATAGTTGAACTATCAATTTAAATCATTCTTAAAAAAAATAATTACTGAAAAACGTCTTGCCAGTGTTTTAAATGTATTGTTTATTAGATTGGTATGGATGATTGAATTGTTTTTTTTTTTTTTTGTGACAATCCAATAATCACAGTGTTATTTAAGTAGTGTTGTGGTACTATTATAGTTTTGATTTTTAATATTTAGATTTTTAGGTTTAAGGTTTTCCATTTTCACTTAAAAAAAAACTATAAAACATAAAAAAATACTAAAACTTTAAGTTATTTTAATTGTTTTAGTCAACTATAACCTTAATGTGTCATACATGTTGCTCTAAATTGTCTCTCAAGGGAAATTTGAGCCTGAATAACTGATAGCATGGAGAATTTGATAAATTTGATAAATTAATTTGAAAATATAGTTGAGCACACTCATCGTTTTGCTTTTTGAGGTCCGGGAGCAGTCACAGTCGTGTAGAAATGTGCTGTGATTGGCTGTTGCCCACTCTCACACCTGCTATCATGCTCATTTCTCATCCACCCATGCCTTCTGACGTTTTCCAAACAAAGCGTAGGACACAAACCATTGCGCAGATGCACAAACCATTAATCAATCAAAATCTTGTGCCTTTTAAACCTATACCGGTATGTCCTTTCCTGGAACACTAGAAAATGTTTGATAGTTATGGAGCAGAAATGGCTATACGCCATTGAGAAGTCATTTTTAGAGCTGTTATAGTGATTTTAAAATTCTAGGAAATCAGCCTCAAAGTCACTGTGAACTTGGAGTTTTCCACCCCGTCACAAAATACCCTCACTTGGAATCAAGCTCAGATATTAGTCATCTCTCTCTTTCACTTGCGTCCTCTCTCTCTCACCCCTGCTGCCCTCTCTTTCCACTTAACTGTATTACCTCTGGCCACAATGAATGACTGCGGGAACGGCCTTCTCTAATGGATCCAGCCATTCCATCACAGTTATTACATCAAACAAAATATTCATCGTCATCCCCGTTTCTACTGCACTGCAACTTGCCTTTGCAGCAAATCATATCCCGCCAGTAATGCATCATGACACGGGCTCTTTAATGCACACTCTCTGCTTCGGTACAGTTGGTAGAAATGCTGAAGCGTCGGGACGGGGACTGGATTTTAATCTTGTTATTGCTCTTTGTCAGAGTGCCACTGAAACCAGCCACAAATACTAAAACGCTAATTAGATCTAGGTGAGGGTGGAGGATTCTGAAGGTCTTTGTGATAGTATGCTCAGAAGATGCACAGACATATATGCAAATTAAAACAACAAAAAGGCCTTTCAGTAAATATTGCTCACACTTTTACTTCTTGTTATATTAGTTAACTGCACTTATAAAGCATTTATTTAACTTTGTTTATGTTAATTTCAACATTTACTAATACACAATTTAAATCTTGTTAACATTAGTTAATGCACTGTTAACTAACATGAACAAATTATGAACATCTGTATTTTTATTAACTAACGTTAACAACGATGAACAAATACAGTAACAAATGTACAGCTCATGGTTAGTTGATGTTAGTTAATAAATTGACTAATGTTAACTAATGAAACCTTATTGTAAAGTGTTACCCAAATCTACTACTACTACTTAGCCTGGTTAAAACCAGACCATTCTCAGTAGTTACTGAGTTATGGTCTGGCAAAGCTTCATGACAAATCATTTCCAAAGGGGTGTCACCAACGGACGATGACATTGCCTATGCAGAGTGACGGAGAAATAGCTGAGAGTTTGTGATTTCGAGGAAGATGTTACAATGGCTTCTGATGACTTTTGCCGTTGTTGTAAAAGAAATATGATAATCGCTGGTGTCCACCACCACTCCATCAACATTTTTGCAAAATTTGAAAAACTTAATAGTATCTCAGACCGACTGAAACATCTCGGATTGACGTTCAAAAAGAAAACATCTAGCTCTGATCGCATTTGCCCCGTTGTAAGGCATTGCAATTAGAATGTGATTTGCAATATTTTGAAAATAAAATAATATTGATGAGTCTTTGGAAAATTGTCTCTTAAACTTTATCTAAATTCAGTCATTTCAGATGTGTTAGAACATTTTCAGACTTAAGCATAGTTACAAAGTTATTTATTTACAACTATTTACAATTTTTACATGATTGGTGGCGTCCTGCTTCATCGTCTCTGCGCTGTCGTCATCGAGTAAAGCCTGCCCCAACGTTTCTGATTGCCGTCGTGATTTCGACGGATTAGAAATGGGCTTGAATAAGCTCTTTACCAGACTACTTACAGAGCAAATCTAAATTTGTCAGAAGTTGTCTGGCTTTTTCCAGGCTAACTACTACTAATAACAATAATGTTGTTGTAAATACCTGCAAATTTAAAAGGGCCATTATATGCTCTTGATTTTATTTTTGTGGTTTAAAACCTATAAACCATAGACTTTAAAAAAATATACGTAGTGTCTGTCGTCACCCATAGGATTCTAAAGAGCAGTTTTGAAGCATTAAGTAGAGACAAGCTGGCTGTTGCCATCTTGCCAGCGTGTCATCGCCTGGATAACAGAAAATGGGCAAAGAGGCAGGAGCTGAGGTGACGCAATGACTAACAGACAGCGGATACGTGACTATCCACCTGTCACTCAAAGTGGCCACGCCTTTAATTATGCAGATCTTTAAGGCTTTATATAATGTAAATTAATGAATTCACCCCCTCACATTGTCAGGAAGGGCAAAATTAGCCATATAGACCAAAACCACAATTTATACCAGGCTGTAAACATGTTTTTTTCTGCTGTAAAGTTGGGCATTTTAACATGGAGCTCAATGAAATTCTGCTCCCTTCTGGACTGGAGCCTGTCCCTAGTGGCCAGTCGATGAATTGCAGTTTAAGTTACTTCTGTATTGTCTTCAACAGAAATTGGGGGAGGTTGTCGCTTGCTATAAATTGCAAAGTGTATAGATTTTCATGAATGTTCAAAAAACACATTTTTTTTGTTTGTTTTTTACAAATTTTTCATTTATTGCTGCACCTCTCTTCCCACTCTATCAGTTACTCTCAGGGCTTTCCCAAAATCATTGTGATGCAATTTTGATTATGGAGACCATTGTCACGAATGTTCTCTACGATCAACTTAGCTCATGATGCTTTTCAGAAATGCAGCCTTGTTTAGTTCCTTTATCTATTCATCTCCTACCATCTGAAAAGCACAATATGCTCTGTGTTTTTCTCAGAAATGTCTCAGCACTTAACATAACCATGACTTTTAACAGACTACTAACACAGCTCATTAAGGCCTTTTTTCACTTTTTTTTTTTTTTTTTGCATATGCCTTGGGTGGAAATTATTTAAAGAAGGGATATTGAAGGGATAAGACTACAACCAAGGCGTTTCAGGGAGTTTAGAAAAACTGAAACTTACTGAAAATTGGAATGGACTTTGTGCTTTGTAACTTTCCAGACCTCTCACATGATCAAACAGCAACATTTACACATTAAAGAAAGAAAAATAAAATAAATAAAATAAATCCTCTTTAAATCATACCGATGTGCTCACTGATTAACTGAAATGATTTCTGTCTATGTTATGGTGGAGACAAGAAAATGTTATGCATACTGTTGTAGAATCGACCCACTTATGTATTCATATTTGATTTGTTCTTCCTTCAGGCACAGAGCAATTCAGTAAGTACTCTGGCTATGCGGAGAGCTTCAAATGGAAAGCCAATCATAAAGATGAGATACCAAGGTAACATTATGGTTTACTGATAATAACTTTAGGAACCTCTTAAATGGATTCCCACATGTTTTTAAATGATCTGTAAATATTTTTCAAAAATATAAAAATATTTTCCCATGCTCAGAGATGGGTGGCAGCGGAGGTGCACCGAGATTGTGGCCATGGATGCGCTAAAATACAGGAATTTCATGGAACAGTTTCATCCTGAGAAAATGACCCGGGAGCTAAACAAGGTCTGCAAAAAGGCTTCAAGCAAATACTGTGTTGTGTTTCACCCTGATGACATGAAAAGGCAAATCCTTGACCTCTGTCGAGCTCTAATGGCCTTTGATTCTCTTAACCTTGCCAATCTGTGTTTCTTAGAGAATTTAATGAGGCTTGACATGAGTCTTCTTGTCAGACTCTCTCTTGTATTCTGCAGTGATTAGCTTGTATCTCTGCGATCTTTTTCCAGGCGTTCTGCAGTTTCATGCGGCCTGATGCGAACCCTCAGAACCTGTCTGCTGTTGCCACAGGGAACTGGGGATGCGGTGCGTTTGGAGGCGACACTCATCTCAAAGGTACATGCAGGTCCTCACAAAGTGGAGCTGCAATTTTCAAGATTCTCTTATAGGACATTTCTTTCTGAAATTTCATGTTATGGGTGATGACTCATAAATGGCTCATTTTTTTAAAGTAAATTTTATTTTGTCTAAATAAATAAAACCTAAAATAGCTATTTAGCTATTAACATAGCTTAACATATTTACATAGCTATTTCATATAGGCATCGCAACATTATAAGTTAGAGTTTGAAATGCTTTTTGTATTAATTTCTGTTGTGTTTTGGCATTCAGACAAAACAGAGAAGCTCTCTCACTTTGTTTTTTCCCACTTTACTGTTATTGATCAGCTGACACACATTTATCTTTTCCATTACAAGTGCAACTGATTTTCCAGCCTCATCCATAAATTCATAGCAAGCTTGAAACTTTGCCAGCTGATCATTTTCTGTTGTAAGGATGGAAGCCTGTTTCATGAGATGGTTCCATCTTTGATAGTTCATCATTGTTGAAACCGTGTGCGTTTGTATGTGGAGCTAGTTCATTTCTCCCATTGACTTATCGCACTGTAAATTCATCTCGATGCTGGGTTATTTTGGTCCAGTCTGTTTAGTTTAGCGCTGGTTTGCCTACAGATTACCCGTTGTAATTGGTTGCTCTCATTTGAACGACGTTCATTCATCATTGGGCTACATTCAACCTCTTTAAATATTTAAAATCTTTAGACTCAATTTAAAGCTGGATGACTAAGATTGAGTCTCTTAATAGGGGTTGTTAGACATGGATTATTTACCTTTTAAAAACAAATTGGATGTGTCAGTCATTTTCTCTACAGCTAGGAACATGGAGCAAAACTAAAGAATCCACACTTTGCCATCAATGATGTATCACACCATATTTTATTCATTTGGGTTGGGTAGCTATCAGTATTTACTGGGGACCCTCAGATCATATTAACAATATATCATAGAACATGCAGCGGTTGATTGACCCTTCATTTTGCTAATGGTGGGAGGGGTAAATCCTACATTGTGTTTTTTTTCCCTTTCATATTCCATATTCTCATGCATTGACAGGAATCCATGCGTAAATGTATGCTGTCATTTCTTTTTAGCGACGCATGCAATAAAGAGAAATGAATACGAAATATGAAAGGCTTCCTAAATGTTTTTTATGGCTTTAGAAATTTCTGCTCACTGTCGACTGTGTCCGTTTGTCCTTCCAGCTCTGCTGCAGTTGATGGCAGCTTCTGAGGCAAGGAGAGATGTGGCCTACTTCACATTTGGAGATGAAAGACTCATGAAGGACGTGAATGACCTGCACAACTTTCTTAAAGACAACCGTGTCACTGTCGGTAAGAGGCTTGCTGCATTCACTTCATTCTGTATCAGATTACAAGCATTATAAAAATGTGTGGATGCTTGTCCTGTTCTTATTGGAGGTGGATGTTATTTTATATATTTTATTGCGTTTGAATAAAAGACACAGACTGACAAACAGACAGACAGATGTTGAAAAGTTGCCCATAGGTCAAAAACTGTGTCTAGTAACTTTGGAAAACCACTAGCCTCAGTGGATGGTGAACAAAAATGGTAAAGGTTTCGTTGACCCAAAAATGAAATTTCTGTTATTTAATTACTTACACGTCATTACACAACCGTAAAACCTTCATTCATCCTAGGAACACACATTATGATATTTTTGATTAAATTGGAGAGCTCTCTGACTCCTCCAAGGACAGTTAATTACTACTTTCAAGGCTCAGAAATGTAGTAAAGACAAGCGCTCCCGAGTGCTACGTCAAAACGGCGGCTCTCTATTGGCTAGCTCCTGCATCAGCATCAAGCACATGCATCGTGGTGCTCTTGTGAACAGTATCGGCCAATGTTAAGCCGCTGTTCTGCCATAGAACCCGGATGCACTGTCTTTACCATGTCAACTGTGTAGGAGACTCGAGAAAGACGAGAAGATTGATTCAAGAAAGTGTTGAATACAGTTTTTTTGTTTTTTAAATTAATGACACAATTAACATTGTTGTGTGTGAACTAATGCTTTAATGTCAAGCCCTGAATATGTATGTAAATAAACAGGAAAAAAATATACTGGCTAATTAAATGACAATACATTTGAACAATTTCAAAATTCCAAAGAGCCATTTATTTTACATAATTAAATGATACCATTAGTGCTCCTCAGTATTGTTAAGTTCTCTGTTTCTGTCCCATTTTTCCTTTCTGACGTTTATTGAAACCTTTTTGAGAAAACGCTGTCAGCCATCTATTGTACTAAAGTGGATACGACAGTAAACTCATGCGCTCTGTGATTTATGAATGGCTCTGGACTTGGCTGACGCCATGATGCTCACCATCCCTCAAATCTTTTTTTCCCCCCTCTCTCTCTCTCTCTCTCTCTCTCTCTCTCTCTCTCTCTCTCTCTCTCTCTCTCTCTCTCTCTCTCTCTCTCTCTCTCTCTCTCTCTCCTCTCTCTCTCTCTCTCTCTCTCTCTCTCTCTCTCTCTCTCTCTCTCTCTCTCTCTCTCTCTCTCTCTCTCTCTCTCTCTCTCTCTCTCTCAGGGGATCTGTACTTCCACTTAAAGCAGTACTCTAATGTGGTGTCTAAGCATGGCCAGTGGCCTAACATCAATCTCTATGGGTACATCATGGATAAGGTCAGTACGAATATGGAAGCGGAGACCAAATCTGGCCGCAGCGACAGCACCTTGACCACCACGCCTTCCCCCTCTCCTGCAGACTGCCATTAATGCTGACCAATGGCTAACTGAACCTGTCTAAATGCCTCAGTGCTTTCTCCTCCTTTAGACAGACTTTTTGGGTGATTTGTGAGACATAGGGAAGCACATTATGCTTTTAGGTTAACAAGTCACTATGGATAAGGCGACAGGAAGTCTAGCAATAGTCACTCTGACTGTAAATCCTCTAGTTTGATCTCGAGGGAGTTTTTCCTAGAATGCCACACAAATTTACCTGGGATCAAATTCCTGCATGATCTTGTGGAATTAAATGATCCATTTAAGTTGGGTGACCCAAGGTTTAGTCTTTTTAATTGTTTTTGTTTATGTCCAGAAACGAACAGTGATCCAAAATAAAGTGTTTAGAGATTATTAGCAAAATATGCATGAGAAAGAATCTCTAAATACACAGTAAGGTTCTCTGTGACACTTGATTGCTTAATGGATTGCACAAGACTTATCAGGTTTTTTGTCGTAAAGGGAAAAGTATGGCTGGAATATGTAAAGATTTGATAATGAAAGATATGAAAAGGAAATATTAACTGTTGAAAAACATCTTGTATGATCACACTGATGGAACAGATAGCCCTTGCATGACATTTTTAGCAATTTATTACACTCAAGGTTTATACTGTTTCATTTATTATTTTGATTAAATGTAATTAAGACATGGGGTTGATATTTAAAAGTAGTGAAAAGTATTTTCATATGTTTTGGTCTTTATTTTATTATGATTTGATAATTAAAATTGTTGATTCGGACACTTGTCAGCCATTTTTCCTTCCTTCCTTCCTTCCTTCCTTCCTTCCTTCCTTCCTTCCTTCCTTCCTTCCTTCCTTCCTTCCTTCCTTCCTTCCTTCCTTCCTTCCTTCCTTCCTTCCTTCCTTCCTTCCTTCCTGCCTTCCTGCCTTCCTGCCTTCCTGCCTTCCTGCCTTCCTGCCTTCTGGTGTCATGAGAAATCCTGTCCCCCTATGAAATGGTGTCCGCCTAGAACCTCAGATCGAGTCTATTGGCTAAAAAGAACTTTTAATGGGTAATCTTTTCAAAGCCTGATTACAAATCTTACAAAATCTTGTTAAAATAGTCTTTAACATCTTGCAAATCATGTTTTTCATATATTAGTATATAATCGAAGCTGTAAGTTGTAAAATCAAGCATATCTGTTTCTTAATGTTTTTTTTTTTTTTTAAGTTAGAAAGATTAGCTTAGTTTATACACCACTGTTGCACTTACCCTACATCTTAAAAGCCCTAGCCCCGCTTTAATGTTTATACAATTCTGTTGTATTTATTCTGTGCACCTGTTCTGTATATTATTGTGTTTTTTTAATTCATTCTTTATATTTACATTATAGGTATATTACTATATTATGATTTTGTATTGGTATTATTATAGCTTATCAATTTAAATAATTTACAATATGTTAGGTATGTTATTGCCACCATTATAGCAATCAATTACATATTTCAAATAAATGTAGTTTGTGTGTACTCAGCAAGACAATGAATTCATAGTTTATTTTTAAACAATTGCTTGTCCAGAACCATGTAAAACAGCTTTTGGTCGCGATAACAGCTTTCGATCAGGCATTTAAAACAGCTACCACATTGGGTCCCAAGCAGACATTATTTCATAGGGGGACAGGGTTTCTCATGACACCGGCTATATATGTACATGCTCAGGACTTCTTTGACATGCTAATCAAAACATGCTAATGCTTTTACCCAAGTTGACACATGGATCAGTGCAGAGCTAGTAGCCTACACTACTTCTGTTTTATGAAGTGTCAATTATTTATGCTCAGTTACAAATTCAATGACATCTATCCAAGTCATAACAATGAAAAATTATACTTACAGCTTTTTTACCGTATGATAATATTTGTTTTTAATGTGTATCTTTTAAATTCACTTTAAAAGTTACATTTTAATTGAACTAAAACAATCGTTCTTTTGTAATGTAAACACTTTATTCCGACTCCAATCATACCACACTATTTTTTGCAGAATCTGACTAATAGACTTCGATTGTAGCATACACTTTAATTGTTTAATGCCACTTAAGTGGACCATGTTAAAATCCTTAGTTATAGTTCTAATTTGACCTAACTGACCTCTTTTGATCACCACCTTTGCTATGACATTCTTCATCAGTTCAACATGGAACACTTGGTGACCAAAAGATGGTCCCTTATAAATGCACTCGTTTTTAAATGGATGCAGTATTCCCTTGTTTTCTCAAATACTGAGGTCATGAAAGGGTCGAACTTTAATAGAAATTTAAATGTCAATGCAATGAGTTAAGAAGCATTACATTCTTGTCAACATTTGTTTCATAAAGAATGAAATTGTGGGCATGGAAGTATCTAATCACATTTCTTTTTTTATATCCTAAATGACGGCTGCCTTTAATAAGATCCCTGGTAAGGGAGGCTCTTGGCTCCGTCTGTTTCAAGAGCTGAAGTCAGAGAGCACCAAAATGGCATTTTCACATAATTGCATGACCTTACTTGTGCTTGGTTACAAGGCGCTTTTTTGTTCGTTTCGATTATAGCACTGATCAAGAGCAGAGAGGGACAAATGTAGATGTTTTATTATAATGACATGTATAACAGCACCGCGATTATGAACCTCTGACTCGTGTGGCACCTTGTACTATTCTGCTGTTACGCAGCACTTTTTGTGGTCACAGCTACTCACACTCACACTAGTACAATTGTGCAGACTATCACTAACTGTGTTTGCATCTAATGTTAAGATCTCTATTAAAGAGTCCGAATTGCTGTATATTTTTCCACATAATTAAAAAGGTCACTTGTGATCCTGAAAATCATGCATTTGGCATTTTCTTAATGCTGTATTTTAATCATGTCTGCTTTACTTCTGAAACGACCATGATAGCAGCCCGGTGATGATTGATGACGATGCTTTCTTTTTTTTCTGGTTGTTGGCCACTAAGAGTGATGAAACTAGTTTTGAGGTACTGAGGGGGAGGGAAGGCAATTAGCTCAGACTGTAAAATCCGCCAGTATAAAGACCATCAATCTAGATGAATGAAACCACATGTTCAAGTGAATTCTGCACAATCCCTAAGAAAATTAGGAAAGTGTAATTGTCCAATGTAATTAAGAATCAGAGGTTACTGAAAATATCAATGTTCTCATTACACCCTGGCACAACTTATTCATTTGTATAAATATTTAATTGAATTTTAAACACAGTGGTTGTGGGTTTTATATACGCACACGTTAATCACTGTTTAAACTTTATTAAAAGAAAAGTGCATTGAAGGCATTGTAACAAGTGCAAAAGTCAAGTATTTGCATTTCCCAGTGTCATATACAAGCATCAGGTAGGGTTTGGACGATGAAACTTAAACACTGGCCAATATAGTGTTGAAGGTTTCACGCCTCTATAAACACAGCCTGGTTTATCAGTATAAGAGCAGAGTGTGAAGGTTGAATTAGCACAGCTGTATATACAATATTGCAATCCATACAACATAATGGGAGCCATATCAGAGTTCAGAAGAGGACAAAAGGGTGCATCTGTGACCAGGACAGCATACCTTTGTGGTGTATCGAGAGCTACGGTATCCAGGGTAATGTTGGCATACATCCACCAGGAAGGACCACATCCAACAGGAGTAAATGTCGATGTTAGAGGAAGATGTCTGAAAGGGACGTCCAGGTTGGTTTCTGATTCCAAATGACACAACAAAAATTCTAGTAACACGAGCCAGTACATTGTACACTTTATGTATGTAATATAATATGCTTTTAGATTAATTTTCACCAAACTTTTGTTTTGACCAGTTTATCACATTAAATTGAATAGGATTATATTGTACCTGATATAAATACAAAAGAAAAAATATATATATCCTTTTTTTATCGATAACATCAAGTGCATTAAACACTACATTATGTAAGCATTTCACAAATGGGTTCATGAAGGAACTGCTTGGCTACATGAGTGATAATTCAAATAATAATTAATGTGTCTGTCAGGAAGTGATCAGATATGCAATGTTAGGAAAATACTCCGTTAAACGTTAAAAATGATTTCTGTAAATCCAGTGATCAAATGCTTTGTGGCCTCTCAGTTGTCCATATAATTATAGTCTCCTGACTAATGGCTAATGTGTGTCTGTGATATGCTTTTATATATATATATATATATATATATATATATATATATATATATTTAGAAAGGAACGTTAAAAAAAGCCAATGAATTACTACCATTGTATAATATTTAATCAATAAAAAAGTAACTGTAGTCTGATTATGAGTATTTTAAGCTTAATATAATCTAATTGCAAGTACTTGATTTTGGGAAAATGGTTACACAATAATGTAATCAGTTACTATCAGCACTGCCAGGTATTAAACCGGATTGTATCCAAAAAATAAAACCACAGCTGCCCAGCACCCTGTTCATTGGGAGTTCAGGCAATATTCATGGTCAGGCTGCTATAGCCAAATCTTTGATCAGACGTATCAGTGCCAAATGTTGGTCTCATTGGTGCCAACAGTGCAAATCTTGTGCTTTGAACAATGTGAAATATGTATTGTTCTCTGATGAGTCACTGTCTTTCCCACATTTGTGGGATTTATGGTGTGAATGCCCAGACTGTTGCTGCCCAGAGTAAAGCATGGGGTGAATCAGTGATGGTTGGGCTGCAATATCATGAGATTGTGCTGACGAGAGAACAATGTGCACCTAATGTTTTATTATAAAATTAAAATTGTACCCTGAAATGAGTGCTGTGTATCAATGCACCAGTGCAGTGCCCACAGAAAGACTTGGGGTGTTTTAGAGAAGCAAGTCAAAAAATGTTTTTCCTCCACCTGGTCCACGAGCATCACAGTGACCTGGTCACTGTTCTGGAAAAGGAATAGCTCAACAAAAAAACCTGGCCACTGTGAAGGACTTGTATCTGTCATTCCAAAAATGAAATTATTCTATTTTGGCCGCAAAAGGAGGCCCTGCAAACATAGGCCTAATAAGTTATTGTGGTCTGAATCCAGGTGCTTCAGTATCATTGTCCTACTCCTGTATGTCATCTGCATGAATTTGAGTCATTTTGATTTGATTATAAATTTGATTAGAGCTGGGTGAATGATCACCCAGCCTTATATTTGTGACAATTTTTGTTTATTTTTCTACTATACGAATATAATATATAGCATAACGTTATTTATAAAATCCAAACGTTATCTAACGTCTATAGATATCATTCTCCAATAATCTATGGGAAATGCACACTAATTTATATCTACCATTCCAATTCAACAATTTCACAGGTAATCTCAGTTGAATTCTGATTGGTGCCCAGCTGCAAGTAAGTCTCATCCCTACCAGAGTCTTTCCAAATGCGTCACACCAGAGGTGCTTTATCGTGCAATATTGTGTCAATTTACTAGTGAACTGGACAGTTGTAGTGAACTGTACAAAGATACGTCAAATAAATTATACATAAGGTACTCTAAACCTGCTGTTATTTTAGATGCTGCAGTTTAGAGTTGACCGACTGCAGCGCCGCATTCAGCACGTGCATGCATGCGGATTATGGGACGGATTTGACGTTGAAGAGATTATAGGACAGAAAAGAATTCCGTCCTGCCTGAATCACGACAGACCGCATCTGAACTCACCCGGACAGTCTTCATCCTGCGCGCAGCTCAAGGTGAATTTTTTTTTTTTTGTCATGACGTCGAGATAAGCTACGTGGACAGCGTCGAGCGAATGGAAACATATGGATGAGTAAAAGCTGTAACCAATCGATACATATTTACTACTGTTCGCTCATTATTACGTCGCATTAAATGTATTGGAAGTGATTTTGGCAGCGGCATTTTCATCGTTCAAATCAATTTGTCATTGAATGGGTTGAGATGAAGGACGAGCTCTATTTAAATGCCCTTTTTCATTCATCGCCGGTACTAGAGCATTTGATTTTAATAGCTTAATATGGTTATGGTTATCCACATAGCCTACACTTGCGGCATCGACGAGGATATTTTTAAAGTGACTTTTGAGTTTTACATGTAAAATAGGCCTAATATTAGCCTACTTTTGGAACATATTAAAATAAAAAAAAATACTACACCCCATAAGCGAGTCACCCCACAACCACAACTGGCCTGCTTAAATTCTAAACCATCTTTAATTGAAGGACCATGCTCATCGACTAGTTTTAAAGGAATAGTTCACCTTAAAATAAAATAAAAATTCCATCTCTCAACTTGTTCCAGACAAGTTTCTTTTTTTCCTGCTGAACACAAAAGAAAATATTTTGAAGAATGTCGGTAACCAAACAGAAATCCCCATTGACTTCCATATTATTATTTTTTCTTTCTGGAAGTCAATGGGTACCAACTGCCTGGTTACTGACATTCTTTAAAATATCTTCTTTCGTGCTCAGCGGGAAAAAAAACTCAGGTTTGGAACAAGTTAAGGAAGAGTAAATGATGGCAGAATTAAAGTTTTAGGGAGAAATATGCATTTAACCTGCCAAAAACACATTGTTGAACATCTTAACTATGGGCTTTTAGACCAGCACTAGATTGTTGGTATAGGTTTTTTCTTCCTTTTTTTCAGGGTCACTCAAAAACACTGTCTGACTTTAAAAATGTTTAAAGCATTCTGAGGAACTTCCAAGAACAAATGTGATTAAGTCTGCCATAATGCCTTTCTGTTTCCTATTTATGAAGGCTGCAACTTACAGACATGAGTCAGCTAAGGTCCCTGGCTGGTGCTCTAAGAAGCAGTAGCCAATGGATGAGAGGGCACGTGGGAACAGGGAGGCGAGTTTTTGACCCACGTCGTAACTGTTCCAGCGGTGCTCCCGAGCCTTCATTGGCAGCCTGCAGCTCTAGCTATGTCGTGGAGATGTACTACGCTTGGCTGGAGGATCACAAAAATGTTCATGAGGTGCAGTGAACATTTAATAAAGACACTCCAACTCTGTCCCAGTTCAGAAATCCAATGGGTGTTCTATTAATATAAGAGCACTACAATGCTATCATTATTTCGATATACTGGAGTACATTCCCAATATGTAAACCCCATACTCATTTTATACTCATTTACATCAGTGTTGTTTTAGTATCACTGTTTTAGTATCACTATAATACTAACATTATAGTTTTTGTAAATGTTTTACTCATATTATAATATTTTGTCTATCATTGGATTTTAAAGTTAGTTTTAATTTTAGTTCAAAAAAATGTTGTGTTGTTTTTATTAGTTTTTAAAAAAATATATGCATATATAAAAGCTACTTAAATGTCCTAATTTAACTAAGGCCTACTTATGGCTTACATACCTGCATGTGGTATTTAGCAGAATGTTCAAACTGCTTTTTACAATAAAAATGAATGGGAACTAGAGAAAGAAAGAAAAATCTTGGACATTTAGCTGAATATTTCCTTTTGAGTTCCACAGTCATATGGAATTAGAATGACAGAAACATCAGAAAACCCTTAAGATTTTTGTTTTGAACTAATAAATGAGAAGATTTAACCTTTTGAACTATGTTCTTGCTATATTTGCAACAGTCTTGGGATGCATACTTCCGTAAAGCCCAAGCCAGCAGTTCAGAAGAGTCTGGAGAGAAGCGTCTGTCTTCGCTGCTCCAGGGCAGAGGCCAGTCTCAGACACCTGCCATGTCACAGAAGGTGGTGGAGGATCATTTGGCAGTCCACACACTTATCAGAGCCTATCAGGTAAAGTGAGTAGCTCTGGTTTAAGGCACCATAACTATATAACTGTAAAGTCTTAAAAAATAATATTACTGTAAAATAGCTATAAAGCTATAACAATAATGACATATATCATTGATATCACTTTTTAGATGGCATGCACTTATAATAAACAGAATGTTATCATCCATTGATGTGGATGCTAATATAGTTATCATTATCTTCACAGTTCATCATTCTTGGTGTGAACAAGTCTTTAGACAGAGGATCAGAGACAGAAATGCTGAATTCCAGGGGATATTATTCACTTGAGAGAATCTAATACACCATAAATTATTTTTAAATTAATCCAATCATATTCACTAGAACTGGCACTGGACTGCAACAAATCAAAGACGCGCCTGTACATGCGTACATTTTTGAGTGTCCCTGTGTAGTTATGCAAATCACGTGATTAATTCAAACCTAATTAGACTATTTTTTTTCCCTTTTGAAAATGAAAATATCAAAGAGATTGCTTGAATCAAAACAGGTGGTAACTTTTTCTCTGCTTCCGCTAATTAATTAGATGAAGTATCGAAGGGATTTATTAAATTCTGTCTTTTGGCAAAGCCAGCATTTTCTTTCCATCTCCTGTTGCCAGCCTGTTGGGGTTGTATGTTTAACTTATTGTGCATCCATATGAGATTTGTCAGTCATGTGACATGCTGGTTCATATTTCTGTGGGTCAGATATCCCCTAGTTACTTCCTGGCTCAGTCTTGTTTCTGGTTCTTTCATGCTTTTCTTTGGGTATGGAGAGAGCAAATCACATTCATTTATTGCGTTTTACCCCCTTTAGGTACGTGGTCACCATGTAGCCAGGCTGGACCCTCTTGGCATCCTAACTGCCGACCTGGATTCCTTTGTTCCCTCAGATTTGATCACGTCAATTGACAAGCTTGGTAAGATTATATATATTTAGCATATTTCCAACTAATATTTAGCTTCACAATTCTTCCTTTCAGTGTCCTACTTAAAGAAATAAATGCTGACTTAGTTCCTTGCTTGAGGCTCATCCTTATGAGGCTATATTCTTTTTGTTGTTGTTATTTTCTGTATCCTTAGCCTCGCCCTCACCACCATTTAATACTGTAGCTGCTGAGTAATACATTTCTCTTAAAATAGAAACTCCTATTTATTGTTAAAAGAGGACTGCAGCACTGGTCAATATGAATCTGTATTTAAACTGTCATTAATGTAGTATAAATGTGAAATTATTTTAGAATTTGGTGCTTTCTATACTGAGAAACGACAGAAAATGTATTTTTGTCTCATTGGGATGAAAGACAACAATTCCCAGAATGCTTTGCTGCCCTACGAGGCCACTCCCAAAACCTACTGAACTCCCACAGCTACTGAATCACTGATCACTTTCCCACCGCGTTCATCTTCATAAAATCAGATTACACCGTGATGAAAAAGATCATTTGAATATACTCCAGGGTTTCTACTGATAGAAAGCCATATGCTGAAGTAACCCTTTAAATACCTGGTATTTTCCAGACTTGATGACATGACAATGTAATTTTATTTTGTAAAGTCAATTTATATACTATAGACAGTTGAAGACTGGAAACATGTCTTGCCTGATAAGTCTCGATTTCTGTTGAGACATTCAGATGGTAGAGTCAGAATTTGGTGTAAACAGAATGAGAACATGGATCCATCATCCCTTATTACCACTGTGCAGGCTGGTGGTGGTGTAATGGTGTGGGGGATGTTTTCTTGGAACATTTTAGGGCTCTTAGTGCCAATTGGGCATCATTTTAATGCCACGGCCTACCTAACCATTGTTTCTGACCATGTCCATCGCTTTATGACCACCATGTACCCATCCTCTGATGGCTACTTCCAGCAGGATAATGCACCATGTCACAAAGCTCAATTTTTTTCCAACTGGTTTCTTGATGAGTTAATTGTACTAAAATGGCCCCCACAGTTACTAGATCTCAACCCAATAGAGCTTCTTCTAATTAAGCTAACTGCCCCATTTTATGTATTTTAAACATGCATCAAAAACAGGAAATGATATAGAGAGGCAGACCCACATTACTGTGTGTCAAGATCAATAAATCTCTTAAAATATCATACCATAGCTTTTTATGACAAGGCAAGGCTGGCTCGGGTTGTAAAATGTGTGGTGGTGTGACTCCTCAAAAATGTGGTGCAGTTTATGATATTGAAAGACATGAAGTTATTATATATATATATATATATATATATATATATATATATATATATATATATATATATATATAAAACCACCATAAATGCAAAGAATTTATTTCTAAGAACAGATAAAACAAGTCTTACAGTATATGATATTGACCCACAGACATATCTACCAATATGTTCATCTTTTATTTTATCTACACATACTTTGAATTTTTATCTTTGTTGTTGTCTATTGTTAGCGCTACAGTTCAAGCCAGCTCAAGCTACCGGAGCTGTGTGTAATGTAATTGGTGGCTGACCTTGCCAACCTCAGCCACTGTGTTTATACAGTACGTCACTGTGGCAACAAAGCTGCACCCATCCGCTGCATACATCTCCTTTTTAATTATGAAAGGAAAATTAGATTGTTGGAGCCGACTGAAAAAACGCTTTCATTGCAAAGTGAGGACTTCCAGTTATTAGACCATTCATCAAATGACAAATTGTGAGCCCCATATCATTAAAATGTAAAATATAAACTATTAAATATGCTGAATGTATAGAATGTGTAAATTATCTGCCAATAAAACCAAATGCCATGCTGTTTCTGAGATGTTCTTGCATGTGTATCTTTTGGATCAGTCTTTTCATTTTAGCTCAGGGCTTCCGAGAACCATTGGAAGTTGCTTCCCCAACCTCATAATCAGAGCTGATAGCACTTCATGTTATATAAGGATCAAGATTATTGTAATGAAGTTTAGTAACACTGCCTGTACCAATGCTTGCGTTTTGGTTATTTGGTGACTCATAGTGCTCGATTAATGGAAAGAGGAGAGAGAGCGTAGATGTTTCTGCTTTTAGGCGCTGTAGTCTTGTAAGTGGTCAGCAAACAATTCCTCATTTGGCCATTACAGATTCCCCAGTCCCAGACAGCGACAGGGGCTGGAAGGGAGAGCTATGCCCCAGACTCAATCGCAAGCACAGGTTAATGTTATCTGAGATACAAGCCCATAAATCTTCCCCTTTGCTCCTGTCGGGTCCTATTGCCTTTAGTGTCGCCAGAGTAGAAGGATGTAGCACATGTTCTAACAACAGATCGAAAAAGAGAGAGTAATAGCCAGTGAGAAGACCTCTCAAAACATGCCTCTTTTACCTCACTACTCTCTCTATGTGTCGGTCAGGTCAGGTTTTGTCATAGTTTTTCTCTTTAGCCTTCGTGCAGCTAATGAGGGCGTGTATTGGACCAGAAGGCTCTTAATTTCGGTATGATGCATCTTTCCTCTTTATCTGTACTTTGACTTTAATTGCATTTGCACCTGTCTCCTCTTGTGTGTGTTCCTCTCTTGAGGAGACACAGTCTTACTGATAGACCCCAGTGTTATCTACAGGATGCATTTGCAAACTGCTATGACCGCCTGCATTACATGGTTTTCTTTCACCGTTTAGGGGTGTAACTAACCATGAAATTGGTAATGATGTTAGTTAGAATTGACATATCAGGGCTCCAAGGCTGCGACTGAAATTGTTGAAAATGTGTCAGAAAATAAAGATGTGCTAAGACATTAACTAATATAGAAAGCTTTGTGTGTGTCTTTATACGGTTTCGTTGTATATCATCTTAAAGTTGATTGTGAAGCAGCCGTTTTCCTCTGCATATTTAACATGAGTGAATAACGAATGTATGAATACAGTATATCCACACAAAACAAATGATTGCCAATATGTCTGAAAAACATAGTAGGTTTTCTAGGGCTAATTCACATAAACATTATACAATTATTATTTTTGACAATTATTTATAACCGCAATAGTGCAAAGAATCACATTTTAGTGAAAATTATGGTAATTCTCACTTTGTTCTTCACTAATTTCAGTTTTGATTAGAATACATCACATAATTTCTGGTGGTTGCATATGGTCTAGCCAAAAATATTAATAATTGCATCCGGAAATTTTGTATACAGACATGGACGGAACTCCGCAAAGCTCCTTTCTTTTGAAAATGAATGACTTCAGATATGTCTGTCTGAAAAAACTGAAAAGGCAGTTTTAGCGTGTGCCAGTGTTTTCTGCAAGCAGCAACGAACATAAGATGTGAGGTCTGATTTGTGAATAAATAAATGAAAGATTCATGAAACAGTCATGTGAGCAAGCTTTTTAAATCATTGAGTCATTTTTGAGCTCACAACTGACTGCTGCACTGAACTGCGAGTCATTCTTCAGTTATGTCCTATTCAATTCAAAACAAACAGGGAACCGGTGATGTACAGTCTAGAGCCTAAAGTATTGTTTGACTAGTTGGTAATATGACAAAATGCCATTAAAAATACATATTCACCACAGTGAATGAATAACAGTATTCTAAAATAAATATTTAGTTTCAAGATTAAATCGACTGTAAAGGAAACTGTGTTTGAGTAACTTGTTGGATGTGTAATCAACACGTCTTCACTGTAAATCATAATACTTGAGTTAAAAAGGAACATGGTGGGGGCCTTATTACATTTCATTACAGTGTATTTTTGTTGCCATTTTTGCTTTACCATGCTTCTCCTCTTTAATCTTTAGGGTCGTACGGCTTGGGAGAATCTGATCTCGATAAATCATTTCAGTTGCCACTAACCACATTTATTGGGGGAAATGAAAGCACACTCCCACTGAGAGAAATCATACACAGACTTGAGGTGGGTAGATGCTGGATAGATTACTGTGATATCACCCAGTATTTGAGAAGAAACACTCCTTCCTCATTTCTCATTAGCTGGTTTTGTGACTGGATTGATTCAGATATGACATTCACTAGCTATTCTGAAAGGATGTAATTTGGGTAAACATGACAAGCTCATCGCTTATATTATGATGATGTTTAATTATACTTCAAAAATGAATGCATTAATAAATGAAAGGGCAAACTGAATGTGCTTGGAATGTTCTAGACATCATACTGTGGACATACTGGAGTGGAATTCATGTTTATCAACAATATGGAGCAGTGCCAATGGATCCGACAGAAGTTTGAGACTCCAGGAATCATGACATTTTCTGACAGAGAGAAGAGGACCTTGCTGGCCAGGCTGGTTCGCTCAACACGGTGCATATCTTTAAAATAATATACTGTGTGTTTAGAGACTTATTTTCCCTGCTTAAACCATATTTTTGGAACCATATTTTTGTGACCCCACAATGTGATATAAACCTGAGATCGCCTACAATGTGGGGACCAGCCAGCGGTCTCCACAATGTAAATGGATTTATAAACATACTAAATTATGTTTTTTTTGAAAATGTAAAAATGCAGAATGTTTCCTGTGATGGGTAGGTTTAGGGGCAGGGGCAGTGTAGGGGGATAGAATGTACAGTTTGTACAGTGTAAAATCCATTACGCCTATGGAAAGTCCCCACAATTCACAAAAACGCAACGTGTGTGTGATATATATATATTAAAATGAATATATAATTGAATTGGAAGGGCATTTTATTTATTTTTAATTTAGCAAAGTAAAGCTTAGAATGAATGAATGTTCTATGGTAATGATTCAATGTTCTAGGTTTGAGGACTTTCTTGCTCGCAAATGGTCTTCAGAGAAACGATTTGGTTTGGAAGGCTGTGAGGTCCTCATCCCTGCCCTGAAGATGATCATCGACAAGTCCAGCGAAGCTGGTATAGAGAGTGTAATTATGGGAATGCCTCACAGGTACCTTGAAAACATGCTCCTTTCACTCTCACCCTGCTTTTATGAATCCACCCCAGCAATAATAACACAACCTCTGATTCACACAGGGGCCGACTGAACGTCCTGGCCAATGTAGTTCGCAAAGATTTGGATCAGATATTCTGTCAGTTTGATCCCAAACTTGAGGCTGCAGATGAGGTAATATGATGAAAGATGCTTTTGTCATATCGGATCTTGTCTTATTGTGCTTCTAATGTACATTCCACACTTTATTATACTGCAGGGTTCAGGAGATGTGAAATATCATTTGGGTATGTACCATGAGCGGATCAACAGGGAAACGGATAAGAATATCACATTGTCTCTGATGGCTAACCCCTCTCACCTAGAGGCGGTAGATCCTGTCGTTCAGGGCAAGGCTAAGGCAGAGCAGTTCTACAGAGGAGACACTGAAGGAAGGAGGGTTGTACTTTTATCTTCAGATTCACATATTCCGCTTTTTCATGCTGGATAATGGCATGTAAGGTGAATACAAAAACATCATTTTGAAGCCATCAATTCCTTTCTTTGCAGGTGATGTCCATTCTCATGCATGGTGATGCTGCATTTGCAGGTCAGGGAGTCGTATATGAAACCTTCCATCTCAGCGAACTGCCTTCATATACAACTCATGGCACCATCCATCTTGTGGTCAATAATCAGGTTAACATCAAACATCAGATTTTCCTATTATAATCGATTTGAGGAGTAGCCTTCTGTAAAACCTTAACCCCTGACCTTTTAATATGTCATAGATTGATGAGTGTTATCTGATGTTGCCAGATTGGATTCACCACGGATCCTCGAATGGCACGGTCCTCTCCCTACCCAACGGATGTGGCTCGTGTGGTCAACGCACCCATCTTCCATGTCAACGCTGATGACCCAGAGGCTGTGATGTATGTGTGTAAGGTCGCTGTTGAATGGAGAAACACTTTCAACAAAGATGTAGTGATTGACCTGGTAAATATTGTGAAGACACACATTACATATCATTAAAGGTGTCATGAACTGGCTTTTTTTATTTTATATACTGTCATTTGAGGTCAACTAATGACGTTTGTGTGGTTTTTGCATTAAAAAACATCATAACTAATAAGTAATAGGCTATTTTCTACACTGGTTTTGAGGCTCTCTCCTGAACGCTGGGTTTTGATGGGCGTGCAGCACTGGAGACTTGGATGTAAACGCCCACTGCTAAGATTGGATGAGATTAGCATATTTAATGAGCTTCAGCTCCCCTGTTAGTTCAGTTCAGATGATTGTTTTGAAAGCGACCACCGGAATGATTCTCTTGAATTCTCTTTCACAGGGCTCGTAAACTTCTTTATCAAACAAGCACAATGATTTATTTCTCATCCAACCGCAATTGATTGAAATATTATTTTTGTATTGCTTGGCCCGCACGATCGGTGGATATAAGCGTGAACTGTGCACACACACACAATCACTATTTGAGATTTACTGGCCTGCCGACGGGCTTACGTTTTGGTAACCCGTCTGGAAAACCCATAGCCCTGGGACTACTAATTAAATATAAAAAAAGATGTTTTACTAACATAAGTGTGTTGCACCATTCCTGTCAGAGCCAATATAGAAGGAACAGCATTGTGTCTGCAAATCCAGTGCGACCTGAGACTTGTTTACAAATGACTCTGCAGTGAAATGAAGTGAACACATGTACATGTCTTCCCCACGTGAGCTGGAACTTCATTAAAAATAAATGAAGTATCACACATTCCTAAAATTATGATCCGAAGGAAGCTTATGCAGCGAACGTGTTCTTCCACAACCAGGAAAAGCGCAATATCTTGCTTTTTCTGGTTTAGATTCACATTCTTTTCTGTTACACTTAGGGGTTTCAACCAGGGGATCCTGACGTTAATGCAGGGGGTCATGGACAGATATTTACAAAATATAATTTAAAAACATCAGAATATGCCAGGGAAAGCTTTTGCCATTGTGCTGCATTTAACATTTTAACAGTGGTGTTTTTTGGGGTGAATCAGTTAGTGTTTTTGAACAATTTGGTTAAGTGAATGAAACAATGACTCATTCATAACAAAACATTACTGAATGAATCATTTGAGTTAATGATTCCATGACAGTCTCATATTGTAACCATGTAACCTACAGAAACAGTTACTGAAATATCCTCACTACTAAAGACCAGTTCACAATAAGAATGGACTGCAACAATAACTTTAAAGTTAAGTAATAGTAAAGATTTTATTGGCTGTCAGCCAATAATTAATCGATAATATAATTCATCAGGTATTTTATCTATATTCTCTTATAGCTAAAGTGATTTTTAAAACTTTATGGTTAAAGTTATTTTTCTTTGTGTGAATGGCCCTTAAAGGGTTAGTTCACTCAAAATTAAAATTCTGTCAATAATTACTTACCCTAATGCCGTTTGACCCCCGTAAGACAAATGAAGATATTTTTGTTGAAATGGCTCAGAAAGGCCTTCATTGACACCAATGTAATTTCCTGTCTCAAGACCAATAAAAGGACATAGGAAGACGTCGTTACAAAGCCCATCTCACTACAGTGTTTCTACAATCATTTTAATGAAGCGACGAGAATAGTTTTTGTGCGCAAAAAAATAAATATGTAACAACTTATAGTAGTGATGGGCCGATTTCAAAACAAAAATTGTGATATCAGCAGTTTGACACGCGATCCGAATCATGAATCATGAGTCTTACGGGTGTCGAACGACATTAGGGTAAGTACCGAAATTTCATTTTTGGGTGAACTACCTAGAAATTGTTTGGAGAATGATACTGAATTTGTATCTTATCAAATGTAAATTGACATTGGTGATGTTTTTTATAGGTGTGTTATCGGCGGTTTGGACATAATGAGATGGATGAGCCCATGTTCACTCAACCCCTCATGTACAAACAGATCCGCAAACAGGAACATGTGCTGAAGAAGTATGCCGACAAGCTCATCTCTGAGGGAGTTGTAACACTTCAAGAGTTTGAGGTTTGTGTCTCGATCTCATTATTGTGCCATTATGTAATGTGAAAATGTCCACCTGCTGTTGTTCCTCCCACAGGTCACCCTAATTGACCTTTTTAACTCATCTAAAGCATCTTTTCCACAGCTGTTGTTTTCCTGGCCTATTAGGAGTGATGGGTTTCCTGTGCCGTTTGTATATTGTTTCCTGACAAGTGATTGCGGCTGTGTTCAGATGGCACAGCCAATGTCTTTTCGCTCTGGCTATGACACGTTTCATACTTCACCCGATGACCCAGGCTCTCATTCCCTGGGCTCAAAGCTAGCCACCCCTCCCCTCCCAACCACCCTCAGATTTGTGTCGCCGTAGAAACCACAATCGTCGGACCAAACCATCCCTCCAGTGCGGAGAGCTGACACCTTGTCTCGCCCGGCGACAGCTCGTTTTATTTACAACTGCATCCCTGTCACTCTTCACTCGCTGACATAGCTCTGGGGATTTCACTTAGAGAATAAATTGTGACTGGAATCTTGCTGTTTTCTCTACGCCGTAGCACATAGGTGCCATGAATCATTAATTAATAATTTGTCACAAATGTGTCATGTGTCTGGGTTTTTGATGAATATAGTGAATGGCGGGTTAGTGCTGTACCGTGAATTGTTTTCAGGAGGAGGTTGCTAAATATGACAAGATCTGTGAGGAGGCATATACCAGCTCTAAAGATGAGAAGATCCTGCACATCCGCCACTGGCTTGACTCTCCATGGCCAGGTACATTTTGAGGACTTAATAGATACAAAATGTGGATTTATTTTACAGTGTTTCTCAACCATTTTGTCTCCAAGGCCCTCCATTGTGCTCAACAATATTCACAAGCTCCTTAGTCATAGTTTGAAACTTGTTTTTGCAAATTAAAGTAATAACTAAAATAATTGAATTTCAGAAGTTTTAGGAGCTGAATGTTCTTCAGCTTTCCAATGAATTTCCAGTCATTCGTAAAGCATTGGGTAAGCATTAAGGATAACGATTTTTTTTTTAATTCACAATTTCTACTCAACAAAATATTTTAGAATTTTTTTCTTTATATAAATGCCCATAGCATTAAAATAAGACATTATATTTGGTTTTAGTTGATTTCAATGCTTCTTTTGTCTTATTGTAAATCATTTTAAGTCATCTTGAAAGTTTGTGAAAGCCCCCTAATAATGGGCCCCAGTCCCCCGGAGCCACGGATTCGGACCCTATTGGTGGTTATATGTGCTCTGTTTTGTGTTTAAGACTTCTTCAAACCAGATGGAGAGCCAAAGAGCATGAGCTGCCCTTCCACTGGACTAAGCGAAGAGGTTCTCGGGCACATTGGTGCGGTAGCCAGTTCAGTCCCTCTAAAGGACTTTGCCATTCATAGTGGTGAGTTTCAGGTATTTAGATGGGTACACATTTAATTCAGAAGTATGTTTGTGGCAGTGTTGAATTCCCAATTTCCATCCCCAAAAATACAAGTATGATTTCTTAAACTGGGTTTTAGCCCAGAGGGTAAAAATCAATAGTCCAGTTACTGAAAGGTTGTAGGTTCAATCCATGGAAGAGATTGATCCCTGAACTATCACCATTATACCCTTGAGTAGGGGAATGGATAGGGGATGGGTCCCTTCAGTCTTCAAAAATTCACAATAAAAGCATAGTCCATACAACTATTAGGTTATATTTTGATATATTTGAATATTTTGATGGGATATAATAGCTGAGAAATTAAAATAACATTGTAGTTTTTTGCAGTTATATATATTGAAGTTTGTAATTACTTGTTTGTAAGTTTTGGAATACAAGAGGAAAGTCAAACAGGTTTCAAAAAGACATGATGCTTTAAAGAATTTTCCCTTTTGCTTGAACTATCACTTTAATTACTGCTGTGGAGTCCCAGAGGCTGTTATCAGCAGTTTATCAGCTAGATTATATTTTACTGTATGTACTGCTAAGCTTCAACCACTAAGGACAAAACACTGGAAACTGACATCAATGCATTGCAGGATGATGGTGGTAATGGTGTGGAACAGATGATCCTTACACTTCTGATATTCTTCTCACGGGTCATAATTTTCTTTCTCTGAGCAGTGGACACATGGGAGCTATAGTGGATTGATGGAGTTGCACTAAGGGACCATTGCACTTAAAGAGCCGACTCCAATCTGGCAGCCTTAAATTCTGCTAAATCACCCTAACTACCATAGCCCTCCCGCTAAACTCTGCTTATTGCCTGCCTCTAAGCACAACTACCTCCGAGCATCAAACCAACCAACTGGCAAACTTATTTCTAAAACATAATTATGCTTTATTCCAGTGGGATATTGTGTATGAAAAGCAAGACTACTCTTATGGGTTTGCTCCACATAAGCATGAACTGTGGAGGAATATAAACACATATTGCATAGACATATCGCAAATATTGTAACCTTGATCCTGAAAAGATAACGGCAATACCTACGTTTTTACTAAAATCTAGCTTCTAACAAAAAATCTGGCAAAAATCTAGCAAAGTCATAAATTTGAGATTGATATTTCAGCTAATTTTATTCTGAGACAGTTGGGATTGGTATCCAAATACCATAATAGTTGGTGCAATAACATTTTTTTTTTTTTATATATATATATATTTTATTGGACTCTTATTTTGTGATTGGTCTGAGATGTATAACATATTTTCCCCCAAAAAAGAAGAACTAAAACTAAAACATTACCAGTATTTGCCATATATATTAATTATTTTCCTTTTTAATATGAATTAACATAAAAATGTTCTATTTTTTTTTTAAATGCTTGCAAGTTAAACTTGTATACTTTTAGGCTTTTTTCTTCTGCGATCATTTTAAAAAAAGTAACCTGTAAAAGTGACCCTAACACCCTAACACTTTTGAAAGCTGCATTCGCCAAGCTCGTAACAGATGTTCACTCTGTTTATATATTTTCTTCTGAACTTTTCTCTTGGACAGACAAACATCCTATTGACTTCAAACAGGACCAACATTAAAGTCTAGGAAATTGAATTTATTTTCAATGTATCACACATTAAAAGGTACAAGTTTATAACTTTCTATGCGTTCTGTATCTATGTTAATTCAGGCTTGTCGCGTATCCTTCGAGGCCGAGCAGATATGGTTGCAAAACGTACGGTGGACTGGGCCCTGGCAGAGTACATGGCCTTTGGCTCTTTGCTGAAGGATGGTATTCACGTGAGACTTAGTGGACAAGATGTAGAAAGAGGAACATTTAGGTAAAACAATCAATCTATTTCTTTTGGAAACTACTGTGGCTGCTCCCTTTTGTTCTCTTTTATGATTTATGGAGGACACACAAATGGAAGTTCAGCACATGCAGTTTTGGGGGACCATACGTTGTTGTCATATACTTTTTAAACAGTGTCATTTCAAGTATCTGGGGTCCGTTCTTCGTACATCCTTAACTTACGTTACATTAACTTACATTAACTTTGTACGTCCAACTCAGTTAGCTGTATTTGATTGTTGACGATTTGGTATGATTTTGTATTGTTTGGTTGTTTGACACTCACTTTTACAACAGTTCCTTATACCGAACCTGGGGCAATAATAATATTAAATAATAATATCAAAATTCATTTAAAAAATGTATATAGATCTATGGGGGTGACAGATATTATGGAAGTGGCTTGATGCAGTGCATGAGATGCAGATAACTTGATCTTGACCCGTAAGAAACTTTTGTAGATAGATTTTTAGTATATTAATGCTGTCACATAATAACTCTGCTTGAAAGGTTAAATTAAATGAATTGCTAATTACAAATAAAAATAAAAATGTAACCCCTATACAAATAATAGAAATCATTAATGTAAATGATTGGGAATCATGTACAAAAACACACACACACACACACACACACACACACACACACACACACACACACACACACACACACACACAAAACATTTAATTCACTCTATTATAACTTTTATGTAATTTTGGTTGCTTGGCTGTTTCCTTATAGAGGTCCAGTGGTGTCTTTTTTAATTATATGATGTCACTACATTGCCAGCCAATCGCTGCATTGCTGATCGTGGTTTCGAGTATCGGTGCATCTTCCCTCTTCAGGGACCTCAAGAACGCACAGTATTCTCAGACAACTTAATCCAGATATTTATATCCAATACACTCATTTGTTTAATGAACCAAATTAGCCAGAGTTCAGTTATCACAATTAGAAAGTCTGGCATCTGTCAAATCATCTCAGATGTATTAAGCGAGGTACAAAGAACGGACGCCTGGTCGCTTTGTAGTCTTTAACTGACTAGATTTCTAAAAATAACCAAGTATATATTTTATGCCTTATGGCTCCATTAAAAATAAAATGTGAACACATTGACAAATGACGTCAGCTTGTCGCACACAGATAGAGTCCTCTGGGAGTGGCAGAGAGACACCCACATGGTGCCGTCACGGTACTGCTTCTGAAGGAAACCCAATTTATGTCACCCCACAGCAGTACAGACACATACTCCCACGTCTGTTAGTTTCTCTCTTGTGCAAGAAATTTTGGCAACCGGTATACATCAATGAAACTCTGAGACATCATCGCAGCTGAATTTATCACACCACAGACAGTATTATTTACTGATTCACTTTATAGTTTTTGACACAATTTTCTCTCAATGGGCTCCAATGGACAGTTTTATGCTTTGCTTAGAGCATAATGAAGGAAAAATGTGAGTGAAAAGACGTCAGCAAAGGAGCTTCTGTGTGTTATGAGCCTTTTTATCAAAGTAGATTGTCTGCTGGTGCATATATTCTTTTTTTCTCATGCAAAGGCTCTGGGAGTGAACATATTGGTGTGCTCCAGTCTGCTGGTTCTGCTTGTTACTCAGGGAGTTAATGGCTATGAGTAATTGATTCAGTCTACTGTGTTTGGGAATGCACTGAGTACTGTGCTCTGGTCCCTTGATTGATGAAACCAACACACAGCTGATGCACTGTTTACTCCCCAGATTCTCTGTTTTTCCAGAGCTAACCCTCAGGGACAAGAGCCACTTTTGATTTACATTTGTGATTAAATGAGCAGAGCAGACAGACCCCAATTAGCTTGAACACATTCCTTGTGGTTACATTCTCCATTTCACAAGATTATCTAAGAAAGGGGCTCATGTATGTCAAATGTGAATTACCAGTGGGAAATACGTGGTTAGTACTAAATGTTATATAATGTCTATATACTCATTGTAAGTCGTGATGGCCTGTGCAGGACATCATTACTGTGATATTTAAAGGACTTTAAAGATTGTCTAATCGCACTGGGTCTGATGGCTGGTTTAAACATTGGATCAGAGTAAGACAGCAAAACGTATTAAATCTCCCGTCTCAAATCCTCTGCCGTCCATGATCTCTCAAACTGATAGGACATAAAGTTAGAGTGCCTCTGTTCTGAGGTGCCTCTGCTCTCACAGTTTAAGAAATATTCCTTAAAATGGTATTCCTTATACTTCTTCCAGATTTCACAGAATCTGGGTTTTCTTTTCTTTTACATACAATATATGCACACTACCATTAAAAAGTTTGGGATCATTAAGATTTTTTACAAATGTTTTTGAAAGAAGTATCTTATACTCAAGGCTGAATTTGGTACAAAATTCAGTAATGTTAAAACATGTTTTACCATTTAAAATAACTGTTTTCCATTATTTTAAAATGTGATTTATTCCTGTAATTTTTCAGCAGCCATTAATCCAGTTTTCAGTGTCACATGGTCCTTCAGAAATCATTCTTATAAGCTGAATTGTATTTTTTTTTTACTGTTATCTTTTTTTTTTTGTACTGTTTTTTTCAGGATTCTTTAATAAATATAAAGTAGAACGATTTGAAATAGAAATGTTTTGTAAAAATGTCAAATCTCTACCTTTACTTTTGATCAATTTAATGCATCCTTGCTGAATAAAAGGATTGTCTTACGAAAAAAATATATAAATAAATAAAAATATTACTGACCCCAAACTGAGATTACATTAATTTGATCCAAAGTGACTGTATGTAAGTCATTTTCTGTATATTTTATAAATATACAAAAAAAAAAAAAACCTGAATCAAGCAATAGTAATAATTTTTTAACCCTGATTACTGATTCTTGAATTTGTGACCTCATCTTTGCAGTCACCGTCACCATGTCTTACATGACCAGGAAGTCGATAAGCGCTTCTGCGTTCCGATGAACCACCTGTGGCAAGACCAGGCTCTCTACACGGTGTGCAACAGCTCCCTGTCTGAATATGGGGTTTTGGGTAAGAACCACCTGTGGTTAATTTGCATCTGGTTATCATCAGACTGCACAGAAATTTAAATCATCCAAGTTTCTGATACCTTTAAAATGACCCTCAGAGCAAATTTTCACCGACACATCCCCTTGCAAAAAACATACTCGGAATACTGTGGACATAAAAAAAAGGATTCTGACACATGTTATTCTGATTAGGTTTTGAGCTTGGTTTTGCAATGGCTAGTCCTAATGCCCTGGTGTGCTGGGAGGCTCAGTTTGGCGACTTCCACAACACAGCCCAGTGTATCATTGAGCAGTTCATCACTGCAGGCCAGGCCAAGTGGGTCCGACACAATGGCATTGTTTTACTGTTGCCACATGGGATGGAGGGCATGGTGAGTCTGCTGATGGCATACCCTTGTATATTATTTAAGTGGCATAATGTTAGATTGAACATTTTGCATGGGTATCTTTTTTTCCCCCCGATTGTCCACTTTAGACATTCTACTACCTATATTTAACTTTGCAACTACATGTCATCCACCAGTCATTACTGTCTGTTTAATATCTGTTAACACTTTATTGTGATGCTCCCCTAACAGACTGACTAATAGTAACTTTGCATCTACATGCTAACTTACAGTATTCTACTAACCCCCTAAACCTAACCTAGCCATCTACTGACGAGACACAATCATTCGAATATACTCCAGGGTTTCTACTGATAGAAAGCCATATGCTAATCGCTGAAGTAACCCTTTAATAAATATCATGTAGTATTTACCTTGTTTCGTATTTCTGGTTTTGTCCTTTTAGACCATATCAAAGCAAATGCTATTTTTAGAGTCATTTATGTAGATCATAGCAGTCTTATTGACCACTGAATCTAATTTCCTGCAGGGCTAAAACACAGGGTAACATTTTGTTTAATCCTTCTCTTCACTCAAAAGCAGAATAGCTGTACTAGAATCAATAATGATGACTCAAGTTTGGTCTGAGCCAATAAATGAGGCTATAAATCTTTAGCTTAGTGTGGCGTTTGATAGACCTACACTCATTAGCGCTGGTGTGTTTGCACTAATGAACAGGGCCCGGAGCACTCGTCAGCACGACCTGAGCGCTTCCTGCAGATGAGCAAGGATGACCCTGATCGCTATCCGGTAAGTGGCCCTTCCGGTCATGCCTCATGCTGATGACCACAGGTCCCGGATTTCCAATTGGTTTGATGCTTAATATAGTTCTTGTTAATTTTTTAGTCTTAGCAGAATGTCAGTTCCAGTGGCAGGGCATTATAGGTAAAGACGTGAATGGTACTAATTATAACCCTGATCAGTATTTACAAGAAATAATCAACAGGGCTATTGACTAAACCAGCCAAAAGTAAAATCAATTTATGATTGTCCTTTTTTCAGAGGAAGTAATTTGCAAATTAATCAGTAAAATGAATGGGTGATACTATCTTTGTGCAAATATTGTATTCTCTCTCTCTCTCTCTCTCTCTCTCTCTCTCTCTCTCTCTCTCTCTCTCTCTCTCTCTCTCTCTCTCTCTCTCTCTCTCTCTCTCTCTCTCTCTCTCTCTCTCTCTATATATATATATATATATATATATATATATATTATTTTTATTTATTTTTTGTTAAAGGTGCCCTAGAATGAAAAATTGAATTAACCTTGCCATGGTGAAAAAATAAGAGTTCAGTACATGGACATCACATACTGTGAGTCTCAAACATCATTGCCTCCTACTTCTTATGTAAATCTCGTGAATTCAAAACACCACGGGAAAAAAGTGCTTCTCAACATAAACCCAACAGTGACGCAAGCATTGGGGATCATTAACATGTACATTTGCATCTGTGGAGGATCAGAATTTATTTAAATTATTTCCTTTTTTACCAACGTTGTGATAATAAAACCGCGAGTACATGTGCTTTGTCAGGCGGAAATGGGAGCGAATCATCAGGTAAACAAGCTGCTTGCATGGACACACTTCATGTTCCAGGCTGTGCAGGAGACTTTTCTACCCTTCCCACAGATAAAAAATGTCAACAGTCATGGTTGATGTTTATAATCCGATACACAACAATTTAATTCAAGATCGTTCGTTTGTTCGGCCCATTTCAAGCAAGCTTCGCTCAGCGTCTTAAACTGAAGAAAGTGGCAATTACAACTGTATTCCTGCAAGCAGTCAGTAGCGATTTTATCCACTTATTGACTGTTTAAACAATTTCCGATTAAATTGAAAGTTTCTTAGAGAAAGACGGCATTGTCTAGATAACACAAGATGCTAGTATAGTAACAATAGAAAACACCAAGTACCATACAAAACTAAATAGTGTGTCTAATGACAAAGGGTAATATTATTTTGTATTACAAAATATAACCGTAGATACGTTGCTTACAGATCGTTTACTCTATCCTTCTAGCAAACGTCACCTTTTCCACCATAAGTTAAAACGATAGTCATTTGACAAGGCTATTCATTGTGTAAAAATATGAGTTATATTTATATTTTTGAGAACTGAAGTATGGTGTTTTCTATGATGTTTTTGCCTATTTGTATTTCAGATTACACTACATCACAGTCACTGCGTAACTTTAGCCTACATTGTGACTAGCGTTATATAAACATGCAATATCAGTGACGAAAAAAGACAAGTCTAAAATGTAGGCAGAACATCTCAAATAGAAATTGATAAAATGCAGCTTACTTGTTTATTGGGTGTTTTCAGAGAGAGCTTGGGTGCATATGGTTGCCAGATTGGACATGTTTAGTTAAACACCGGATAGCATACAGGGTTTTTTTTTTTTCAAAGAAAAGCTCTGTTTGGGGGATTTAAATTACTGAAATCTGGCAACCGCACGAATGCGAGCTCATTCTTGCACACGGATTATCTGAAAACACCAATAAACAAGTAAGCTGCATTTTATCAATCTCCATTTGAGATGTTTTGCTTAAAGTGTCATTTAGTTGGCCGGTGGTCTGTCAGGACGGTCAGGACTTACGAGCCGCTTTATTCAGAGCCATAGAGACAGATCTTCCTTTATGGCTCTGGTTTTACTGAACTGCTGTGAGCTGTGAGCTGCTGATATAAGCCAATCAGAGCAGAGCTCAATATTAATATTCATGGCTCTTCCAAATAAGGCAAAAACAGAGCATTACATGCTAGGGACAATATATAGGGTTGTAAATGGAACTGGAAAACTGTATCTGGACAATTTTTGCCCTTAAATAAGCCACATACCCTCTATGTAGATATCAGAGAACAATTTAACATATTGTTTCAACTCATTCTAGGGCACCTTTAAATGTTTTAAAAGAGTGGATATGTACTGAAATATCACAGGATTATGTTTTGCTGTGACACATTATGGAATTTGTTTTGAAATGATATTAATAGATCATTTTAATGAGCTGTGTTTTATTTACTTAATTTAAGGAATTCACTGGAGACTTTGAGGTCCAGCAGCTCTATGACTGTAATTGGATCGTGGTCAATTGTTCAACACCTGCCAGCTACTTCCATGTGCTTAGAAGGCAAATCTTATTACCATTCAGGAAGCCAGTAAGACCAACCTTTTTCCTTTCTATGTCAGTATTAGCATATACAATATCATTTATCAGTGCATATTGTGGATTCATTGTTCGGTCTATATATGCAGTGGGTACGGAAAGTATTCAGACCCCCTTCAATTTTTCACTTTTTGTTATATTGCAGCTATTTGCTAAAAAAAAAATCTTGTTTGTGTAAACACAGCACCCCATATTGACAGAAAAACACAGAATTTTTTACATTTCAGCAGAATTGTTTTGTAACCTGGGCTAGATCTGTACCTTGTCATAATTTTGTCTCTGAGCTCTTTAGGCAGTTATTTTGACCTCATGATTCTCATTTGCTCTGGCATGCACTGTGAGCTGTAAGGTCTTATATAGACAGGTGTGTGGCTTTCCTAATCAAGTCCAATCAGTATAATCAAACACAGCTGGACTCAAATGAAGGTGTAGAACCAGATCAAGGATGATCAGAAGAAATGGACAGCACCTGATTTAAATATATGATTGTCACAGCACAGGGTCTGAATACTTAGGACCATGTAATATTTCAGTATTTCTTTTTAAATAAATCTGCAAAAATGTCAACAATTCTGTGTTATTCTGTCAATATGGGGTGCTGTGTTTACATTCATGATAATTTTTTTTACTTAAATGATTTGTAGCAATTTAACTGGGCAATCTATCTATCTATCTATCTATCTATCTATCTATCTATCTATCTATCTATCTATCTATCTATCTATCTATCTATCTATCTATCTATCTATCTATCTATCTATCTATCTATCTATCTATCTATCTATCTATATATATATATATATATATATATATATATATATATATATATATATATATATATATATATAGTGGGTATGGAAAGTACCCCCTTAAATTTTTCACTCTATATATTAGAGCGGTGTGATTCTAGTTAAATTAAGAATCCCGATTTTGGTTGTTGTTGTTTCAAACAGAGATCATGATTCTCCCACAATTCAGAACAGACTAAATAAAACATGTGATTTACTAGAAGTTCTGACAAAATGTTAATTGCTGCAATCTATTTGAAATGTCTAATTAATTTAAATGAATTATTTTAAAAAGCAGTTTGAATGAATGATTCAGTGACTCGCTCATAAATACTTCAATTGTTTCGTCACCACTTGGTGTAATTATATAATCAATACAATCATTATTTGAAGTGCCAATTTACTTAAAAAAAAGTGATTTCCTCTTTTTTGATTGCTTCTATAGACATCAGTGTTTATATCCCAACTGTACTGCTGTGATCATATGAATAAATGTAAAAAAAATAATGAAACTCTGGTTGAAAAGATGTTTGTGACATCTGTTGCACAACTACAGTATAGTGTACGATAAAGCTCTGGCTCAGCAGCTGCATGAACACAGATTTAAATGTTCTGGTGGGATTTTTTCAAAGGTTTAATAGAAACAGGCGAATCGTTGCCATTTAGGAATGAGACTGCATGGGTGTTTGAATCAAGATCGCAATCTTTTACAGATTAATCGCATCGCTCTAACATAGAGGCTATGACACATTAGAATGCTCATTTGGTATTATAGATTTAAACGAGATATAATTTTAATGTCTGTGATGGACTTTATGCACCCAAAAATGACATTTCTGTCACCCTCAAGTTGTTCAAGTTTATTTATTATGTTGAACATAAAAGAAGATATTTTGAAGAATGACCATTACCAAACAGTTGATGGACCTATTTCACTTCCACTGTAATTTTTTCCTACTATGGAAGTCAATGGGGGCCGTCAACTGTTTGGTTACTGACATACTTCAAAATCTTTTATGTTCAGCAGAAGAAAGAAATTTATACAGGTTTGGAACAATTTGAGTGTGAGTAAATTATGACAGAAAATTCATTTTTGGGTGAACTATCCCTTTAAGCCTTAACTTTAATGTGAAAGTGTAACGTACGCCCCAATCCTCTTTTTCTTCTGTACCACTGCAATTGTTTAAAGTAATTCCCTGTTGTGGAGAAATGCAGAGGTTTGTGGAGCATGAGAAAATCTCTTCCTGAGTAAATTAAACTGTGAGCGTCTGGGGATGATATTGTTTGTTTTGTATGAAAGTGCTCTTAATTTACTGTTTTGCTTGATTTCACAGCTGTGTTGATTTGCTATTTTTGTTTTCCCCTGCCTAGACTGAAGTTTCAAAAGTTCCTCTATGCAATGAATCAAATACAGTTTGTCTTTATTTTAATTACCACATTGTCCTATTTTTTTATTCAGCTGATCATTTTCACACCAAAGTCTTTACTGAGGCTACCAGAGGCCCGTTCCAGTTTTGATGAGATGATCACAGGTACAAAAATCTGGTACATAAACATTGTAGCAAGCTCTTTGAGCTCTGCCCAGCTTTTAGCGATAACATGTGGCTGTATCTAATTAATCTATATTGCAGGGACAAAATTCTTAAGGATAATTCCAGATGATAGTCCTGCATCGAAAACCCCAGAAAAAGTAAAAAGGGTCATCTTCTGCACTGGAAAAGTGTACTATGAGCTGGCAAAAGAGAGAAAACAGCTTCAGTTGGAGGAGGATGTTGCAATTGTCAGATTGGAGCAGGTTGCCATTATAGTTTCTTTTATAATTTTTAAGCATAATGGCACTGCAAAAATTACTTTATTCACAATCAAATACATTCTTTCCTCTTAGATATCACCATTCCCTTTTGACCTCATCAAGGCTGAGGTTGAGAAATATAGCAACGCTGAACTCATATGGTGCCAAGAGGAGCACAAGAACATGGGGTACTATGACTACGTAAGGCCACGTTTCCTCACAGTGCACCATAAAAATCCAATATGGTGAGTCTCTTTTTAAGCTAAATGTTTGGTGTAGCCTAAAACTTAAACGCACCAAATTAAAAAAATATTTACACACACTTTTAGGTATGTTGGCCGTGACCCTGCTGCAGCCCCTGCCACAGGAAACAAATTCACTCATCTGACTGAGCTGAAGAGGTTCTTGGACACTGCGTTTAACCTTGAGGCATTCAAGGGCAGGAATTTTTGATGCTGTTGTGTCAGTTGTGGAAATAAGCCTTTAAAATTAAATATAACTATCAATGCGCAATGTATTAGATAAGGTGATTTCCATGTTGCCAAAGTGTGTCAAATTATTTAATTACATTGGCAAATAGAGCACAAGACAGGAAATATAATTTTGTGTACTTATTCCATAGCAGATTTAGCCGTAGATTTGTACCAGAAATCATTTATCTGTCTTAAGTAATCTGTATTCTTATTCTTTCTTTTTTTTGGCTTTCATAACTGTCACACTTGGCTTCATCCTGAGACATCAGACAGATGGCATGTAGACAAGTAACAATATTCTCTGTGGCAGTGGCGATATTCTCTGTAGCTTCCACAAAATATGCTTCCTTTTTAGATTTTCTGGTTCTTGTGGAGTTTAAGACTTGTGGGAATGAGGACATTTATAACGTCAACATGTCTGTGACAACTTTGAAATGCTATACACACTGGGAAACAAATTTAAGGTGGTAACAAAATGATTTAAACTACCAATCTGATAAGCACACGCATTATCTTCCTGTGTAATCTTACTCTCAGCAAACTGCATTTTGTAGTGGAATTCATCTATACTAAATATTGTACATGGTCATATACTAAATATTATTCTGGCTGCTTAAACATTTAAATCTTTACCAGTCAAGCTAGACTAAACAGCTGTAAACTGGACTTTACTTGAATCTGTGCTGTGGTAATTGACGTAATAGAGACTTGCGAAAGTGAATTTAATGCAAATGTTTCATTTGTAAAAATGTGGTTTTAGTAATATTATAGACACTGGACATTTGCTTATGGGGGAAAAATCATACATTTAATTTGCTGTAATAGATTGTGATGAATGATCGCTTCACAGCAATAATGCAATAAACTGTGTGTCACTAACAAACGATGGATGTTTGCTTATTTTTTATCATTAATCATATGTGTGCACATACATAAGAGGTCTCTCCACAGGCTGTGCCTTCTTAACATACAGCATGACACATTAGACTCATAACATGCATTAAAAAAAGCTAATATCTAGTTAGTTAGCTCACTAGATTTAAAGACTTTGGCTATGTTTGAAATAGTATACTTTACAATTGCTGCAGTGTATGTGCACAATATGCTAATTTTCTGACTTAGATGTGCTGAACTGAGCAAAGGTCATCTCGTGACAAATATATAAGTTAGGTCCTTATTATGGAGAAAACTACTACTGGTTTACTGTTGGAAAACGCCATTTGGTTTATTTGGCATATAGAGTATTTATTAAACAGCTACTTTATAACCTTATTTTATTCTGAAAAATGCCACTTACTAACATAATATGCAGTAGCTACACCGTTCTGCACAAGTAAGCTATTGCTCAATTATTTTAAGTAGACTGCGCAGTATTCAGTAAGAAGTAGGCTATGCTCCATTTCGAACACGTGGAACGTCGTTCAGTACGCGTTCCTCACTGCGTCAGTGGCCTCCAGACACCGGGGATCAAGTCTTCCATCACCGCCTATGAGCAAAGAGGAAAACTTCATGATTACATCTCTTATCTTTCAGAAATCAGAGGTTCCCAAATGCTGACGTAATTACCAAACTCAAGGTCAGTAATGTTGGATGTGTAGACGCACTCTCCATTGACAATGAGCTCAACCATATTCCAGTCATCTGTTTTCTCGAGGACACACTGGTGGCCATCGGCTTTTAGGGCAGCTAGAAGTAGGGGAAAAGTTTAAGGGACCATATATTGACGCCAGATTAGAATAGTATTGTTATTACAAACTACGTAGCTATACCCGTAACAAATGAATGAAACTTATTCAAAGCTGTTGACAAACAAAAACTGTTTAAAGATTACCTTGTAAACCGTCCAGGCGAAATGTTTTGTGCTCGACAATACCACACGACTCATATGGACCATACCGTACGGTTACCACTGAATTAGTAGGCATAACAGTTAATTATAATAAATCACTACTCAAATCTATAATTTAAGCAGCACAATGCGCAAAGCTGTTGTAGTTTGTGTACAACTCTCCATAGTAACCAGTTGGGAGCACTGGAAGCAGCAAGATAACGTACACAAAAAGGCTTTTCACAAATAACTTTGGGTCATTGTACACACAACCAGGTAAATGCGATGTTACGGTTCACACTTCTCGAAATTTCCCATATAACGTTAGTTCAAAAACGCTGAAACTACCGTTTATGTGCGTTTTCGTGACAGTCCGTGAATGACTCGAGGCACGCTATTGGTTATCGGTTGCTAAGCGTCTATAACAGTAACGGAGTTCAGGGCAGGGTTTTATAACCCCGGGTAAAAAGCTGCATAACCACGCTTCAAAATTTTAAGTGTCAAACGTTCCGTTACTCGGGGTGAAAAGCGGCTTTATATGGGTGATGTATCAAGCCGGTTATATGCTAAGCCCATTCCTTTTTGTTTAAAGGGTTACATTATAAACCCAATATAATTCACGTTTGTTATCTCAAAAAGACTATTGAATAAAACCACTTTATATGACCCATTTTAAAGTAACCCACTTGGCCCAAATCATTGCAGTTTGCACGTCTTAATGAAAATGTAGAATACTTCTATCCTATGCTTTAAACCTGCCAGAATTAACTATATTTCATTCATGGTTAGTGGAATTAAATACTCAGTGCACACATCGTTGGCTTTGATTAGTATTTTATAGCATCATTAGAATACAGTGATATTTGATAAATAGACAATTTATTTTGAAAACTCCAACTTAGGCTATAAAAATAAATATCTCACAGAACATCACAGTTTAAGCACTCCACCACCAGTTTAACAAAATACATTCTGATACATCTTTACTTTCACATATTTGCTGTTTTCCTCTTCATGTATTCATCCTGTTTCCTCATCCTCATGTATGTTCAACATGAGGTCAAGATGTGCAACTAACATACTCTAATACCAATACTAAGGCTATAATTTCTCTATATATGCAGTATATATATTCTCTATAATCTAGTATAACATGATTGAGTGGTTTAATAGCTAAGCTATTTACTACAGTACATATTTGATCTAGTTATAAAGTGCTAAAATACATTTCTCAAGGCATCACTGTTTTAGATTTTTTTAGATCTACTTTACAATTACTATCATGACTGGTTCAAAACATAGGGTATACAAATTAAATTACACACATTAAAAAAACAGTGTTCAACAGAATTTCACAATATAAAAACATAGTGTACATTAGACAAACATCAAATATTGATCTTTTTTGTTTAATATACCGTATAGACTGACTGTGCAACGTGTCAGTGTCATTTTCAGACATAATTTAACACATTGTCACAAACAATGATGATTGTACTTTAAAAAAGCATTTGCCACTGTACTAGAAACTATTTGTTTCTGCTATTGCATTGGGGGGATCCCTGTCACAATTATTGCATTGGAAATCCATTAAGACAACCCCACACACAGAATAGACCCACATAACAATGGTCATGCAACATGCTGGTTCGCAATGGATGATATTCTTTAAACATTTATGCACACTGGCTTGTTTTTTTTAGGAGCTCAGACTGTGCATTTCAGAATATGGCCCATTGAGAATTTAATTTATAGAACAATTAACCCACAACACACTTGAAAGCTATAATACCATACAGTATAAATTATAATGCCTGGTACCGGCATTTTGTTTGTATTCTGCAGACCCAAAATATACTTATACATTTTTTAATTTATTTTTTAACAGATAGATCTTTGATTTGACATACATCAAACAAATTTGAAATATGAATGTAAGACTCACAAAGATAAAGGTAAATAGCAGCTTCTGGTCTTGTTCCACAGAGTCGTTATTCAGAGTACTGTATCTTGACGGCATTTCTAACCGTAAGGTATGGTGACTCTGACATGACCATTAAAAAATAATCTGGTATAGATTGTAAACAGCTATAGGCTATCGTATCACAATATTCATATGCATACTAAACAAGAAGACCTACATGATCTCAAAGGCAGCATCATTGAGAATTCCAGTCTGTTTTCCGACGGCAAGCACCAAGTCAGTTTTGTTTTGGACAAAAACAACATTCTTTAAAATATCTTCTTTTGTGTTCCACAGAAGAAAGAAGAGCATAAATATTTAGAACAACATGTTATGATTACCGAATACATTTTTTTTTAGTGGATTATCCCTTTAATGCTGCCTTTGACATTATCAACTATACTCTTGAGGCAAGCTCACACTACATGACTTTTGGCTGGATTTTTCTGTTGCAGACAGACTTCCAAGGTCTGCGACAAATCCCCGGATCGCAGACAAAATGGTGCCCGTTGCGTAGGAGAGCCTGTCTCGAGCAGTCACAGACACTGCAAAATTTTCAAAACTGTTTGATATTATCGCCACGTGATCTTGTAGTGTGTGCAATGTAGCGACAAAGTGGAACTAATCCAGCCAATCACAGTGCAGATGGTATAAACGGAAAAAATCTCATAAACACTTACGTGAAATTTCTCTTGTGAATTTATGTGAGAACTTATTTCACTGTTGGTCGGGACTGCCTCTTGATCAAATGTCTTGTTCACCTCATTAATGTTGTGTTGCATATTCACACGGCTATGACAAGACGACGAAAGTTCCTTGTTAATGTGAACAGCACAGCAATTCAGGTAGTCTTACAGTCCTGTAGTGTGAGCTTTTTCTTAGACAGTCGTCCCTTAGACGGACTAAAAATCCTGGCTAGGATTCTTAGGCTGCATTTACACTGTAGGTCTTGATGCACAATTCCGATTTGGTGACTATAAATACCCGCTTACGTCATCTTTTAAAAGCGACCCGTATTCGATATTTGGATTTACACTTATACACTAGCGAAACAGCACAAGACGCTCTGACTCTGAAAAGGAAGTAAAACTGCATGACATGCAATGGGCGCAATGGATGCAAACGAAATGATTACTCAATGTTTTGCTTTCCGCAGTATCTTTAAAGGTCAGAAAAGCATTGCCTTCATCTTCCATCACGCCATTAGTGTCATGTGATCATAGTTCGTGTCCACCTGAGGTGTCCACTTGACGTCATTCGTCTCCATCCCTTTTTCAATGACGTACGACTCGCATTTACTGGGGAATATCCGATTGGACCTCTTACATGTCAGACGCAAATGCACGTATTTCGAATCATATTGGATTTATTACCACATATGAGTGAGGCCTGAATCCGATCTGAAGATATCGCAATTCATGCATTTTTTTCCTGCTTACATGTTGACGTCATATCCGATCTGTGCCACGTGAGAGGGAAAATCGGAATTGGGGCACTTGAAACATGCAGTGTAAATGTGGCCAAGGAGACCAACCTCAGCTAGTTCATATTTTGAAGTCAGGGGTTACTGTGAATCTAAGCTTCATCTTCTCCTTTTTTAATCTTTATTGGCCAAAATAATGCAAAACACTTAAATAGATATACTTAGTACTATTGTAAAGCGACTACAGTTCCATTGCATCTCTATACTGCTTTTGTTGGCCATAATATTTGACAATATATACGAAATACCCAAAGAGGAATGCCTACTTTGACTTGCTGTGAGCCTTGCTATATTTTTGAGACTATGATTTCCCCCTGAAAATGTTCACTCTTTGTATAGTCACAGTGGTTACTTCCTGCATCTTCCATGCGATTTAAACATGGCTTCTTGCTATGACTTGCTTCCATTCTTCATTACCTTGGGAGTTCCCTCCCTCCTTTCTGTGGAATCAGCTGGTTTAGCTTCAGTGTTGCTTTTTCGGCATAGATCCTGCATTTCCTTCAGACATCCCTCAAGAGTCTTCACAAACAAATCCGAGCTGGTCTCAGCACTGTCATGGAAGCTTGACACGCAGAAGATGATGTGGTCTGTCTGAGGATTGTAGCAGGCTCCGTAGCCGTTAGGGACAACAGGACCATAGCAGCAGAACATCTCCTCAGTGGTAGGAACCTATGTAAAGACAAGCGTTTTTTGGGGTTTTTTTACAATTGAGATTCTGAGATTTTTGAAATAAAGAGATTGCATGCACACTATAAATCACAAATCCATTTGAGGTCTAACTCTCATTATTTCAAAGTGAACCTGGCTTGTAGAGAGAATAAACTGGATGCTGGTGGCATAGGTTGCATCAGAAAACAGCTCTGGCTTTTCGAGTTGTAGCTCCTTGGCAATCTCTCGCAGCCCCAGCAAGTGATTGTCTATTGCCATCCCAGTGATTGCCTGTTTCCACATAGTGGAAAAGCAATGTTTTATTGTAGAGCAGGCTGTATGACAATCGCAGTTTGATAATCACAGTTAAACATGTCTAACTGACAGATTGTGTAATGCAAATTCAGCTGTCCCTTTCACTTACTAGAATTGTATAATTGGTTTGGGCTTTAATGGCGGTCCAAAGCATCTCCATTTTCTCAGCATCCTAAATGAATAAAGGAAGACATGAGTTATTATTCATTGCAAAGCTGTTACTGTCATTACAATCCACACAGCATTGACTACAAATGAGTTGACATTTGCATGAAATGCAGGGCAGTTTGAATGAAGTGCAATGCAAACAAACGAAATTACGTACAGTGATTTTGGAGCTATTGGCCATAGCTTTCACAAATGCTAAGGCCTCTGGTGTGGAGGAGCGAATGTTGTCAACTCGTCCCTCTTGAAAGCGCCGTATTGATGCACTTTCATAGGTGGGCACTAGATGTCCATGACATCTGAATGCAAAAGGAAAAGACCTAAATCTTCAGATATAAATCTTTCACTCTATAGTACTAATATATCTTAAATTATAGAGAAGACTGACCTGTAAAATGCAAACTGGAGGGCAACTTGAACATAAGCATCAGGGCTCATTTTCTGTCTCTTGATGAACTCTTTGCCATAACCAGTGAATTTGATGACATTCATGTCCAGATTTCTTGCAAGCCTGTGAAAATTAACAGTTTGAAAGTCTTGTATGCTCACTAAGGCTGCAATAAAAACAGTTATATTGTAAAATATTACAATTTAAAACGTTTTCTAATTTTTTTATATTTTAAAATGTAATTTATAAGTTATTTTATGTAATTTATGAGAGGGCAAAGCTAAATGTTCAGCAGCAGTGTTCAGTGTCTCATTAAAAATCGTTCTAATATGCAGATTTGGTGCTCAGGAAACATTTCTTATTATTATCAATTTAGACAACAATTGTGCTGCTTAATATTTTCATGGAAAACATGCTACTTTTGCATAAATTTGTGATAGTACAGAACAGTAACAATAAGAATAGCATTTATTGTATATAAATGGAAATCTTATGATCAGTTGAATACATCCTAAATAAATACGTTCATTTCTTTCAAACTAAAAATCTTACTGACTCCACACTTTTAAACAATGTACTTATGTGTGAAACCCTAAAATGTCAAACATTTCTTGTATTTTACACACTTTTTCAAATGTTAATAACATCAAATGTTATTTATTTAAAAGTATTTATTTGTAAGTGAAATAAACTAAATCACTTTTAAATGCCTGTCATCCTAAAGAATATTTAAATTCGAGGTCTTCTAAATCTGGGGTTTTCAAACTTTATGATGCCAAGGACCCCCAAATATGATGTATCTTTTATGAGGGACCCCCTTCCTAAAATCCATCTATATAGTTGTATGTATGAAAAAAACATTTAAACTGTTGGACTGCAAGCAAGTGTGACATTATAAATACAACCTATTGTTTCCAAACTTAAAGGGTTATTTCACCCAAAAATGAAAATTCTGTCATTAATTACTAACCCTCATGTCGTTCGACACCCGTAAGACCTCCGTTCATCTTCGGAACACAAATTAAGATATTTTTTTGTTGTTGACATCTGATGGCTCAGAAAGGCCTCCAGAGACCCATAAAAGGTTTTAAAGACATCTGTGCGAAAAAACGACAACTAAATAACGACTTATATAGTGATGGGCCAATTTCAAAACAAAGCTTTGAACGCTTATGAATCAGTGTATGAATTCATGATTCGGATCGTCAAAGTCACGTGATTTCAGCAGTTTGGCAGTTTCACACGCGATCCGAATCATGAATCGGTACGCTGATTCATAACGGTTCGAAGCTTTGTTTTGAAATCGCCCCATCTCTATATAAGTTGTTATTTAGTTTTTTTTTCCGCACAAAAACTATTCTCGTAGTGAGATGGGCTTTGTAACAACGTCTTTAGTGCCTTTTATGGGTCTTGAGTGAGGAAATGACATTGGTGTCAATGAAGGCCTTTCTGAGTCATCGGATTTCAACACAAATATCTTCATTTGGTCTTACAGGTGTCGAATGACATGAGGGTGAGTAATTAAAGACAGAATTTTCATTTTTGGGTGAACTAACCCTTTAAATTGGCTATACTTATTGTTGGATGTATAAACCTGAAGAAGAGCATTTTCAATTAAAAAATATCTTTATAAACAACTTTCAGAATAAATGTATGTAAGCAGCTTAAGTACTGCATTAAGAACCCCAGTGAGCAAGACAAAGTGGACTATAGTGAGAAAAACTCTCCAGAAAGACACAAAGTAAACGTTTTTAATTCTGGAAAGTATGTATACGGCAAGAAAGGAGAGTAACATTTAGAAATGAAATGAAAATGTTCTAGAGTATATGCTTTTATAGTATAAACAAAGTCTAGTGTAATTATTAAATGGCAAGCCATCAGAATGGTATTAGATTGTATAGAACTTGCTACCCTGGTGTATCACCTGTTTTATCGACTTACTTCTGTAATTTTTCTGCTGAGGCC